>NW_026585687.1:6728985-6999753 GCF_907164565.1 Psammomys obesus
TCCATTCCTCAGTTGAGGGATATTTAGGTTGTTTCCAGGTTCTGGCTATGTACAAATAAAACTGCTACACACATGGTTGAGCAAATGTCCTTGTGTACTTGTGCATATTTTGGATATATGCCTAGGAGTGGTAGAGCTGGATATTAATTTTCTGAGAAAGTTCCAGAATGATTTCCAAAGTGTTTGCACAATTTTACATTCCTGCAAGCAAAGGAGTAGAGTTCCCTTTTCTCCACATACTCTCCAGCATGTGTTGTCACTTAAATTTTTCATCTTAGCCATTCTGCTGGGTGTAAGGTGAAATCTCAGGATCACTTTGATTTACATTTCCCAGATGACAAAGGACATTGAGCATTTCTTTCAGTGTTTCTCTGCCATTCGATATTCCTCTATTGAGAATACTATGTTTAGCTCTGTAGCCCATTTTTTAATTGCATTATTTGATTTGTTGGTTTTTAACTTTTTGGGTTTTTATATATTCCAGATATTAGCCTTCTGTCAGATATAGAGTTGGTGAAGATCCTTTCCCAGTTTGTAGGCTTTTTTTTTTTTTCAGATGACAGTGTACTTTGCTTTACAGAAGCTCTTTAGTTTCTTGTCAGCACTGCTCTTAAGTAGCTTCAGTTTTCTGTTTGTTCTCCTGAGTTTTGGGTATATCCTATCTCTGACTCATTCTGTCAAACTTTTTCTCTGATTTTTCTGTCTGTCCCTGCAATTAGAAGTATTTGTTTGGGATTAAATGTATGTACTAAAGGCATGTCTATATTCCAGCCAGAGAGATTAAAGGTTTGTCATGTCTATATTCCAGCCAGTGGGATTCAAGCTGTGCATCCCAGCCAGAGGCATTAAAGGTGTTTACTAAGGGCTTATCTGTATTCCAGGCAGATCACACAGACCTAGGCCTTTTGATATGATCACTTGCCAGAGTAACCATTTAGCTGGAATAAATTTTCTCTCTAAGCAATGAGCCTGTTGTACTGGCTATCAATAGAGTAGATGGTAAAGTCAGAGAAAAGTGAGGAAAATGAGCTGTTGTTACTGGGAACTGTTATTCAAAATCATATTTTTGAGACCTATTTTAGTTTTTAGCATAACTGTAACTCTCTGTTGACACCTGCTTTTGTCTTTAGCATAGCTAAAGCCGTTTTATCTTTAGTCTCCCTTTTGATCATAAGATGAAATTAAGTTCAAGTTTTCAGGCTCTGCTTGCCTGTCACAGGAATAGCCTTTTACTTACAATTCAATACTTGATGCTTAGAAAAACGATAGGTGATAAATGAATGTTCTGTTTGGGTTTAAGATAAATGTATATTCTGTTAAAGTTAAACTGCAATACTCTGTTATGTTCCTTTCTCCCTGAAAATGGGAAAGTCCTCAAAGGTTCCCCTCCCCTACGTTCCAACCAATGGCTTTAAAATGGCTGATCAATGAAATCCAATAGAAGACTCAAAAATAAACCTATATACCTATGATCACTTGATTTTTGACAATCAGTCTGAAATCATATAATGGAAAAGAGAGAGGATATTCAACAAATGCTGCTGGTCTATCTGGATGTCTACATGTAGGAAAATTGAAAATATATCTGTACTTATCTCCCTGCGCAAAACTCAAATCCAAGTGGACCAAAGACCTCAACATAACACCAAATACACTAAATCTATTAGAAAAGAAAGTGGAGAAGAATCTCAAACTCACTGGCACAGGAGAAAACTTCCTGAATAGAACACCAACAGCTCAGGCTCCAAGATCAACAATTAATAAATGGGACCTTATGAAACTTAAAAGCTTCTCTAAGGCAAAGGACACTGTCAGTAGAACAAAAAAGACAATCTACAGGTTGGATAAAGATCTTGACTGATTCTACATTGTCAAGAGCTAATATCCAAAATATATGATGAACTCAAGAAATCAAAGACCAATAAACAAAATAACCCAATTAAAAGATGGGGCAAAGAACTAAACAGAGACTTCTCTACAGAGGAATCTAAAACAGCCAAGAAGCACTTAGAGAAATGCACAACTTCCTAAGTCATCAGGGAAATGCAAATCAAAATGACTCTGAGATTCATTTCACACTAGTTAGAATGGCTAAGGTTAAAATCTCAAGCAACTATATTACAAATAAAGCTGCTACAAACATGGTTGAGCAAATGTCTTTATTGTGTACTTGAGCCCCTTTTGGATATATGCCTAACAGTGGTATGGCTGGATCTTGAGGAAGTACTATTCCTAGTTGTCTGAGAAAGCACCAGATTGATTTCCAGAGTGGTTGTACGAGTTTACACTCCCACCAGCAGTGGAGGAGGGTTCCCCTTTCTCCACAGCCTCTCCAGCATGTGTTGTCACTTGAGTTTTTCATCTTGGCCATTCTAATGGGTGTAAGGTGAAATCTCAGGGTGGTTTTGATTTGTATTTCCCGAATGGCTAATGATGTTGAACATTTCTTTAAGTGTTTCTCTGCCATTCGATATTCCTCTACAGAGAATTCTTTGTTTAGCTCTGTTCCCCATTTTTTAAGTGGATTACTTGGTTTGCATTTGCTCAACCACGTTTTTAGCAGCTTTATTTGTAATAGCCAGAAGTTGGAAACAGCCCAGATGCCCCTCAACTGAAGAATGGATGCAGAAATTATGGTCCATCTACACAATGGAGTATTACTCTGCAATGAAAAATGAGGAAATCATGAAATTTTAAGGTAAATGGTGGGACCTAGAAAGGATCATCCTGAGTGAGCTGTCCCAGAAGCATAAAGACACGTATGGTATATACTCACTCATATAGACATATAACATAGGATAAACCTACTAAAACCCTGAACATCTAAAGAAACTAACCAAGAGAGCAGACCCTGACTAAAACGCTCAATCCCTATCCCGAAAGGCAAAGAGGATAGACACCAGAAGAAGAAGAAAACAGGAAACAACCTAGGAACCTGCCACAGAGGGCCTCTGAAAGGCTCTGCCCTACAGACTATCAAAGCAGATGCTGAGACTTAAGGCCAACTGATGGGCAAAGTGCATGGAATCTTAAGTAAGAAGTGGGAAATAGTAAGATCTGGAGAGGACAGGAATCCCACAAGGAGAGCAACAGAACCAGAAAATTTGAACCCAGGGGTCTCCCCAGGGACTCATATTCCAACCATGGAACATGCATAGAGATAACCTAGAACCCCTGCACAGATGTAGTACATGACAGCATAGTATCCAAGTGGTTTACATAGTAATGGGAAGAGGGACTGTCTCTGACATAATCTGATAGGCCTGTTCTTTGATCACCTCCCCCTGAGGGGAGAGTAGCCCTTCCAGGCCACAGAAGATGACAACAGAGCCATTCCGGATGGGATCTGATAGACTAAGATCAGAAGGAAGGAGAGGAGGACCTCCCTATCAGTGGACTTGGGAGGGGCAAGCAAGAAGAAGGGGAGGCAGGGTGGGGCTGGGAGGGGAGGAGGGAGGGGGAGGGGCTTATGGGGGATACAAAGTGAATAAACTGTAATTAATAAAAAATAAAAATATATAAAAAAAGTTGATCAGAGCCATAAAAAAAAATCTCAAGCAACACCACATGCTGGCAAGGGTGTGGAGAAAGGGGAATGCTCTTACACTGTTGGTGGGAGTGTAGTAAACTTAATCAACCACTTTGGAAATCAATCTGGTACTTTCTTAGAAAATTGGAAATAGCTTTACTTCAAGACCCAGCCATCCCTCTCTTGGGTTTATACCCAAAAGACCCTCTTCCATACAACAAGGACACTTGTTGAAGTATGTTCTTAACAGCTGTATTCATAATAGCCAGAATCTGGAAACAACCTAGATGTTCCTCAACAGAAAAATGGATAAAGATACTCAAGCACTTTTACACAGTGAAATACTTCTCAGGTATTCAAAACAAAACAAAACAAAACAAAACATGAAATTTGCATGAAAATGAATGGAACTAGAAAAGGTCATCCTGAGTGAGGTAACCCAGACACAGAAAGACACACATAGTATTTACTCAAAATTATAAGTGGATTTTAGCCATATAGTAGGAGGCACAGACCCAAAGAAAATAGGTAATAAGTGAGGAAGTATGAATCTCACTCAGAAAGGGAGATAGAATTGATAGAGGTAGTGTCTGAAGAGAGAGAACAAGGTAGGAGAGGGATCACAGAGAGTTAAGAGGGTGGGGCTCAAACCTGGAGAAGGCGAGGGCAAGAGCACAGAAGGCCTATAGAGAAAAGAGAAACTGAATGTGGGGCCATCTCTGTGACAAGCTGGTCTGGCTCCTGGGATATTATGAGGGGTTTCAAGCAGACTCCTGGCAGCAAACTATAGAGCTTCAAGAGGACATCCTTTAACTACACTAGTCTTCTAGTAAAGGGTGGGGAATACTAACACAGCCACAAAAACTTCAACCCAAAATTTACCCTGCTTACAAGAGGTGCAAAGATAAAGATAAAGCAGATAGAATAGATTGAGGGCATGCCCAATGGATGCCTGTACCAACCAAAGTCCCACCCTAATTGGAGAGTGCCAACCCCTGACATTATGAAATATACTCTGTTAAACTTGCAGACAGGAGCCTGTCATAGTTGTCCTCTGAGAGGCTCTATCCAGCAGTGCCTCAAAACAAATGCTGAGGCTCACAGCCAGACATTGTTTGATAGTGTGTAGGGAGTCTTGCTGTATAGTAGGAGGAAAGAGAAAAGAACCCAGAAGTGACAGGAACTTCACAAGGAAAACAACGGAGCCAACTAACCAGGGCCCAGAGGATTTTGCTGAGAATGAAGCATCAACCAAGAATTGTGCATGGACTGGACCTAGCTCCCCTCCAAATATAGAGCAGATAGGCAGCTTAGGCGTCAAGTGGGTACTCCTAGTAAGGGAAGTGGTGAATGCCTTGGACAAGGACTCACTTGCTAGTTATTAGATCACATTGTCCTGGTAGGACTACCTTGGCAGGCAACAGGGGAAGAGGACATGTTCAGTCCTGATGCAACTTGATGAGCTGGGGTGGATGGGAAAGAGAGCCCTGTCTTCTGAGGAAAATGGGAGGGTTTGAAAGGATGGGGGAGGAAGTAAGTAAGGGAGTACAAGGTTTTAAAATAAATAAAATAAATAAATGAGAAAAGTGCTATTGCTAGCTACCTGGATATAATATACGTGGAACAGAGTTGATACTTCTTGCTTGGCTATGGTCTTTGTCATTTGAAAAAAAATCCCCCTGAGAAAGGCTCAGTGAACAGTCCTGGTTCCCATATCCATTCAATAAGCTTCTATCTATCTCAGTTTAGTGTCTGGGTGTTCAGTAGATGGCTATTCCTGAATGCAAACAATATCAAGAAACATCTTTGATGGGGAGAGATAGATATGTTATCTGCTTTATACAGCTAATCTATGTTGCTTAGTCAGATCTGATTTGTCTTTCTTCATCTGGGTTAACTCAGCCAATTTAATTTTTTAGGTTCATCCATTTACCTACAAAGCTCATGGTTTCCTTTTCCTTTACAACTAAATAGAATTCCTTGTTTATGTGTACATTTTCATTATCCATTCATCTCTTGAAGGACATTTAAGTGTTTTCATTTCCTGACTATTAATAATAAGGCAGCTATGAACATTAATGAGCAAGCTGTGGAGTATGATATCCAATCCTTTGTAGACATGCCCAAGACTTCTATAGAGTGGATGCATTTAAAATTACACAAATATCTGTATCTCTGGGGCTGTTATGGTGAATTAAGCCTCACAAACACAACTTTACCCAAAAGACCAATTGTAACTCAACATTCAAGTTTGCTTTTTCCTTTTAATTTCAGAAAATAGTGGTTTCTGAACTTCTGAATAGTTTCTTTCTTCAAGAACTGACAGAACAAGATGATTGTATTTTGGGGACAAGATCAAGCCCAGAAACAAATGGACTCATGCCAATGACACACTAGTACACAGACACCAACCTGGCCTTCATTTGTGAAATAAAACTCTGCTGTGGGGATTTTGCTGGTATTGTCTCATTCACTCTTTCTTTTGCAAAGGAGAACTCTGTACCTACCTCATAATCCAAGAAAGAATCTGAAGTATGCTTTTTGTTTATCTGTCTATGGTGTTGTGCCAGAAGCCATAGTCTTGCAAGTTTTAGAATTGTCTCATGACAACTCACTTAAAAATATGGCTTTTTATATAACCATTTCTGTTTTTTTTTCTTTCTTTTGGTAGATGAGATTTGTTCTTTGTTTCATTTATACAACATCCTTTATCTCACCCTGCCTTTCTTTATATATCAAACATGTCTTTTAAGTCATCTTAAGAAAATTTTCAAATGTGCAATTCCCTAGAAAAATTAAAAATTACAGTTATTAGACTCAGCTTTTCAACGGAAAAAGGAAAAGGGAACATATTCTTATGATAATAACTATTTTCCTAGTGCTATTTGCCATTCATGTAAATTACCTGATGATATATTTGAATTTGTTTTTGTTCATCTTTAATTAAATTCTTGTATTTTTTACAGGAATTAATTTTTTATATTTTTATATTAATTACAGTTTATTTACTTTGTATCCCAGCTGTAACCCCCTCCTTCATTCCCTCCCAATCCCACCCTCCTTGTTGGGATCCTTAATCAGGCATCTCTAAGGCCAGTCCAAAAGGGACCGATGTCGGGCATCTGTGAGTCCACCTGGAGACCACCTGTGGACCATCTGAAACTACCTACACGTGCTCTTGGTGGCCTTATAAGATAACTTGAAGCCCCTCCTCTGTCTCTCTCTCTACTGCCCTGTCCAGAGACAGTCTCTGTGACCCTTTCCCCTTCCCTTAATAAACCTCCAAAGTGGAACCAGTCACTTGGCGTGATTTGTGAACCCACTGTGTTACTCTTTTGCACAATCCTATCACTCCTACCCCATCTCCTCCCATGCTGCTCTCCAAGTCCACTGTATTATTCTTTAAGACATCTTGGTATATGCTGGAAAAAAGAGCTGTAAGAGATGTATTATTTGCAACTATTTTCTCCAAGATTGTAACTTAACTTGAGATTCCTCTTCATAGAGAAATAAAACAAGGAAACAGACTTTCTCATATTTCAAAATCATTTCACGTTATAAAATATTTGAGTAATATTAAATATTATTTGACAATGCTGGGCTCAAACTGAGATCTTAATGACTGCTGAGTATGTTGAATACAACAATATCTGAGGCATCCAGATTAATTAAAATTATATTGAGCATTGTACTAGCATTATTCATCCACATCTTATATACTCTTCTCAGTTATAAAAATATTTTAATCCTTAGCAAAGTGGAACTCAGAACCATTAGCCACTCATTTCCAATTTCTCAATCCACTCAATTTGTAACAATCAATATTTATTTCTGCCTCTTCTACATATTACCTCATTCTAAATATTATGTATATATATAATCATAAAGCAGGCAACATGAAATGTACCAAGAAATGGGATGCTTCCCTATGAGTTATTGATCAGGGAGACCCTTGAAGTCTTGAAGATAAGACAGATGTTTTTTATTGCCTTTGATTACCCAAAATAGCTGTATGGTAAGACCATATTGCTGAAGACATATTACACTTTGGTTATAAAATGTAGAAAAAAATTCAATCTCAAGTTAGGTGGAAATGTTTACCCTACTGGATAGCTTTCATACTCCCTGAAGGTGCTATGCAGACTGCCTAAGAAGAAAAGACAACTATTGTTTTTACCCAGAACTGGACTATGCATCCTCCTGCATTGTCTGCCAGGCAAAATGTACCTACTGTTTCAATACGGGTATTATTGTAATTTTCAAATGTGCTATTACAATCTTTGGTAAATGCTGATGTTTTAAGAGATCGTAGGCCCTAGAGTAGAATGTCCTTTTGCTATTTTGCTAAGTAATTTTGTCAAATTGACTTCTAAAATTTGTATTTATACCTATATACTTGGGTTGCTCTCAACTTTGGTCAGAGAATCTGTTTTTTGAGGTTGGTCAAAGTGTTGAGACTAAGAGCCTGAGGGCTAATCATTAAATGAAACATATATTAGCTTGCTCTTGAAGGCTCATGAAATATTATGGAAGAGGAGGCAAGGCACTGGATAGGGAGGAATGCTCTGACTTGCTGCTCTTTGAACACGACACGGCTATGGTATTCAAAATTCACAACAGCTGTGGTTACTTGTATACTACCTACACAAGAACAAGCCAGCCAATATTACCACATAAATATTGTAGATGATTTTCAGGAAGTACTCCTCTCTGAGGAACTTTTAGCAGTGGCTAATTTCTGGGGAAGAAAATATCCCTTTTTTGAGGATATCACCTTCAGTAGGTTTCTTATGCTTCAGTGGATAGCTACACACCTATATACACATAAATAGTACTAGTGGAACTTCATTGTGAAAGAAATGAATATAAAGTTAGGAAGAGGATGTGTTAGGACCAATGACGGAAGTTGAGGGTCATAATTGGGTTATGTAAAGGTAACTTTTATTAGCCTGAGTTAGTTGTTTTGGATCTTTACTACCTTCAACAACTAACTTAGGCCTAGCCCTGAAAGCTTTGAATCTGAATACAATCTATTCTAGGCCTAGAATGTTTTCAGCCTGTGAGAATTACTGCTGAATAAGCTCACCCTTTCTTGTTATTTCTGAACTCTTGCTAGCTGGTTTAACTCAACTGTTTTGACTCAAACACCTCTCCTAGCTGAGTGATTGAATTTGACTTCTCTATTGGTCTTTGACTGAATTGCTCTGCTTGGCATCATACTAACTTTGGCATCTGTTCTAATCTTCTGGCTCTTTTTGTCTTCACATGTGTCTAGCTTTTTCCCTCTTCAGTCTGTCTCTGTAAAAACTCTCCCAGTAATACTGAATTGTCAGGAACTCAACGCCACTGCACTGCCTCTCAACTTGTTGTCTGAATAAAACTACCTGAACAGAGCTGACGAGAACTCAGAGATTTGCATGCCTCTGTCTCCTGGGATTAAAGGCGGATCTGTATTCCAGCTGAATCACATAGTGGTCTTTAAATATCATCTTTTGCCAGAGCATCCATGTTCTGAATTAAAAATTTTCTACAGGGTTATACATATTTTTTGTACACCTTTTAAGTATTTTAAGTATTCTTAAAAATAAAGAAAAAAAACTAAAAATAGATAAAAAATCCTCTACAAAGACTTTCTTAGATCATTAAATATATCACAAATTTAGTTACAGATTTAATATTTGGAGATGTAAACATTTCTCCACCAATTCAAATACCACATTTTACATTATTTTCCTTTCCAAGAAGTTTGGACATAAAATGTCAAACTGTTTCATGACGGAGTGAGAAATTTAAAGGAGAAAAATTAATGAAGAAATTAACTTTAGGACATTAATGAATAATTTTCTCAAGGAACTCTGTTGCAAGAAGTTAGAAACTGCAATTGTGTGCAATTATTCCCCTTTTTGAAACATTTTTTTGTGAAAAAACTGTCTTAATTTTAGTAATAATTTACAAAAATTATTTTCTTGGTTTTTTTTTTTGATGGTGCATGTAATGTATATTTGTGTGCAACTGTGTGGGAGTACTAGAAGTATATCTGGATATCTTCCTCTATTGCTCTCTTCTATGGTTATGATGTTTTTCCTGATGTGCATACGTATGTGGTGTGTTTTTTATATGTTCTCATGTGTATAGAATCATATGTGTACACATGTGTGACTATGCATGTGGAATGTCATGGTTGACTTTGAGAATGTTCCTTTATTGCTTTGCACTTATTCCTTAAGTTGTTATGCTTAAGCTGAACCTCATACTGATATCACTAGTTTGGATAACCTTCTCAGTGGGGATTCCCCTTTATCTGCCCTTGGAATGTTAGAGTTACAGGCATCCCACCATAGTTAACCAAGCATTAACCTGGGTGATAGATAACTGAACTCCAGTTCTCATGCATGTGCAGCAAGCTTTTCTATGAACTGCCACATCTTTTTACTGCAGATGTTTTAAGTAAAGACTGTGAAGTAACTATCGCAACCAATTAAGCTAATAGATGTGTACATACTTTCTCAGACATGCCCTTATAAGAGTATTTTAACTTTGTATTTTTGTTCCATATGAAATAATAATAATGGTTAGCCTAATATATCCATCATCTTTCATGATTATTATTTCTTTTGGTTTGGAATATTGAAAATGCATTCATAGTAATTTTGTAATAAAGTTCATAAATTAGTCATCTTGCTGCCAGTAAGGAAACAGAATGCATTCTTTCCATTTAGTAGAAAATGTGTACTTTTTTGAGACAGGGTTTTTCTGTGTATAACTTTGTTCTGCAACTCACTCTGTAAACCAGGCTGGCTTCAAACTCATAGATATCTACCTGCCTCTATCTCCCTGAGTGCTGGGATTAAACGGGTGTGCCACCACTGCCCTGCTGTACTTCTTTTTAAGATGGGTTCCATGTGGGTTTCCCAAGTAAGGGGAACATGGACTGTCTCTGACATGAACTCAGTGGCTGGCTCTTTGACCCCTCCCCCGAGGGAGGAGCAGCCTTGCTAGGAAGAAAATGTAGCCAGTCCTGTAGACACCTGATAGACTAGGGTCAGATGGAAGGGGAGGAGGGAGGACCTCCCATATCAGTAGACTTAGAGAACGGCATGGGAGGAGATGAAGGAGGGAGGGTGGGAATGGGAGGGAATGAGGGAGATACAAAGTGAATAGACTGTAATTAATGTAAAAAATAAAAATATAATTTAAAAAAAGATATGTTCTTTCTATGTTGCTCTGGCTGTCCTGAAAATTGCTATGTAGGCCACAGTGACTTCAAATTCACATAGATCTTCAAGTTGCTGCCTCATGAGTGCTAACATTAAAGATCTGCACCACTAAACCCACCTAGGAATTTTGCGTTTTCTGACCAACATTTCTTTTTCCTTGTTTGTACACTCTCCTGACTTTAGTTAAAATAAGTACTTTGTTCTTTTCTTAAAATCTTAGAATATATATAAGAGTGATATCATGAGACATGTTTTTTTCTGTCTGGATCACTTTACTTATGGTAGTGTCATCTACACTAACTCATTTGTCACAATCAGATATTAGCTAGGCATTGAAATATTGCATTATTTTTAGATAATTGGGTATCAGTAACTTTACTTGGCAAGCCAGATTGTTTTTTCAAGCTTGCTTTGCAAGTGAATCTGAAATAAGTATATAAAGAAATGATATATCAATAAGAATAGTGGGAATTAAAAGAAAAAAAAATATTTTTAACTTAAATACAATAGAGATGCTATACAGCTATTCTTTGATGTCTGCTTGACTACTTCTAGAATTATCAAAAACCCAAGTGAGTGAGTACACCTGTGTGGGACTTTTTCAATTAAATCATTTGAAGTGGGTAGATATACCCTTAATCCAGATATTTTGAGGTAGGATGATTTATCTTTAATCTGGACCATACTTTCTGCTGGCAATTTACATGAAGGACATGGAACAAAAAGTATTTCTCGGCTCTTGACCTGCTTGGTTTTGCTGCTAAGTCCATTTCTTCACTGACATTAAAGACTAATTATTTTGGATTCTGCCATATACTGAAGACCAGCTAAAACACCCAGCATCACAGACTGAACAACTAGTAGATTGTTGGCCCTTTTGCTTATAGACAGTTATTGTTGGACTAGCTGGACCACTGTCTGTAAGTCCTTCTAATAAATCCTCTTGATTCTGTTGCTCTCTTTGTGGAGTTCCTGTCCTCTCCAAATCTTACTGTTTCTCACTTCTTTCATAAGAGTCCATGCACTCTGCCCAACAGTTGGCCATAAGTCTCAGCATCTGCTTTGATAGTCTGCAGGGCAGAGCCTCTGTGGCAGGTTCCTAACTTGTTTCCTGTTTTCTTCTTCTTCTGCTGTCCATCCTCTTTGCCTTTCAGGAAAATTTGAACAGAGGGGTCTTTCCAGAGACTCATACTCCAACCAAATACCATACATGAAGATAACCTAGAACCCCTGCACAGATGTAGCCTATAGCAGCTCAGTGTCCAAGTGGGTTCCATAGTAATGGGAAGAGGGACTGCCTCCGACATAAACTGATTGGCCTGCTCTTTGATCACCTCCCCCTGACGGGGGGAGCAGCCTTACCAGGCCACAGAAGATGACAATGCAGCCACTCCTGATGCGATCTGATAGACTAAGATCAGAAGGAAGGAGAGGAGGTCCTCCCCTATCAGTGGACTTAGGGAAGGGTATTCGTGAAGAAGGGGGAGGGCAGGTGGGGGGATACAAAGTGAATAAAGTGTAATTAATAAAACTTAAAAAAAAATCTATGGAATGACAAATAAAAATAAATAAATCTTCTTGATATATGTTCATTCTGTAAATTCTGTTTCTTGAGAGAACCCTGAATAATACATATGTGTTAAAGATGATTGGGTTTAAAAAAAGAATTCTATGATAACCCATCTAAGTAAATAGGAGTAAAATAAAATTCAAGAGAACCATTCCTTATGACAGATTTGGTGCAACTATTAGCAGAGTTTTAATAACCCTTCGAAAATTACTGATCCCATTTGATCTTCAGCACCCATACTAACTGAACTTTATTTTATTTTATGTCATTTATATACTTTGGAACAAGCACTATGGTGCTATTTGTATGTTTCTTTATATTATTTCTATCAAAAAGTACAGGTATTTGGAAATATATTTTGTTATGTAAGATACATAGAATAAGTCTGGCATTTTGATTTACTAGCATCGGAATAACTAGTTTTTATAGCTCTATAATGCAATGGTAATTTTAGAAATATAATAATATATTCAATATCAAAAGAGATCCATAGATAATTTTCTGATTGTAACAATCTGAAAAATATAACACAAGCTGTTGCAGAAAAATAAGTTCCTAATTATTGAAAAGGGGAGGACTTAACTCTCTCTCTCTTTCTGCACACACACACACACACACACACACACACACACACACAGTTTCTGGGGTAATATAAAAACATGCAGGACTCTGTAGACAAACTGCTATGGAAGGCAGATGTTGGTCTTCTTACCACCCACTAGAAATTAAAAGTCAGTTTATATGCTGTGCACAGATGATATTTATAGAATTAAGGCTGTATAGGGGAAAGATCATAGTGAATAAATGACATTATGTTGGCTTCGCAGTATTTTAATTTTTAGAAAATTTATAATGTTCCAATATGAACTGAGTATGAAAGAAATACACAGTTGCAGTAGCATTGGAAGAGAGAAAAACTGCATCTCCAAAGCTGTCTAAAAATTGTTGAATAAACCAAATGCTCGACAAAAGCAAATGTGCATTCTTAACATTGCCAGAACTGCATTTTATAAACAAAGCCAGGACCACAGCAAGTAGTAGAAACTAGATTTGATGATTTTAATAAAGTTGGCTTATAATTCATTTCATTATTCCTTTCATTTTTCTTTCTAAATTTCAGGTAACAAATTTGACCCTTGAGGGCATAGGGACTGAATCACATTTGTTGCCAAACTATGGCTGAGTTTCAAACAATTTAAGCATATGACAGCAGTAGTGGTGACAACGACTTACTCTTGGGAAACTGAGCACCACTCCCTTGTAGGAGTGTTTGGTATTGTTCATGTGGGAACAATCAGAGACAGACAAAGCAGACTCAGACCTCAAGGGGACACAGCAGTTAAGAATTGAGTCAAACTGGAAGTCTTTGCCAAGAGCTTGGTTGAAAACATGGCATTGATGGAAATTCTTTCTCTGAAAGAACAAGCAGGCAGTTGGGAAAATAGGTGGATAAGCTCCAGTTTTGTGTGCAGAAAATCATGATGGAGTACCTGGAAGTAATTAAAAGTTCTTCTTTTGCCAAGAAGGTAGAGTGGGAAGATTGTTTCAGCCTGTTTTCACATTGTGTTAAGTGTCTTCTAAACATATGTATGCTGTTGCATGTTCAGAGAATGTAGAAATAATTAATTTATTAACTTTTTTAACATCCAGATAGTGGTTTTTTACAGTCAGTCAGCAATTAAAATAGTAAGAGCTTACTCTGAACATTGTGATGTGACAATAAAAAGTTTTTAAGCATAATTTGATATGGTTCATGTATACAAGGACTTAAGTACTAATTAAAGCAACAAGAAAGAATGCATATAGTCTATGACTGTTGAACCTAGGTTTCAGGAGAGAAATACCAACAATAGGTGCCTCAGAATTTAGGAAAGAGTATAAAATATGCAAATGAATTAACAGGAGACAAGATTAAAGAACAAATATATATATATAACAGGCTGGAAATCTATGAAAAAAAGGATAAATTAGAACAAGAACATTGCAGAAATAGGATATGTAAATAGGAATATGGGATTTGATTAACAGAAAAAAATGATTCATTGATATATCTAACACATCTCAATTTCTGAAAATTACAATGAGAGGCATGGAAAGAATGTGCAGTTGAATTGTTCTGCGGTAATGTTAGAGGGAGAGTTTTATGTTATAGCATACAATGGAACGAGGAAGTAAATGGGAGAATTGGAGGCGGACAGTTGTATTTGGTGATAATTCAATAGTTTGAGCATTTGAACCACTACCAACCCACAGGAATGATAGAAGAGTTATAATAAATATGAGATACATTGTGTAGATAAATCTAATTTTTTCCTGTACAAGGAGAATTTGATTTATAATCAAGAAATCTATGCTTTAAACTAACTTGTAAATCATGCAAATGTGAGAGTATATTGGAATTCCTAACCAATAATTTTATCACTTGAAAAATAAAGGAGATTAATAAAACACTTTTAAGTATTTTCTTTTTTGTTGTAAATTTCCATTATTCTATAATTAAACTGAACTTGGATTGGGAAAACTGAGGGAAAGAAATATGATATAAAATGGTTGATAAATGCTTATAAATTTAAGGATCGACTATATCACTAAACAATTTAGAATTTACTAGTTAATTGTGTAGAAAACTGTTAAGTTCCTATTTCGGTGAAACACCTTAATTGACATTTTATTATTATTTATTGTATAAGAAATAGGAAATACAGGCTTTAGATTGAGACAGATGCTGAAATTAGAAACCAATAAAAGCAGTTCTTGTTATTCTTTCTAGGATATGACACAACAATAATGTTCCCATAAATTAGAGCCAGGCAAAATAATCTCAGCAATGAATAGAAAGAGTAGAATTCTGTGGTGTTTAAAGATGAGAATTGTAACTCAGATCCAGAAATACAAATGTCAGATTCTCTATCATTTGTGTATCATTGCTCTGAATCTTGAAACTGGAGTACATAACTTGAAGTAACTGTAGAAGACAGGAATATAGAAATGGATTGTGGATACATAGGGGAAAAAGAGCTCTAGAAGGAGTTACATGAGGGCATAGCTGCTATGAAAGGTGAACTGAGAAAAATGAGGAGACTTTAATTGGGGAGAGGAAGGGTGGGTATTACAATGGGAGAGGAAGGAAAGGAAAATTAAAAACACAAAGGATATTTGAAACCAGTACCTCACACTCCTACATCCATGATTTCCTTTCCATAATTGTCTGTATTCTCAAACCATGAACCAAAAGGAGAGACACTGAACTGGGAATGTCAATGATGATGTTCTGTATAAAACAGCTTAGAGAAGTGTTTTCTCAAGTTTAGTCACCAAAAACTTCACTTAAAAAGAAGCCACTATTGATATTGTAGAAAGGCTCCAGACTAGATTGCAAAAATGTCAACAGAATATGTCATTGTCACCCGCAGGATATCAGTTTTTTTAATTTAAATTTATTCTTATAATTTATTCACTTTACATACTGATTGTAGCCCCATCCCTTGTCTTCTCCTATCATATCAGTTTTATAGGTATTTAAGAAAGTTATGTGGTCATGATGATTTTCAATAAAGTTTCAGAAATCTGCGGGGGATGGACATATGGAAAGGAGGCTGCAATGTTTAGTTTTAACTGAGAACATGATGCAACCTAGAATCATCTGGAGAAAAAAATCTTAAGGAGAAACTATATAGAACTGGTTGGCCTGTGGGCTCGTGGAGGATTGTCTTAGTAGTGATACAGGAAGTCCCCGCCTATTATGATTAGTATCATTCTGTAAGCAGGAGTGTCTATGTGATAGTTTGAATCAGAATGGTTTCCATAAGCTCATGTTTGAAACTTAGCTCCTAGCTGAATAGCAATTAGGAAACGTGGTCTCATAGAAGGAGGTGTGTCACTCAGGGCTAGCTTTGAAGTTCAAAAGATTAGTGCAATTCTAAGTCCCCTTCTTCCCTCCTTTGTCTTTATCTCTCTCTGTTTCCAACTTGTGGATGAGGATGTGAGCTCTAAGCAAGTGCTCCAATGTCATGCCTATTTGCTTGCTATCTTGCTACCATGCTTTCCCCATGAGGGTCACATATTCTATTGTTCTGAAACTGTAAGCATACATTAGATGGTTTCTTCTACAAGTTGTCTTGGTCATGGTATCTGATCACAGCAATAGAAAAGCAACTAAGATAGTCCAGAACAGTTGAAAAGAGGAGAAAACTAAGTAAAAGCAAGCAGCCAAAGGTCCATATATTTATTCTTTCTCTGCTCTTGACTTTGAATATTGTATTTTAAATTCCTTCTTAACTCACCTGCTACAATGAAACTTAGAATAGTAAGGCAAATGAATATGTTTTACCTTGAACTGTTCTTTTATCAAGATATTTTTATTGCAACAACAAAAATAAAACTAAAACAAGATGTGAGAGGCCATTTGTGAAGCTGTGAAGATGAAACCCAAGTTGTGGTAGAGAACTGCTGTATGTCTAGGATGCCATAAACACGTAATATTGACTGAAAAAAAACTTCAATAATATAATATAAATGAATCAAGAAGGAGGCAAATCATACAGCAAGCAGCAGAATTGAAGGATTAAGGTTGCCCAAGGGTGCTGGAACCCAGATGTGATCAAAATCCCTTGGCATAAGACATGGATTTGCATGGTATATTGTTTCTTTCCTATTGGTCTTCCTTTTGCTTGAATTTTCTTGCTATTCCTCCACTCCTCAATTTTAGAATGAGAATGTATATTTTGAGACAATGTACATTAGAAGTATGTAACTTAAAATTTTGATTTTACAGCAGTTCACTGTTAAGTGATTACTCAATCTCAGAAGAAATTCTTCACTCACTTTTAATAACTTAAGATCTTAAGATTTAGAAACGTTCCAAAATTGAATAATTGAAATTTGCCTAATGAAATGTACACGAGGCTTTGTACAGTCATGAGTGGGATGTAATTCAAACGAGATATGGTTGTGTATGTAGTTGACAAGGAGTGGACATGTGATATTTAATTTTGGTTGTCAAATTGGTGGAATTAAGAATCATCAAGGAGATAAATCTTTAGGATTATCTATGAGAAATTCACAGTAAAGATTTGACTGAGGTGGGAAGATCCACATGAATGTAGGCAGCAGCATTAATTGGGTTAGGGTGACAGACTGCATCAAAAATCAAAAAATCAAAAAAGAAAAAAATCCAATGAATCACCAGATTCCTTGGTCCAGCCCTGAGGACAAGGCCTGAAGCAAGTTGGATGCAAGAATGGAGAGGGAGGAGTGAGTACGGCACAGTGAGCTAGGGGAATTTTGCAGCCTGACTGATTGTCAATCAGAGTGCTTCTTAATTTACACAGAACTCAGGTGGCAGGGATAGATGCATGTCTTTCAAAACATACATCATATTCTTTTTGTCCCTGGATACAAGTATTAACTTTCTCTTGGTCATAAGTTTAGTCGTCATTAATAAACCACAACAGAACAGAGTTATCTTTTCATTTTCCCGCATCAACCCTATAACCCAACTTACAATCTTGTGATTTCAAGGGCATTAGACAGAAATAAAATCTCCAAGCTAGTCTGGACAGATTGTCATGTCCCTCGCAGTACATTATCAGCTTTTAATAGTCAGAGTGCAAACTGTCATTAGGCCCAAGAACAACCTTCAGACCAAAGATGCTGCAGTTTTTATTCAATTTCTGCCATAATGCAATTTCTATATTTTATACATTTTTATAATTTATGTATATGTTTAATCTCGGCATTCTTTTGTTCCTTGGTCATATAACTCCTGGCCCTATATGAGCTAATTTTTCTAAGGAAAGGAGGTCTTAATACTTCAATCTTTTATCATTTAGTTACATTGTCTTTTTCCATCAATATAAGGAAGAAGCTATTAATTTAATTTACTGCCAACTTCTCTAGCCCACTGAATCTTGTTTACTTTTTACTTTGTTCTGATTATCTTGTTCCTGGGTAAGTTTAGAAGTAGATGTTCCAAGAATATCCTGGAGTCACAGTCTCATAAAAAGATCTCTGGGATCTTTATTTGAGTCACAACCTCCAGGGCATGAGGAAGACTTTCAAGTAGGGCTAGATAATAATATCTCCTTAAAAGCAGGAGAGGTATTATGATCAAGATACACAATGGAATATTACTCAGCAACGAAAAACAAGAAAATCATGACATTTTCAGGTAAATGGTGGGAACTGGAAAGGATCATCCTGGGTGAGTTTTCCCAGAAACAGAAAGACACACACAGTATATACTCACTCATATAGACATATAATATAGGATAAGCCTACTAAAATCTGTACATCTAAAAAAACTAATCAAGAGGGAGGACTCTGTTTAAAATCCTCAACCCCTATCCCCCAAGGCAAAGAGGATGGACATCAAAAGAAGAAGAAAACAGGAAACAGGTTAGGGACCTACAACAGAGGGCCTCTGAAAGGTTCTGCCCTGTAGACTATCAAAGCAGATGCTAAGACTTATGGCCAACTGTTGGGCAGAGTGCATGGACTCTTATGAAAGAAGTGGGAAATAGTAAGAGCTGGAGAGGACAGGAACCCCACAAGGAGAGCAACAGAACCAGAAAATTTGAACACAGGGTTCTTCCCAGAGACTCATATGCTAACCAAGTACCAAGCATGGAAATAACCTAGAACCCTGCACAGATGTAGCCCATGGCAGTTCAGTGTCCAAGTGGGTTCCATAGTAATGGGAAGAGGGACTGCCTCTGACAAAACTGATTGGCCTGTTCTTTGATCACCTCCCCCTGAGGAGAGGAACAACCTTACCAGGCCACAGAAGATGACAATGCAGCCACTCTTGATGAGATTTGATAGACTAAGATCAGAAGGAAGGAGAGGGAGACCTCCCCTATCAGTGGACTTGGAGAGGAGCATGCATGAAGAAGGGAGAGGGAAGGTGGGATTAGGAGGGGAGGAGGGAGGGGTTTATGGGGGGGAAACAAAATTAATAAAGTGTAACTAATAAAAGTTAAAAAAATAAAACAAAAACAAAAACAAAACAAAAGATATTCCTGGTAGAGTTTAGTACTCCTGATAGAAGGCGTAAATGATCCATTAAAAATTTTCCAGCAATCTGATATCCCTAAGTTGTACAAATAATAAAAGTTCCCTCTCACCAAGCATGTACCTTATGAAGATAAAGGCTGAAACTAGGGAGAACACACCACAGTGATTGCATCACTCAGCTCAGCTTTTTTGGAACTTTGTCAAGCAGCTGTCCTGCCTTTATTACTGTCACCGTTTCCATCAGATATGGCTGTGCCAACCAACATTCTCTTCTTTCTGTGAATGCAATATCTAACACTCTTGCCACAGTGCCTTCCTTGCAATGATATCATATAATTTAAGACTAATATGAACGGTACCAATAAACTGAGAGCTAAAATATACTCTCTATCCTTGACAGGTACTTGTTGTGGTAATAAGAAAAATAACCACTAAAGTAATATTAGCTGTTGCCTCCATTCTTTACATTAAGTCTTGATATATGTTAATCCTATATAACTGCAATGTTGTACAGTCTGAGCAATGTTTCTCTATTTCCCCTATTCTACTTCTTCTTGTTATCATTACTATACTGTGTCTATATAAGTTTGAAATTGTTGTAATTATTATATTCTTCATAAATAAAATATCAATAGTATTTCTTGTTCTTTGGATAACTTCACTTACCACAATACTTTCAAGTTTTTATCCACTTTGTTTCAAATGACAGGATCTGTGTGTGTTTATACATGACATCTGTGTCAGGGTGGTAGTAGTGTAAGATTTGTGTGTGGTGTATGAATGTTAATGTGCAATACATATATGCATGTAGAATCTAGAGTAGGAAGTCAGGTATCTTCCTCTATGGTTCACCACCTAGGGATGGTCTTTTGCTGAAACAAAATCTCCTATGTTTTTTTTTTTTTTTTGCTAGGCTTGCCAGCCAACAAGCTATCAGAATCCTTCTGTCTGTATTTTCTGAGGCTGGGATCATGGACATGTAGAGAATGGCACAACTTTTGTATGGGTACTGGTAATTTGAACTTAGGTCCTCAAGTTTTCAGAACAGTACTTTTACACACAATGCAATCTCCCCAGCTCAGGATCTTTACTTTGGTAAAGGTATTTATTTATGTCTTTAGTAATCGTAAGTAATTTAAAGAAGTTCAGCTCTTTCTAGTAAGTGATGATTTCAGGTCTTTTGGTTGTTACCCAGAAGGATTTCTGAGTCAAATGATAGTGCTTGCCTTAATATTTTGTATAATATCTATTCCGTTTTTGTTTTTAATGGATTGCCAATTCATATTAATATCCATGGTGTGATTTAATCACATTTTTGTCAGTGCTCTAACCTTTTATGCTTTTTATGGTCAACATCGTTATGGGTATTACTTGATATATAATTTCTTTGGTTTGCAGTTTTCCTTGTTTGTAATGTTACAATTTTGAGCACCATTTCATATAACTATTTGCCATTATTATTTTATTTTTGAGATTATAATATAATCATATAATTTCTTTCTTCTCTTTCCTCCTTCCAAACATTCTCATACACCCTTACTTGATTTCTTTAAAATTCATGACCTCTTTATAGATTAATTATTGTTACATGCATATATATGTATACACATATTCCTTCCTAAAATAAAATGCTGTTTCTATTTTATATATATATATATATATATATATATATATATATATATATATATATATATATATATGCTTTAAGAACTGCTTATTTAGTATTCGATAATCAATTGGTGTGCTCTTCCCAGCGGAAGACTCTTTCTTGACTCTGAACATTTTTTAATTGACTGTTGTTCTTTGTGTAAAGGTGTACGTTGGAATTTGGCTCCACAACTCGGCCTTTTTGATTAGTTGTGATTTTCTATAACAGTCTTTGTCTGTTGCAGAGAACAGTTTCTTGATTATGGGTGAGGACTCCACTTATCTATGGGTGTAAGGACATATGTTTAGAATATATTTAGGTATTATGTTGGTTTAATAAAGTGGCAGTTGTACGTATCTCTTCAAGATCCGTGACTTCAGTAACCCTAGGAAATTGGTTAGGTTTCTAATACGAGGCATGATTTTTCTCTTTTGAGTGCTCTGTAAGTCTCATTTGAGATGTCTTTGTTACCATGAATGTCTGTGTGCCACTGGTGCACAGGGAGTGCTATCATGCCATGCTGGTCATTGTTGTGTTGTAAAAGAGGGAAATCCCCAACCGTTCTATTTTACAAATATACACTCAGGAACCAGATGCTGGGAAAAGAAAATAACCAGTTAGCAATCCTTCTCAGCTCAGGTCTGGATGGAAATAAACCCAAAAAGTACACTAGCACAGCTGACAGCCCGGGGGGAAAAGACCAATAAAACCCTCGGCTTAAGGTTTGCTGGCTCAAAGTCCAAAAATCCAGGGAGCGGAGGACCTGAAGCCTAGCCAAAACCCAGAGCTTCAGCTAAATCCTTTTCTTCTTCTCCAAGTCCTTCCTGCTCTTTAATCCCTGTCAGCTGGTTTCTTGCTCCTCCTCTTGACCTAGTGTTAACTTTATTAAATCTTGTGTTCAGAAAGCTCTCGTATTGAAGATGTGTACTAGGGCTGGGTAAACCACACCATAATTGCCACTTTAAAATAAACAGAAAGTTCTCGAATTAAAGGTGTGATAAGGCTCAACCACACCAAAGAGACAGAGATCACAATTTTGGGGTTCACAATAGAATTAAATATGCTGCAACATTGTTGTGGTTCTTAGGTGTCATAGCTGGGTAAAACTATTGGTTATTTCTCTTGTTTGGAAGCTTACATAGTGCCTCCTGGTACCATCAAAACTAGTCCTCAGAGATTAGGCATTCATGCCAGTTCTAGCTCAGGGCCCTCTAAACTGTGTGCATGTTGTACATTGTATCTTCAGCAACAGGAACTTAACTTCAACTTCTGGGAACAACAAAGGACAATAGAAATAGCCTATATGCTTGGGAGAGTCTCTTGGACAACCCTGTCCAACAACTCAAAAGAGGTCACTTATGCCTGGTGTTGGGAGTTTTGTTAGGTGGTCTTTGCTCTTGGAAGAATTACTGTCAGTCCAAAAGAGAAAATTTCATTTAAACAATACATATATATTTATACATAAATTACAGGCTATATTATAGGCTCTTTTAGGTTAATAATTAATATTACATTTTAGATGCCCTTACTGTTGTTTTTATGCTCCTCTTTTTTTATTCTGTATTTATCTCTAACCATCCTTAATTGAAGCCTGCTTACCCCCCCCCTTTTTTTTTTTACTTTCCTGCTTTCTGTAGTTATTCTAAGATATGTACTCACATATGAAGATTTGGTACTAGCAGCCTTATATAAAAGAGAAAATGTAACATTAATTGAGTTTTTGATCTTAACCACTATGATGTGTGTATCGTTTTGATATGCATTACCTGATGACTAAGGATGTTGAGCATGTCTTTAAGTGTTTCTCTGCCATTCGATACTCCTTTGTTGAAAAATCTCTGTTTATTCTCAGTCTCCATGTAGATTTCTTTATTAAAGGGAGCAGGGGTTCTCTCTGAAATGATCTAGGTTTCCTGCTCTTTGATTACTTTGCCTTCGCAGTGCAGACTTGCCATCCCACAGAGAAACAGGATCCAGACAGTCCTGATTAGAACTGATAAGCTAGTGTCAGATAGCAAGGGAGGAGGTCTCCCCCTTTCAGTATCTAGGGGAAGGGGATAGGGAAGAAAGAGGGAGGGAAGGTGTGACTGAGAGGAGTTGAGGGAGGGGTCTACAATTGGATATAAAAATAAATAAATTGTAAAAAATTAAAAATAATAAATAAATACCAACTAAAAAGAAAAAAAATGTGTTAAACTGTAACACTCTATGGAAACCTTTTCCATACTTTGGCTTAGTGCACTGACCCTTCACCCCAAGGTGTTTTCACTGCCCCTGAAAGAAATGGAACCCACTTCTCTGTCTGTACCCAAGCTCCACGACCCTGTGTCTTTCACACAATTATTCTCAACGGAAATAGAAAGTAACATACATGTCTATAAAATTTTAAGTGTCAGATATTTGTGAAAAATCCTAGACCTCTTTGTGATATAAAGAGGCAAGTGCCTTGTTTTGACTTTGCAAGTAGTCAACAAAGTAAAGAAGGCTACCAATTGGAATGGTAAAGAATCAGCAACAAATATTGTAGAGGATGTGGGAAAAACTAATGCTCATAATTATTTGGTGAGATTACAAACTTGTTTAGCCACTATGGAAATCAATTTTGAGAATTATTAAAAATCTAAAGATAGACCTACAACATGAACCAGATATACCACTCCACGGCATATGCCCAAAGGTTTCAGCATACTACTCCACAGAGAAATAATCAGCTATGTGCATTTCAATTCTCTTCACAAATAGCTAAAAATTAGACACAACCTAAATATTCTTCAATGATTAAAATGTGGTCATATATGGTGGGGAATACTATTTAGTTGTAAAGAAAAAGGAAATCGTGAAATTTGAAGGTAAACAGATAGACCTAGAAAAGATTACACAGAGTGAGTTATCTCAGACACAGAAAGAAAAACACATTATGTTCTCTCTTATCAGTGGTCCCTAACCCCAAAAGTTTAGGAAAGAGTATACAACATGAAATAAATGCAGAAACCAAGAAAGTAAAATATGACTGTGGTTGGAAATAGCTAAAGGAATAGCAGTATACAAATAACTTGCAAGGGAAAGTAAGAAAAGAAGTGATAATGTATTTAGAGAGGAGAAGGGAGCTCAGTAAAGAAAGAGAGAGAGGAGTGGAAAATAACATGGAATTACTAAAAAGTCATACAAAATCATATTATCATCTTCTTCCTTACAATAGCATATAATGAATACATGTACGTACATACATATATAGTTTAAATAAAAATTCCAAACTTGATCATATAATGTCTGCCCAAGAATATAAACTACCTAACAAAATCCCCAATACCGGATATAAAAAAGCCCAGTTGCAAATTTTTGTTCAGGAAAGTCTAAAAACCTCTAAAATATTTTATTCATATATAAACAATATAAACAATGTACATATCTGTATATTTAATTATATGATTTATTATTTATAAATTTATAATTTACATTATAGTTTATATTATTTAATTATATAATATACATCATTAAAAAATAGAGGCCATGGGATGGACTCCAACATGGCAGCGACCAGTGAGCACTATTTCTAAAGGGCAGAGAATCTGAAACTCCAAAACTGATGAGTGGATGGGCAGCTGAAGCCAGAGCACTGACTTTCATTCTTCCCAGTCTAGAGGGGAACAAACCTTGAGTTCATTGGGACAGATTGGATCCAGACTCCTCCTGCCGACCACCTGTGAATGTTTCCTGGGGTCTGAGAGTAAGAAACTATCAAACCCCTGCACTTTCGGCTGCACCTTCTCTTGCTCTGGTGGCCTCACAGACCCTGGGGCAGTAGTGAGGACTGCATAACTTCAGGTAAAGGGCTTCTCTGCTCTAAAGGCTAACAGGGGACCTAAATCTGAGAGTAGAAAACTATGAGCCCTCTGCAGTTTCCACATACGCCTGAGAGTGAGTACATACTGGTCTCTGCAATTTCCACACACTTATGTGAGTGAATGCATCTGATAGAGAGTGCTTGCAGAACCCCAGATCTAAGGGTCCCTCTACACCAGCCACCAGACATTGGATCCCTCCCACCCACACCCCCACTTCTGGTAACATAGGGATCCCTGGAACAGCCTTCAAAACACTGAAGCCCTTGTTTTCTGGGTCTCCCAGTGGAGTCCTGGAAACAATTCCTGGAGCCAAGATGGTACAGCCCAGGCAGATCTGAGTGCTTGGAGCACAATACCAAGACAAGCTTGTGGGCCACTGAGGCATTGCACCTGCACACTGCACCAGCAAATAGTACTTGCAACCACATCCTGTGCTTAAGCTCCTCCCTTACATTCCACCTTTCCAGACAGGAAAACTCCTGTTATGCCAGATCTTAAGGTCTCCAATGACCACCAGGAGCCGGACCACATATACAAGAGCAAGGAGATTTATTTGTGCTTAAGCTTGGTCTCTCCATCTTCACCAATGCAGTGGATCACAGAGGAGAGCCCCAAGCAGCTACATGGCAGGGTTTTTATTTGGGGTTTGAGTAAGAACCCAGAATTCCCAGATTAGCAGTTACACGATTGAATGATATTCATCAAGAACAAGTTTGTTACAAAGTGATTGACTAACTAATATTAAGTGAGCTATCCACAGACTTCAAGAATGTGAAGGTCAGTGGGCTGCCCTGTACAGATGCCCCACCCTGAGAAAAGACACCTTCACATTCTTGTGGTTACCTCCAGGCTCTTCCTTGGGTGAAGAATTTTATGGTTTTCTTATTGCTGGAATTGGTGACATATGGACTAGTTCTTGGGACTGAGGACTCTTTGGAGAGGGGATTAGGCTAGTCCTTTCACTCCTGTACTTGTACACATGCACCTGCAACATTCCTACCTAAGCTGCATTTGAAACACCAACACTCACACTGAAAACCACGGACTTCTCTCATCTTCCTGAAGAATACTCCAGACTCCGGAAACATAACGGACCCAGTCTGCATTATGGGCTCCAGGAACAAACAGCAAAGGCTCTGGACCATCAGATGGCTAGAGGCAAACATAAGAAGAGCCTTAAGAGGCCACAGAGGAAGACAATGCAGCCAGTCCTGATGAGACCTGATAGGCTAGGGTCAGATGGAAGTGAAGGATGACTTCACCTACCAGTGGACTTAAGGAGAGTCATGGGAGAAGAAAAGGAAGGAAGGTTGGGTTTGGGAGGGGACAAAGGAGGGGGCTAAAGCTGGGATACAAAGAGAATAAATAATAATAAATCTAAAAAATAAATTAAAAATAACTCCTCCAACAAAAATCAGGACATTATGGTTTCACAAGCAACTCTTCAAATCAATGGATGTTTTAATTAAACAAAAAGAGAAGAAAATTATTTTAAATCTCTGCTTATCCAGTTATTAGAGGAACATAAAGTGGAAATGAACAAAAACAAAGATGCCATCATAGAAAGACAGGAACCCACATTCAAACAGATGAAGGAAATGGTGCAAGACATGAAAACAGAATAAGAATCAATAAAGAACACACAAACAGAAAAAACCCTGGAGCTGGAGAAATTAGAGAAGAGATCAGGAACCACAAAGGTAAGCATCACCAACAGAATACAAAAGATGGAAGAGAGAATCTCAGGTGCTGAAAATACAATTGCAGAAATTGATACATCTCTCAAAGAGAAAAAAATAAAATCAGAAAAGTTCCAAACGCAAACCATCCAAGAAATCACGGATGCCATGAAAAGATGAAATCTAAGAATAATAGGAATAGATGAAAAAGAAGATTCCAAGCTCCAAGATCCAGAAAATATTTTCAGGGAATTCACAGAAGAAAATTTTTCCCACTTAAAAAATGTGATGTCCATAAACATACAAGCTTACAAAAAAACAAATAGACTAGACCAGAAAAGAAACTCAAGTCACATAAGAGTCAAAACACAGAAACTATAGAACATTTTTTTTTAAACGCAACAAGGGAAAAAGCCCAAGTAACATACAAAGGTAGACCTATTTGAATCACACCAGATTTAATATTCTCTCAACGAAGAATATTAAAGCCAGCAGGGCCTGGGTAGATATCATGCAGACTCTAAGAGAACACAGATATAGATATCAAACCAGAATACTATACCCAGCAAGGATTTCAATCAACATAGATGAAGAGAACAAAATATTCCATGACAAAGCTAAAATTACACAATATCTACATAGCAACCAAGTCCTACAAAAGATGCTAAAAGGAAAATGCCAATCTAACAAAACCAACCCACCCAAGAATACAGGACATAAATAACTTCACAACAACAACAAAAAAAAAATCAAAAGAAAAAAGAACACAAACACACTATCACCACCAACTCCACAATAAAAGGAACTAACATTCATTAGTCACTATTATCTATCAACACCAATGTATTCAATTGTCTAATAAAAAGACACAGACTAACAGAATGGTTGAAGAAACAGGATCCAACATTCTGCTGCATCCAAGAAACATATCTCTGCAAGAAAGAGAGACAAAACCTCATTGTAAAGGGCTAAAAACAGTTTTCTAAGCAAACAGATCCAGAAAACAAGCTGAAATACTATCATAATGTCTAATAGAATAGATTTTCAAACAAAATTAATATAAAAACATGAGTAGAAGCACTACATTCTCATCAAAGGAAAAATCCGCCACGAGGATATCATGAACTTGAACATCTATGCTCTAAATACAAGAGCACCTGCATTCATAAAGAAACATTATTAAAGCTCAAATCATACATTGATCCCAAAACCTTTATAATGGGAGACTTTAACACCCTACTCTCACCAACGATCAGATCATCTAGACAGAGGTGAACTAGGGAAATAATGACACTTAAAGAGGCCCTAAATCAAATGGAACTAACATAGATGACTATAGAACTTTTCACCCAAACTCAAAACAGTATGCCTTCTTCCCAGCACCTCATGGAACCTTCTCCAAAACTGACCATACAGTTGGGCACAAAGCCAGCCTAAACAGATACAAGAAGATTGAAATAATCCCTTGAATCCTTTCAGACCACCATGGCCTAAAACTAAACCTCAACAACAACAGAAATAAAAAAAAAGTCTACACATGCATGGAAACTAAACAACATTATACTCAATGGCACCTGGATCAAGGAAGAAATAAAAAAGGCAATTAGAGAGTTACAAAAATTCTATGAAAATGAACACAGAACTTACCCAAACTTATGGGCGACAATGAAAGCAGTGCTAAGAGAAAAGTTCATAGCAATAAGTGCATTCTGGAAGAAGTTTGAGACATCTCATACAAGCAACTGAACAGCACACATGAAAGCATTAGAAAAAAAAAGATGCAGACACACTCAAGAGGAATAGATGATTGGAAATAATCAAACTTAGGGCAGAAATCAATGAATTAGAAACATGTAAAACATGTTGGATCTCTGAGAAAATCAACAAGATAGACAAACCATTAGACAATTAACTAAAAGGCAGAGAGAAACTATCCAAATCAGCAAAATCAGAAACAAAAAGGGGGACAGAACGACAGACACTGAGGAAATTCAACAAATCATTATGTCTTGCTGAAAAAGCATATATGCCAAAAAATTTGAAAATCTAAATGAAATGGACAATTTTCTTGATAGATATTGTTTACCAAAGCTAAACCAAGGTCAGGTAAATAGATTAAATAGTCCTGTATCCCCCAAGGAAATAGAAACTGACATCAAAATCTCCCTGCCAAAAACAAGCCCACAGCCTGATAGTTTGAATGCGGGAATTGTGCCAGACCTTCAAAGAAGAGTTAACGCCAATATTCTTCAAACTATTCCACAAAGAGAAACAGAATGATCATTACTGAACTCATTCTGTGAATACACATTCACCTTGATACCTAAACCACACAAAGACCCACCCCCCCAAAAAAAAAGAATTTCAGATCTATCTCTCTTCTGAACATTGACACATAAATACTCAAGAAAATAATTGTAAACTGAATCCAAGAACACGAAAAAGATATGATCCACCGTGACTGGCTTTATCCCAGGCATGCAGAGGTGGTTCAGTATATGGAAACCATCAATGTAATCCACCACATAAAAATAATAGAAGGAAAAAACCCACATGATCATGTCCTTAGGTACCAGAAAAGCAATTGACAAAATCCAACATCCATTCATGTTTAAAGTTTTGGAGAGATCAATGATACAAGGAGCATACCTAAACATAGTAAAGGCAATACACACCAAGCCTACAGCCATCATCAATCTCAATGGAGAGAAAGTTAAATCAATCAGGGACAAGTCAAGGCTGCCCACTGTCTTCTTATCTCTTCAACATAGTACTTGAATTCCTAGCTAGAGCAAAAAGACAACTAAAGGAGTTCAAGGGGATACAAACTGGAAAGGAAGAAGTCAAAGTATCATTATTCAGAGATGACATGATAGCATACAGGAGTGACCACCAAAATTCTAAGGGAGAACTCCTTTCCTTATAAATGACTTCAGTAAAGTGGGTGGATACAAAATTGACTAAAACAAATCAGTAGCCCTCATATACAAAAAACAAAATGGATGAGATGGAAATTTGCGAAACCACACCATTTACAGTAGCCACAATTACATAAAGTGCCTTGGTGTGACTCTAGCAAGTGATTGAATGTATGAAAAAAAAAAAAAAACTTCAACTCTCTGAAGAAAGAAATAGAAGAAGATGTCAAAAGATGAAAGGTCTCCCATTCTCATGTATTGGTAGGATTAAAATAGTGAAAATGGCCATCCTGCCAATAACCATCTACAGATTCAATTCAATTCCCATCAAAATACCAACAGAATTCTTTACAGAACTTGAAAGAACAATTCTAAACTTCATACAGAAAAACAAAAAACCCAGAATTGCTAAAACAATCCTATACAATATCAGATCTTCTGAAGGTGTCTCCATCCCTGATCTCAAGCTGTATTGCAACAATACTAAAAACTGGATGGTACTGGCATAGAAACAGAGTGGTGGATCAGTGCAAATGAGTAGAAGGCCCAGAAATAAAACCACACACCTACATCCTCTTGCTTTTTGACAAAGAATCCAAATCAATTCAATGCAAATAAGATAATAAATGGTGCTGGTCTAAGTGGATGTCTATATTTGAAAAAATGTTAATAGATCGATATTCGCCACCCTGCAGAAAACTAAACTGCAAGTGGAACAATGACCTGAACATAAAATCAGAGATACAAAACCTGTTAGAAGAAAAAGTGAGGAAGAGCCTGGAACTCAATGGCACAGGAGACAACATACTGAACAGAACACCAACAGCACAGGCTCTAAGATCAACAAATAATAAAAGGGATCACTGAAACTGAAAAGCTTCTGTAGAGCAAAGGACACTGTCATCAAAACAAAACGAGAGCCTACAGATACAGAAAGCATCTTCACCAACCCTGTATCTGACAGAGGGCTAATATCCAGAAAATATAAAAAAAATTAAGAAGTTAAACACCAAAAAACCAAGTATTCTAATTAAAAAATGGGGTACAAAGCTAAACACAGAATTCTCAACAGAGGAATATCGAATAGCAGAGAAACACTTAAAGAATTGTGCATGGACATAACTTAGAACCGCTGCATAAAAGTAGCCCATGGCAGCTCAGTGTCCAAGAGGGTTCTCCAATAATAGGAACAGGGACTGTCTCTGACATGAACTCATGGGCTGGCTGATCATCTCTACTGAGCGGGGAGCAGCCTTACCAGTCCACAGAGGAAGACAAAGAAGCCTGTCCTGATGAGACCTGATAGACTAGGGTCAGATGGAAGGAAAGGGGTACCTCCCCTATCATTGGACTCGGGGAGGAGCTTAAGAGAAGAAAAGGGAGGAAGGTTGGGATTCGGAGGGGATGGGGGATGGGGTTACAGGTGGGATACAAAGTGAATAAACTGTAATTAATAAAAATGAAAAAAAAGAATTGTTCAATGTCCTTAGTCATCAGTGAAATGCAAATCAAAACATCTCTGAGATTTCACCTTACACCCATCAGATTGGCTAAGATCAAAAACTCAAATGACAACACATGCTGTAGAGAATGTGGAGAAATGAATAACTCCTCCATTGCTGGTGGGAATTTAAAGTTATACAACCACTTTGGAAATCAATCTGGCGCTTTCTCAGAAAATTAGGAATACTGCTACCTCAAGATACAGCTATAACACTGCTAAGCATATGTCTGAAATAAGATCAATTTTAAAATAAGGACATTTTCTCAACCATGTTCATAGCAGCTCTATTTATAATAGCCAGAATCCAGAAACAACCTAGATGTCCCGCAACAGAGGAATGGATACAAAAGTTGTGGTACACTTACACAATGGAATATTACTCAGCTATTAAAAACAAGTAAATCATGAAATTTGCAGGCAAAAGGATTGAGCTAGAAAAGATCATTCTGAGTGAGGTATCCCAGAAGCAGAAAGACACACACGGTATATACTCACTCATAACTGGTATTTAGCCATATAGTATAGAATAAACATACTAAAATCTATACATCTAAAGAAGCTAAACAACAAGGAAGACTCTAGGGAAGATTATCAATCCTCATTCAGAAAGGCAAATGTGATACACATTGGTAGCAGAAGACAGGACAGAAGCCTACCACAGATGGCCTCTGTAAGACTCTACTTATTGAGGTATTGAAGGAGAGGCCAAGACTCATAGCCAAAGTTTTTTCAGAATGCATGGAATTTTATGAAAGAAGGGGGAGATAGAAAGACTGGGAGGGGACAGGAACTCCAAAAGGAGACCAACAGAACCTAAAAAATCCACAAACTCTTCCCTAGGGGCTCTGCAGAGACTGATAACACACCCAAGGACAATGCATGAATAGGAACTAAACCCCTTCCTCAGATGTAGCCCATAGATTCAGTCTCCAAATGGGTTCCCTAGTAAGGAAAGCAGGGTCTGTATATGTCATGAACTCAGGTGGCAGGCTCTCTGATCACCTCCCCCCCCCCAGGAGTACAGCCTTGCCAGGCCTTGGAGGAAGACAATACAGGTAGCCCTGATGAGACCTGATAGGTTAGTATCAGATAGAAGGGGAGGTTATCCTCCATTATCAGTGGACTTGAGGAGGGGCATAGGAGGAAAAGAGAAAGGGAGGGTGGGATTGAGAAGAGATGAGGTAGGAGGCTACACTGAGGATACAAAGTAAATAAATTGTAAAAAATAATAATAATTAAAAATAAATAATAGAGGCCATGAATTTGAGAGAGAACAAGGTGTGAGAAGAACAGGGGGAGGTTTGGAGATATGAATATAAAGGGGGAATTATGTAATTATATTTTACTTTCAAATATCAAAAATGCTTTTTTTAAGAAAAGGCTATTAGATAGAGTCTTTCAGAAGCCCTCGATGGTAGGCTCCTGTCCTGTTTCTTGTTTTCTCCACTTCCAATGTCCATCCCATTTGTCTTTCTAAGTAAGGATTGATCATCTTACCCCGGGTCCTCTTTCTTGTTTATCTTCTTTAGGTGTACAGATTTTAATATATTTAGCCTATCTTACAGGTCTAGTATCCACTTATAAGGGAGTATATACCGTGTGTGTCTTTCTCCTTCTGGGATACCTCACTCAAAATGATCTTTTCTAGATCCCACCATTTGCCTGCAAATTTCATGAATTCCTTGTTTTTGATTGCTGAGTAGTATTCCATTGTGTAAATGTACCACAATTTCTATATCCATTCCTTTGCTGAGGGACATCTGGGTTGTTTCCAGGTTCTGGGTATTACGAATAAAGCTGTTACAAGCATGGTTGAACAAATGTCCTTGCTGTGTACTTGAGCATATTTTGGATATATGCCTAGGAGTGGTATAGCTAGATCTTGAGGTAACATTCCTAATTGTCTGAGAAAGTACCAGATTGATTTCCAAAGTGGTTGTACAAGTTTACATTCCCACCAGCAATGGTGAAGTGTTACCCTTTCTCCACAACCTCTCCAGCATGTATTATCACTTGAGATTTTTATCTTAGCCATTCTTATGGGTGTAAAGTGAAATCTCAGGGTCGATTTTATTTGCATCTCCCTGATGGCTAAAGACTTTTAGCAGTTTTTAAGTGTTTCTCTGACATGATATAGTCCTCTACTGAGAATTCTCTGTTTAGCTTCTTACTATATTTTTGCTGAGACTCATAACCAAACATTGGGCAGAGTGCAGGGAATCATATGAAAGAAGGAGGAGTTATTAAGACCTGGAGAGGACGGAAGTGCCACAAGCAATAAATATATCTAGGTACAGGGTGTTTTCTGAGACTTGTTCTCCATCACGGACTGTGCATGCATGGATATAACCTAGGACCCCTGCTCAGACATAGACCATGGCAGTTCAGCATCCAAGTGGGTTGTCTTAGTAAGGGGAACAGGGATGGTTTCTGACATGAACTCAGTGGCTGGCTCTTTGACCTCCCCCTGCCTTGAGGGAGCAGCAACTTTGATAGGCCACAGAAGAGGACATGCAGCCAGTTCTGATGAGACCTGATAAACTAGGGTCAGATGTAAGGGGAGGAGAACCTCCCTAATCAGTAGACTTAGAGAGGAGCAGGGAGGAGATGATGGAGGGAGGGTGAGATTAGGAAGGAATTAGGGAGGGGGCTACAGCTGGGATACAAAGTAAATAACCTGCAATTAATATACAAAATTAAAAAAAATATATAAAAAAAGAAAAGGCTACTAGATGAGAAGGCTATGCTCTATGACAAATTAATTTCAGTTACTATGGTGGAGGAAAATTATGACATCATATAAACTTACACAAGCTCAATAAAATAATGTAATAAAAATTAAAAGGGTCTTAGATCCTCTAACTAGATATGACTCCTAGTGGAGGGAGGGGAACACTAACCACCCACAAGAACTTCCACCCAAAATTTACCTTGCCTACAAGATAAGCTTGGGGTATAGATGGAGCAGAGTATGAAGGAATGTCCAGCCAATGCCTGGCCCAACCTGATACCCACCCCACAGAAGAAAGCCAACCTCTGACACTATTAACAATATTCTCCTGTGTTTTCAGACAGGAGCCTAGCATAGCTGTCCTCTGAGAATCCCCACCCAGCAATGGATTGAAACAGATGGTGAGACTTACAGCCAAACATTGGGCAAAGTATAGGGAGTTTTGTGGAAAAGTTGGGGGAAGGACCTGAAAGTGACAGGAGATGAACAAGAAGATCAATAGGGCCAACAAACCAGGACCCAGAGGGGCTTTTGGAAACTGTAGCATGAACTAAGGACCGTGCATAGACTAAACCTAGGTCCCCTACAAAGATGTACTTATAGCAAATGGGCAGCTCGGGCTTCATGTGGCTTCACTAGTAAGGGAAGTGGGGGCTGTCTCTGACATGGTCTATATTTCTTTCTTTTTGATTACTTTCCCCTAGGGGGTTGCCTTGCCAGGCCAAAGGGGAAGTCCTGATTTCACTTGGTGAGCTAGGGTGGGTTAAGAGGGGTAAGAGCTCCCCTTCTCTGAGGAACAGGGGAAGGAGGTGAGGGAGGGAGTTGGGACTGGAAGGACAGTAGGGAGGGCCCTATGATCCAAATGTAAAGCGAATAAATAAATTAGTTAATTAAAAATAGTAACCCAATTATATTAATTGGGTTTCAAAAATTAAACAAATAAATGCACTGCGAGGTAGAAATTGAATAGAAAATAATACATGCAAGGCTAAAGATTTATGGTGTTTACATAATATATGTAACTCCAGCTTCAGAGATATCCAACACTTTTTGCTACTGTGGCATCAGCATTCACATGTATGTACCTATACCCCCCCACATACTTAATGAAAATAAAATAAATCTTTACAAATAATAACAGTAGCAACTATATTGTCATTTGAAGTGTTAGTACTACATGTTAGATATTTTGAATAGTCTATGACTCACAAGAAGTCTTCAGCAAATATTGGGAATTTTTTTATTTTTCTCTATGAGCTAATGCAGATTACCCATGTGTTCGGGAAATATATATTTATATTTTACTAAAAACTCAGAGATACTGAGTTAGAACCTTTTCTAGAACATAGCATATAATCCATTAAAACACTGTTAAATGAATTGAAAAACTTTCAATGTTTCTAATGCTAGGATCTTATCTGTTATCTATGTGGAAAATGAATTATTTTGAATAGAACTCTCAATAAGCCCAACATATGGTATGTAGCCAGTTTCATAACTAAATGTTACATTTAGTTTGACTAAATGACAAACTTTTTTATATGTTTTTAACACTGTGGAAAGGATACAGTGTCTCCTAATGGAGGTACTCTACCACTGATAAATATCCTCATCCAAGATGACGGCTCCGGGAGGACCATGTGTCTGACGAGCAGGACAGCAGTGACTACACAGCGACAAATAGACGGAACTCTGGGACCTGAAAAACCAGCGATTGTGTTTCCTCATTAAATAAAAAAAAAAAATAGAGAGAGGAGCATCCAAGATGGCAGCACTGGGAGAACACTGTTTCTGATCAGCAGCACAGCAGGGACTGCACAGTGACCAATAGCTATAACTCTGGGCCCTAATACATCACCAATTATATTTCCCAAGTGAGAGGAAACCCCATGGTGTGGGAAGCAATAAGATTCAGGTCACCCACCTAAAACCTGGAAGAGATCCCAGGTCCCTGCAGAAACTCAGTCGCCCACAGCCACATGCCTGCATATTCTGATAACTATCCTATACTGAACTGTGGGTCCCACAATACCAGAGACTGGGATTTCCAGTTGAGAGAAAAACCCCATAGTGAAGGAAGCAATTAGGACTTACCTCAGGTCATCCAGACAATCCCTGGAAAAGGTCCTGAGGTCTGACAGGCTCATAGCCTCCAGTCCAGAGACATGCCTGCCTCCCCACTCACCATCCCAGATCAAACTGTGGGCCCCAGGGCACTAGAGACAGGGTTTCCCTTTTGGGAGGAAACCACATGGTGAGGGAAATATCAGGTCCGACCTCAGGTACACGGCTGAACCCCCCCCCCTCCAAAAATAATTCCCTGGAAAAGTTCTCAGGTTCCTGTAGGCACACAGTCACCAACCAAGACCCAGAACTGTGGACACCAAAACACCATAGACTGGGTCTCCCTGTTGGGAGTAAACCCCACAGTGGGGGAAACATCAGGCTCATCCTCAGGACACCCAGCTCCAGAAAAGTTTCTGGGTTCTTACAGGCTCCATGCTCTCACTTCCTACTTCACTCATGAGTGCTGCTCTCACCTGCCACTGGTTACTGCTTCGGTATTGGGGCACAGAGCTCCAACCTCAGACCTACAGAAGCCCTAGATCCATGAGATCAGCCCCCAGATACTGCTCCAAGTTTCAACCAGTAATCCCCTCTTAAACTGAACAAACCTCAGGGCTCCCTGGTTGTTCAAGAGGGCTATGTCCAGAAAACAGTGTAAGAGATGCAGCAGCAGCTCAATAAATTCAGAGCCAGAAATCCAGCAGCAGGGAAGCTGTCTCCAGGACTTCTCCTGGTGAGAGGAGAACCCCCCTGACTACCAAAGAGCACAGTTACCACTCAGGTCCATATGCCTGATGTGAGCCGTGGCAATTCCTGAGAAGTACCGGCCATTCTGTGACCATACACAAAAAGCTAAGGAGGCCTGCTTCAGGAAAATCATCTTCCTGCCAAGGAGATTCTACCCACCCCAGGATTCCAGGAGGCACCAGAAACTAAAAGCCAACAACTGAGATAGCCCAGTCAGTAGAGGCCAGCTTAAAAGCTCAACAAACAAAAGCAAAAGTAAAATGGCATCTCCAGAACCCATTTATAGAGGAGTAAGCAGCCCTGGACACCCTATCATAAGTGAAATTCAAGAAGATGACCTTACATCTATGCTTATGTAAAGGATAATAGAGGAAACAAATAAAATGAGTAACGAATTGGAGGAAGATAAAGTCAAACAGATTATGGCCATCTAGAATGAAATAGAAGAAGATAAGGTCAAACAGATTAGGGCCATCTGTAAAGAAATAGAGGAAGATAAAGATGAACAGTTTGTGGCATTTAGAGAGGAAATAATTAAGTCACTGAAAGAAATAAAAGAAACAGGAATGTCCAAACTGACAGGTGAAAGAATTGAAGGAAAAATAGAAAAATACAGTAAGACAGGAGGAGGAAATCAACAAAACAGCTCAAGATTTGAAGACAGGATTTGGAAAAATTAAAGAAAACGCAAACAGAGGAAATCATGGAGGAGAAGAAGAACGGAGGGAAGGAAAGAAGAACTACAGAGGTAAGCATAACCAACATACTACAAGAGATGGAAGAACGAATCTCAGGCATGAAAGATACAATGGAAGAAATTGATGTATCTGTCAAAGAAAATGTTAAAACAAACAAACAAAAAAATTCCTGATGCAGACCATCCAAAAAATCCAAGACAACATGAAAAGACAAAACCTAAGAATAATAGGAATAGAGGAAAAAGAAGATTCCCCCCTCTAAGACCCAAAAAATACTTTCAACAAAATAACAGAAGAAAATTTCCTCAATTTAAAGGAGAGGTCTGTAAGCATATAAGAGGCCTACAGAACACCTAATAAATTAGACCAGAAAAGAAAATCCTCCTGCCACATAATAATCAAAACAGTAAGTATACAGAACAAATAAAAAGAGCTACAAAATGCAAGGGATAAAGTGCAAGTAACATATAATGACAAATCAATCAGAATCACACCTGACTTCTGAACAGAGACTATGAAAGCCAGAAGGGCCTAGATAGATATCATGCAGACCTTAAGAGGAAAGAGATGTCAGCCAGGGCTACTTTACCCAGCAAAACTCTCAGTCATCATGAATGGAGAAAATAAGATAGTCAACGACAAAAAAAAAAAAAAATAAATAAATAAAAATAAAAAATCAAAACAATACATTTCCACAAACCCAGGATTACAGAAGATACTAGAAGGAAAAAAAAAAAAAAAACCTAAGAAAGCTAACTACATTCATGAAAACAAAGGAAATAAATTACCTCACTACAGCAAAACAAAAAGTAGCCAAGCACAAAAATACACCACCACAACCAACAGCAAATCAAAGAATCTAGCAGCCACTGGTCATTAATCTCTCTCAAGATCAATGGATTCAACTCTCCAATAAAAAGAGACAATCTAAAAAAGTGCAGGAGGAGGGACAAAATGGTGGCGCCAGGAGACCACTGCATCTGAGGAGCAGGGCAAAATTTTCCATACAGCGACCAAGAGACTGAGCTCTGGGCCCTAAAACAACAGCGATCATGTTTCCCAGGTGAGAGGAAACCCCCACGATGTGGGAATCAGTCAGGTCCAAGCTCAGGTCCCCAAGCCAGAACCCCGAAGAGATCCTGGGTCGCACAGGCACTAGGTCGCCAGACCAGAGCCACATGATTGCGTGTCCTGATCACCTTAAAAGGCTGAACGGTAGGCACAAAAACATCAGAGACTGGGAGTCCCAGTCGTGAGAAAAACCCACAGGGAAGAAAGGAAATGGGACTGGCCATGGGTCACCCAGTCTTTCCCTGGAAACGGTCTCGCAGAATTGCAGGGACAAGCCACCATCACTGAACTGGGCTCCAGCTGCAAGGACAGAGAGTTGCTGAGCACCTAGCTCTCCTTCACAGACAGAGCTGTACACTCCAGGGCAACAGAGACTGGGATCCCCTGTTGGGAGTAAACCCCAGAGTGAAGGAAACAAATGGGGAGCAAATTAAGCCATCCAGTATATCCCTGGAAAAAGTCCCACAGACTGGCAGCCCAGAGACCTACTGTGCACCAACTATTTGTCACAGACAGAGCTGTGCGCCCCAGGGCAACAGATACTGTGAGTCCTTGCTGGGAGAAAATCTCACAGGGAAAGAAGGAAAAGGGGACCAACTTAGGTCATCCAGTATATCCCTGGAAAAGGTCCCACAGACAGGCAAGCAAGCTGGCCACCAGCCCAGAGACCTGCTGTGCACCAACTATTCATCACAGACAGAACTGTGTGACCCAGAGGACCAGAGACTTGGAGTCCCTGTCTGAGAAATTCCCACAGGGATCGAAACAAAAGGGGACAGACTGAGGCAACCCAGTATAACCCTGGAAAAGGTCCAGCAGACCAGCCCAACCCAGGGACCTGCTAGGCACCAGCTAGCCTGCTGCTACCAGGAGAGTGGTACTCACCTGCCACAAATTACTGCTTGGGTACTGGGGCACAGAGCCCCAACCTTAGACCTACAGAAGCCTGGGATCTCTGATATCAACCCCCAGATACTGCTCCAAGGACAGCCAGTTATCCCTAACAAAACCGACCAAACCACGGGACAAACAGGTTATAGCAGCAGCTCACTAAATTTACAGCAAGAAACACAAAAGCAGGGTAGCTGTATCTAGGACTTCTCTAGGTGAGAGGAGAGCCCTCTCAACTAGGAAGGACCACAGTTACCACTCAGGTCCCTACGCCTGAGGTGAGCTGTGACAACTTCTGAAAAACACCAGCCATACAGACTATAACCAAAAAGCTGAGGAGACTTCCTTCAGGATAAATCATCTTCCTGCTAAGGGAATCCTCTCCACCACAGGATTTCAGGAACCACCAGAAATTAACATCCAACACCTAAGATAACCCAATAGGTAGAGGCCAGCATAAAAGCTCAACCAACAAAAGACAGAGCAATATGACATCTCCAGAACCCAGTTATCTGGGGGTAAGTAGCCCTGGACATTCCAGCATAATTGAAATTCAGGAAGATGACTTAACATCTATGCTCATGAAGAGGATAACAGAGGAAACAAAAAAAAATGCACAGAGACCTAGAGGAAGATAAACTCAAACAGATTATGGCCATCCATAAAGAAATAGAGGAAGATAAAAACAAACAGATTATGGCCATCTGTGAAGAAATAGAAGATAAAGATAATAAAATTATGGCCATCCATAAAGAAATACAAGAAGTTTCAGCCAGACAGTATATGAACTTTAGAGAGGAAATAATTAAATGACTGAAAAAAAAATAAAAGAAAAAAAGGATTGTTCAAACACACAGTTGAAGGAATTGAAGGAAAAACAGGAAAATACAAAATGGCTCAAGACCTGAAGATGATATTGGAAAAACTAAATAAATCACATATGGAGGAAATTGTGGAGAGAAAAAACTTAGGGAAGAAAACAGGAACTACAGAGGTAAGCATAACCAATAGACTACAAGAGATGGAAGAAAAAATGTCAGGTGTGGGAGATACAATGGAAGAAACTGATGTATCTGTCAAAGAAAATGTTAACTTTAAAAAATTGCTGACACAGACCATCCAAAAAATTCAAGACAACATAAAAAGGCAAAACCTAAGAATAATAGGAATAGAGGAAAAAGAAGATTCTCTCCTCCAAGGCCCAGAAAATATTTTCAACAAAATCATTGAAGAAAATTTCCCCAAATTAAAGGAGAGCCCAATAAGAATACAAGAAGCCTACAGAACACCCAATAAATTAGACCAGAAAGAAAATCCTCCCGCCAAATAATAATAAAAACAGTAAGTATACAGAACAAAGAAAAATACTAAAAGCTTCAAGGGAAAAAGGCCAAGTAACATATAATGGCAAATCCATCAGAATCACGCCTGACTTTTCAACAGAGACTATGAAAGCCAGAAGGGCCTAGACAGATGTCATGCAGGCCCTAAGGGAACACAGATGTCAGCCCAGGCTACTATACCCAGCAAAACTCTCAGTCCTCATAGACTGAGAAAACAAGATATTCAATGACAAAATCAAATTTCAAAAATACCTACACACAAATCCCAGCATTACAGAAGAAACTGGAAGGAAAAATACAACCCAAGAAAATTAGCTATTTTCAAGAAAACACAAGAAATAATTAACCTCATTACAGTAAAACAAAAAGCTACCAAGCACATAAACATATAACCACAGCCAACATCAAAATCAAAGGATCTAACAACCACTGGTCATTAATCTCTCTCAACATCAATGGACTCAATTCTCCGATAAAGAGACACAGACTAACAAAATGGATGCATAAACAAGACTCAGCAATCTATTGCACACAAGAAACACACCCAAAACACAAAGATAGACATTACCTGAGGGTAAAGGGATGGAAGATGTTTTTCCAAGGAAACATACCCAAGAAGCCAGATATTCTAATATCTGATAAAATAGACCTTCAACCAAAATTAATCAAAAGAGATGGGAAAGGATACTTTATACTCATCAAGGGAAAATTCCACCAGGAAGACATCACAATCCTGAACATTTATGCCCCAAATACAAGGGCACTCACATTTGTAAAAGAAACGTTGATAAAACTTAAAACACACATAGATCCCCACACATTAATAGTGGGATACTTCAACACCCTACTCTCACCAAGGGACAGGTCAACAAAACAGAAATTGAACAAAGAAACAATGTCTCTAACAGAGGTCATCAAATGGACCTAACAGACATTTACAGAACCTTACACCCAAACACAAAATAATTTACCTTCTTCTCAGCACCACATGATACCTTCTCCAAAATAGACCATACGGTTAGTCACAAACCAAGCCTCAAGAGATACAAGAAGATTGAAATAATCCCTTGTATCCTATCTGACCACCATGGACCTCAACAACAACAGAAATAGAAAAAAAGCCTACACAAACATGGAAACTGAACAACTTGCTACTAAATGACAGCTGGGTCAGGGAAGAAATAAAGAAAGAAATTAGAGACTTTCTAGAGTTTAATGAAAATGAAGGCACAACATACCCAAACTCATGGGACACAATGAAAGCAGTGCTAAGAGGAAAGTTAATAGCTCTAAGTGCCTTCAAGAAGAAATTCGAGACAGCTCATTCAAGCAACTTAATGGCTCACCTAAAAATCCTAGGAAAAGAAGAAGCAAACACACCAAACAGGAGTAGATGGCTGGAAATAATCAAACTCAGGGCTGAAATCAATCAATTAGAAACAAATAAAACAATTCAAAGAATCAATAAAACCAAGAGCTAGTTCTTTGAGAAAATCAACAAGATAGACACACCCTTAGCCAAGCTAACTAAAAGGCAGAGAGACACCATCCAAATCAACAAAATCAGAAATGAAAAGGGGGACATAACTACCAACACTGAGGAAATCCAAACAATCATTAGGACTTACTTAAAAGTCTATATGCCACAAAATTTGAAAATTTAAATTAAATGGACAATTTTCTTGATCGATTCCGCTTACCAAAGCTGAATCAAGACCAGGTTAATCAATTAAATAGTCCTATATCCCCTAAGGAAATAGAAGCAGTCATCGAAATTCCCCCATTCAAAAAAAAACCCCAGGACCCGATGGTTTCAGTGTAGAATTCTACCAGAATTTCAAAGAAGAGCTAACTCAAGTTCTTTTCAAACCGTTCCACAAAATAGAAAGAGAAGGAACACTACCAAATTCATTCTATGAAGCCACAGTCACATTGGTACCTAAACCTCACAAAGACCCAAAAAAGAAAGAGAATTTCAGGGTAATCTCCCTTATAAACATTGAGGCTAAAATACTCAGCAAAATACTTGCAAACAGAATACAAGAACACATCAAAAATATTATCCACTATGAACAAGTAGGCTTCATCTCAGGTATGCAGGGGTGGTTCATTATGCTGAAATCCATGAATGTGATCCACCATATTAACAAACTGAAAGAAAAAACCACATGTTAATCTCCTTAGATGTTGAAAAATCATTTGACAAAATCCAACATCCATTCATGTTTAAAGTACTGGAAATTTCAGGGATACAAGGCACATACCTAAATATAGTAAAGACAATATACAGCAGGCCTATAGCCAATATCAATTCAATGGAGAGAACCTTAAATCAATCCCACTGAAATCAGGAACAAGGCAAGGCTGCCCACTCTCTCCATATCTCTGCAACATAGTTTTGGGAGTCTTTGCTTGTACAATAAGAGAGTTGAAGGAGATCAAGTGTATACAAATTGGAAGGGAAGTATTCAAATTATCACTATTTGCAGATGATATGATAGTATACCTGAGTAAGCCCAAAAATTCTACCAGGGAAATCCTACAGCTGATAAGCACCTTCAGTGGTGCAAAGTGGCTAGATACAAAATTAACTCAAAATAAATCAGTAGCCTTCCTGTATACAAAAGACAAGGGGCTGAGAAAGAAATTAGGGGAACAACACCCTTCACAATAGCCACAAATAACATAAAGTTCCTTGGTGTAATGCTAACTAAGCAAATCAAGGAATTGTATGAAAAAAATTTCAACTCTCTGAAGAAAGAATTAGGAGAAGATATCAGAAGTTGGAAAGATCTCTCATGATCATGGCTTGGCAGGATTAACATAATAAAAATTGCCATCTTACCAAAAGCAATCTAAAGACTCAATTCAATTCCCACCAAACTACCAACACAATTCTTTACAGACCTTGAAAGAAAACTTCTCTGCTTCATATGGTATAACATGAAACCCAGAGTTGCTAAAACAATCCTCTACAATAAAAGATCTTCTGGAGGTACCTGATCCCTGATCTTAAGCTGTACTATAGAGCATCAATACTAAAAATTGAATGGTACTGGCATAGAAACAGAATAGTGGATCAATGGAATCGAATAAAAACCCAGAAATAAACCCACACACTTATGGAAACCTGATCTTTGACAAAGATGCCAAAACTGTACAGTGGAAAAAAGATAGCATCTTCAACAAATGTTGCTGGTCAAACTGGATATCTACATGTAGAGAAATGCAAATAGATCCATACTTATCACCCTGCACAAAACTAAAGTCCAAGTTGATCAAAGACCTCAACATAAAGCATGACACACAAAATCGATTAGAAGAAAAAGTGGGGAAGACCCTAGAACTCATTGGTACAAGAGACAACTTCCTGAACAGAACACCAACAGCACAGGCTCTAAGAGCAACAATCAATAAATGGGACCTCATGAAACTGAAAAGCCTCTGTAAAGCAAAGGACACTGTCCTCAAAACAAAATGAATGCCTACAGATTGGGCAAGAATCGTCACCAACCCTTTATCTGACAGAGGGGTAATATCCAGTATATATAAAGAACTAAGAAAGCTGAAATGCAACGAACCAAGTAATCCAATTAAAAAATGGGGAACAGAGCTAAACAGAGAATTCTCTGTGGAAGAATATTGCCTGGCAGAGAAACTATTAAAATCCATCAGGGAAATGCAAATCAAAATGACCCTGAAATTTTACCTTACACCCATCAGAATGGCTAAGATGAAAAACTCAAATGACAGCACATGCTGAAAACGTTGTGGAAAATGGGGAACCCTCCTCCACTGCTGGTAGGAATGAAGACTTGTACAACCACTCGGGAAATCAATCTGACACTTTCTCAGACAACCAATATGCCATACCTCTCCTAGGCATATATCCTAAAGAGGATCAAGTACACAATAAGGACATTTGCTCAACCATGTTTGTAGCAGCTTTATTTGTAACAGCCAGAAGCTGGAAACAGCCCAGATGCCCCTCAACTGAAGAATGGATGCAGAAATTGTTGTACATCTACACAATGGAATATTACTCAGCAATGAAAAACAAGGAAATCATGAAATTTGCAGGTAAATGGTTGGAACAGGAAAGGATCATCCTGAGTGAGTTTTTCCAGAAGCAGAAAGACACACATGGTATATATTCACTCATATAGACATATAATATAGGATAAACCTACTAAAATCTGTACATCTAAAGAAACTAATCAAGAGGGAGGACCCTGAATAAAATGCTCAATCCCCATCCTGAAAGGCAAAGAGGCTGGACATCAGAATAAGAAGAAAACAAGAAACAAGTTAGGAACCTGAAACAGAGGGCTTCTGAAAGTCTCTGCCCTGAAGACTATAAGAGCAGATGTTGAGACTTATGGCCAACTGTTGGGCAGATTACATGGAATCTTATGAAAGAAGTGGGAAATATAAGGTCTGGAAAAGACAGGAACTCCATAAGGAGAACAACAGAACCAGAAAATTTGAACATAGGGGTCTTTCCAGAGACTCATAGTGCAACCAAGTACGATGCATGGAGATAACCTAGAACTCCTGCACAGATGTAGTCCATGACAGCTTAGTGTCCAAGTGGGTTCCATAGTAATGGGAAGAGGGACTGCCTCTGACATAAACGGATTGGCCTGCTCTTTGATCACCTCCCCCTGAGTGGGGATCAGCCTTACCTGACCACAGAAGGTAACAATGCAGCCACTCCTGATGAGATCTGGTAGACTAAGATCAGAAGGAAAGAGAGGGGGACCTCCACTATCAGAGGACTTGGGGAAGGGCTTGCGTGAAGAAGGGGGAGGGAAGGTGGGATTTGGAGGGGAGGAGGGAGGTGTTTATGGGGTGATACAAAGAGAATAAAGTATAATTAATAAGAGTTAAAAAAAATAAAAAAGAGACACTCAAACAGAATGGATACTTAATCAAAACCCAACAATCTGTAGCATACAAGAAGCACACTTAAGTCACAAAAATAGACATTACCTGAGAGTAAATGGCTGGAATATGGTTTTCCAAGCAAATGAACACATGAAGCAAGCTGAAGTAGCCATTCTAATATCTAATAAAATAGATTTTCAACCAAAATTAATCAAAAGCGATGGGGAAGTTCGTTTCATACTCATCAAAGGAAAATTCCACCAAGAAGACATCACAATTCTGAACATCTATGGACAAATAAAAAAAAGAGTATCCACATTTGTAAAAGAAACATTAATAAAACTGAAACCAAACTTAGGTTCCCAAACATTAATAGTGGGAGATTTCAACACCCCACTCTCAACGAAAGACAGATCAACAAACCAGAAATTAAACAAAGAAACAATGACTCTAATAGAAGTCATGAATCAAATGGACCTAACAGACATATACAGAATCTTTCACCAAAACACAAAAGAATTTACCCTCTTCTCAGCCCCTCATGGAACCTTCTCCAAAATAGGCCATATAGTTGGTCACAAAACATCAACAGATACAAGAAGATTGAAATAATCTCTTGTATCCTATCTGACTACCGTGAACTAAAGCTGGACCTCAACAATAGAAATAGCAGAAAGCCTACACACATGTGGAAATTGAACAACTTGCTACTCAATGACAGCTGCATCAAGGAAGAAATAATAAAGAAAGTAAAGCCTTCCTATAATTTAATGAAAAGGAAGGCACAGCATACCCAAATTTATGGGACACAATGAAAGCAGTGCTAGGAGGAAAATTCATAGCACTAAGTGCCTGCAAGAAGTAATTGGAAACATCTGATATAAACAACTTAATGTCTCATCTGAAAGCCCTAGGGGGTAAAAAAAACAAACAAACAAACAAAAAAAAAAACAAGAAGATAAACAGAGAGCTGGACATAATCAAACTCAGGGCTGAAATCAATAATAGAAACAAATCAATTCAAAGAATCAAAGAAACCAAAAGCTAGTTCTTTGAGAAAATCAACAAGATAGAAAAATCCTTAACGAAAGTAACTAAAAGGCAGAGAGACGCTATCCAAATCAACAAGATCAGAAAAGAAAAGGGGGACATACTAACAGACACTGAGGTAATCCAAACAATCATTAGGACTTAGTTCAAATGCATATATACCACAAAATTGGAAAATCTAAATGAAATGGACAATTTTATGGATCAATTCCACTTACCAAAGCTGAATGAAGACCAGGTAAGTAAGTTAAACAGTCCTATATCTACTAAGGAAATAGAAGTTATCATGAGAAGTCTCCCATCCAAACAACAACAAAAACCCAGGGCCAGATGATTTCAGCACAGAATTCTACCAGGCCTCCAAAAAAGGGCTAACACCAATACTCTTCAAAATATTCCACAAAATAGAAACAGAAGAAACACTACCAAACTCATTCTATGAAGCCACAGTCACCTTGATACCTAAACCTCACAAAGACCCAACAAAAAAGGAGAACTTCAGACCTATCTCTCTTATGAACATTGATACAAAAGTACTCAATAAAATCCTTGAAAACTGAATCCAAGAACACATCAAAGATATCATCCACCATGACCAAGTAAGCTTCATCCCAAGCATGCAAGGGTGGTTCAACATCAATGTAATCTACCACATAAATAAACTGAAGGAGAAAAACCACATGATCATCTCCTTAGATGCTGAAAAAGCTTTTGACAAAGTCCAACATTCATTTATGTTTAAAGTCATGAAGAGATCTGGGATACAGGGTACTTACCTCAACATAGTAAGGGCAATATACAGCAAGCCTATAGCCAACATCAAAGTAAATGGAGAGAAATTTAAATCAGTCCTAATGAAATCAGGTACAAGACAAGGCTGCCCACTCTCTCCATATCTCTTCAACATAATTCTTGATGTCCCTACTAGAGCACTAATCATTAAAGGAGATCAAGGGGATCAAGGTTGGAAAGGAAGAAGTGAAAGTATGGCTATTTGCAAATGATAGGATCAGTGACCCCCAAAATTCTACCAGGGTACTTCTACAGCTAAAAAACACCCTAGCCAAGTGCCTGGATTCAAAATTAACACAAAAAAAATCAGCAGCCTTCCTGTATACAGAAGATAAATGGACTGAGAAAGAAATTAGGAAAACAACACCCTTCACAATAGTAACAAATAACATAAAGTACTTTGGTGTAACTGTAACCAAGCAAGTCAAAGACTTGTATGAATAAAACTTCCTGTCTTTGAACAAAGAAATTGAAGAAGATATCAGAAGATGGAAAGATCTTCCATGCTCGTGGTTTGGCAGGATTAATATAGTAAAATCTGCCATCAAGCCCAAAGCAATTTACAGATTCAATGCAATTCCCATCAAATTACCAAGACTATTCTACACAGACCTTGAAAGAAAATTTTCAACTTCATATGGAATTACAAGGATCACAGAATAGCTAAAACAATCCTCTACAATGAAAGATCTTCTGGATGTATCTCCATCCCTGATCTCACGATGTACTGTAGAGCAACAATAATAAAACCTGCATGGTACTGGCATAGAAATCTGGTGGGGGGTTTCTCTGGTTGGGCATCAACGGAATCAAAAGGAAGAACCAGAAATAAATCCACACACTTGTGGACACCTGATTTCTGACTGTGATGCCAAAAGCATACTATGGAAAAAACAGCATCTTAAAAAATGTTGCTGGTTTTACTGGATATCTACATGTAGAAAAATGAAAATAGATCTATACTTATCATCCTTCACAAAACTAAAATGCAAGTGGATAAAAGACCTCAATATGAAATCTTAGGTTTGTTTTGATTTGCATTTCCCTGATGGCTAATGAGGTTGAGCATTTTTTTAAGTGTTTCTCTGCCATTCGATATTCTTCTATTGAGAATTCTCTGTTTAGCTCTGTACTCCATCTTTTAACTGGATTACTTGATTTTTTGCTGTTTAACTTCTTTAGTTTTTTATATATATATTGGCTATTAGTCCTCTGTCAGATATAAGGTTGTTGAAGAACCTTTCCCAATCTATAGGCTGTTGTTTTGTTCTGACAACACTAAGATTTCACCTTACACCCATCAGAATGCCTAAGATCAAAAACTCAAGAGACAACACATGCTGGAGTGGTTGTGGAGAAAGGAGAACCCTTCTCCACTGCTGGTGGGAATATAAACTTGTACAACCACTCGGGAAAGCAATCTGGCATGTTCTCAGACAACTAGGATTAGCGCTTCCTCAAGATCCAGCTATACCACTCCTAGGCATATACCCAAAAGAGTCTCAAGTACACAATAAGGACATTTGTTCAACCATGTTTGTAGCAGCCTTATTTATAACAGCCAGAAGCTGGAAACAGCCCAGATACCCCTCAGTGGAGGAATGGATGCACAAATTGTGGTATATCTACACAATGTAATTTTACTCAGCAATAATAAACAAGGAAATCATCCAACTTGCAGGTAAATGGTGGGATCTGGAAAAGATCATCCTGAGTGAGCTATCCCAGAAGCAGAAAGATGCACAAGATATATACTCACTCATATAGACATATAATATTGAGTAAACTTACTAAAATCTGTACACCTAAAGAAACTAATCAAGAGGGAGGACTCTTGCTAAAATGTTCAATTCCTGTCCAGAAAGGCAAAGAGGATGGACAGCAGAAGGAGAAAGGAGGGAACAGGTCAGGAGCCTGACACAGAGGACCTCTGAAAGGCTCTGCCCTCCAGACTATCAATGCAGATGCTGAGACTTATGGGCAACCTTTGGCAGAGTGCAGGGAATCTTAGGAAAGAAGTGGGAAATAGTAAGATCTAGAGAGGACAGGAACTCCATAAGGAGAGCAACAGAACCACAAAGTCTGAGCACAAGGGTCTTTCCTGAGACTGATACTCCAACCAAGGACTGTGCATGGAGATGTAGCATGAAAGAAACGGAAACCTCCTCCATGGCTGAAGGTAATGTAAACTTGTATAACTGCTTTGGAAATCAATCTGGTGCTTTCTCAGAGAATTAGCAATAATGCTACCTCAAGATCCAGCTCTACCACTCCTGGGCATATATCCAAAATATGCTCCAGTGTACTACCGTTAAATTTGCTCAGCCATGTTCATAGCAGCTTTATTTTTAATAGCCAGAAGCTGGAAACAACCCAGATTTCCCTCAGTTGAGAAATGGACACAGAAATTGTGGTACATTTATACAATGGAATACTACTCATCAATTAAAACTAAGGAAATCAGGAAGTGTGTAGGTAAATGGTGGGAACTAGAGAAGATCATCCTAAGTGAGGTATCCCAGAAGCAGAAAGACACACAATACATATGTTCACTTGTAAGTGGATATTAGACATACAATATAGGATGATCGTACTAAAATCTGTACACCTAAAGAAGTTAATAAAGAAGGAAGACCCTAGTTAAGATGTTCAATCTTCATTCAGAAAGGCAAACAAGATGAACATCTTTCATGATGAGGTGAGAAAACGGGGAACAGGACAGGACACTACCACAGAAGGTTTCTGAAAGGCTCTACCCTGCAGGGTATCAAAGTAGATGCTGAGAATCACAGCCAAACTTTGAACAGTATGAAGGGAATCTTGTGAAAGAAGGGGGAGACAAAAAGACCTGAAGGGGTCTTCACAAGGAGAACAACAGAACAAAAATATCTGGGCACAGGGTTTTTTCTGAGACTGATACTCCTGACAAGGACCATGCATGAAGATAACCTAGAACCCCTGCACAGATGTAGCCCATGGCAGCTCAATATCTAAGATGGTTCCCTAGTAATGGGAACAGAAACTGTCTCTGACATGAACTCAGTGGCTGGCTGTTTGATCACCTCTCCCTAATGGGGACAAAGCCTTACCAGGCTACAGAGGAAGCCAATGCTGCCACTCCTGATGAGATTTGATAGGCTAGGGTCAGATGGAGGAAGAGGAGGACATCCCCTCTCAGTGGACTTGGAGAGGGGCATGTGAGGAAATGAGGGCCAGAGGGTGAGATTAGGAGGATTAAGGGGGGGGGGGCTACAGCTAGGATACAAAGTGAATAAACTGTAATTAATATAAAAAATTAAATTAATATAAAACAAAATGAAGAAACTGTAATTAATAAAATAAATTAATTAAAAATTAAAAAAATCTTCAGTCCCTGTAATATCTGCCTTTTTAAAAAAATATTATTGCATTCTTATTGTGTCAACTGACAATTTTTGCTACATTAGCATAAATATATATTATTTTTAACCCCTCAATACCTGCATTACTCTCTTTTGGTCCTTGTTCTGACCTGATGATTTTCTTCCTTTTCACAAATAGTCTGCTATTTACTTTCATTTGTATATATCCATAAATGTATGTATTAATGTATATAATAAATTTTAATTATTTAAATCAATATATGTAAATGTAAATATATATAAATGTAAATGTATATATTCTTAATAACAGAAAATCTGTTATATTCATCTTCAAAAATTTGTCTCATTTTATTTATTTAATAATATTATATTCTATAAATTTTGCTGAAAATGATATCATTTACCATTTCTCTGGTACTAAAGAATGTCTAACATATCCATTTATTGTACATTTGTGATTTTTTTCTGTGTGAACTATATAATTAATATGCCTATTTATTGAATTAATAAATCATTTTAGTGTTTTTATTTTTCTTATATAATGAATGGTCATTCCTTGTCCAGTGGATAGCTGATAAACAATTTTCTCTCAATTTATAGGAGACCTCTTCCATTATGTTGGTTGCTTCAGTTGCTGTACAGATGCTTTTACATTTCATGTACTTCTATGTATAATTTCTTTAGGTTCTGGGTATTAAAATTCTAGTCATTAACTTTTTGTGCTTGCCAGTAATTTGAATTATATCTTCTATGTCTTTAGTAGTTTCAAATTTTGAGTCTTAAATTTAAAGGTACTTTATGTACTTTGAGTTAATTTTTATACAAGTGAAAAATGAGTATCTATTTTTTGAAATGCTTTATTATTATGAAAATTGTATGTATTAGAGAAAGTAATTTTGAAATAGTGTGATTTTTGTCTTTTAAAATAATAATAATAGCAGTGGTAAAAATAATAATTTTATTACAATTTATTCACTTTTTATCCCAGCTGTAGCCCTCTCCCTGTTCTCCTCCCAGTCCCACACTCCCTCCCTCTTTTCCCCCTATGCCCCTTCCTTAGTCCACTGAAACAGTAGGACTTCCTCCCCTTCTATCTGACCCTAGCCTATCAGGTCTTATCAGGGCTGGCTGCATCATATTCCTCTGTGGCCTGGGAAAGCAACACCCCCACACACACACCTCAAGGTGAGGTGATCAAAGTGCCTGCTACTGTGTTCATGTCAGAGACTGCCCCTGCTCCCCTTTCTAGGGAGGCCACACTGAGACTGAGCTGCCCATGGCCTACAGCTGAGCAGTGATTCTAGGTCCTCTCCATGCATGGTTCTTGGTTGATTCATTAGTCTCTGCAGGCCCCCTGGGCCCAAATTTTTTTTTATTCTGTTCGTCTTCTTGTAGAGTTCCTGTCCCCTCCAGGTCTTTGTAGCTCCTCTTCTTCTATAAGTGGTTATTAGCCATATAATATGGGACAAACATACTAAAATATATACTCTTAAAGAAGTTAAACAACAAAGAGGACCCTAGGGAAGATGCTTAATCCTCATTCAGAAGGGCAAACAGGATAGACATCAGAAGAGTGAGAAGACAGGAAATAGGTCAGGAGTATACCACAGAGGGCCTTTGAAAGACTCTACCCAGCAAAGTAGATGCCGAGACTCATAGCTAAACTTTGGGCAGAGTGCAGGGAATATCCAATTTCAAGTAGAAGTACTTGTAGATATCCAGTTTTCACAGCATCACAGACATGGAGTGGTGTTGGGTAGAAGAATTTTAATCCAGCAACATGACTACTCTGACAAAGGATCACATCCAAAGACCTAGGTCTGTGTGATCTGGCTGGAGTACAGACATACCCTTAATACACACCATTAATTTTTCTGAATGGACTGTACACACTTAATCCCTCTGACTGAAATATAGTACATACATTTAGGCCCAAATAATGACATTTAACTGAGGAGCAGACAAAGTGATGAATCAGAGAAAGATTTGAAAGAATGAGTCAGAGATATGATACACCCAACTCTCATGAGAACAGACAGGAAAGAGAAGCTACTTAAGAACAGTGCTGAGAGACAGCCAGAGAGTTTGTGGAGATAGTATAGTAGAGTTTGTGAATACAGTACAGTTTGGTGCAGTTCAGTTGAGTGCAGTTGAGTCCCTGTAGTTCAGTTCATAGAGTTCAGAGGCAGTTTTTCCAAGAAGAGCAATTCATTGAGAAGCACAAGGAAGCCAGTTTGAATCTGTCATCTTGGAGAGGAGTTTACAGCCAGAACAGCTGAGCTTAACCAGTCAGGAAGAGTTCAGAATGAAATAGGAAGGGTGAGCTTTTTCAGCAGTATGTCTTAGAGGCTGAAAACATAAGCTTAGGTTAGCAGATAGAGGCTGGAATCTAAAACCTTCAATGTCCATACTTAAAGAAGATTAGCTTTTATGGATTAGCTTTTATGGACCTAGAACCTTCTAGGTCTAGACTTAACCTAGGGATAGTGAGATAGAAATGCCCTGAGCTTAGTTTAAGTCATGTATTTGTAAAACTTGGGTAAGGTTCCCATCTTATCTCATCACATGAAGAAATATAAACACCATTGACAGTGCTGCTTTCTGGGTTGCTTCTAGTTCTTGTTCAGCCTGATTTCTTACAGAAAACTGGACTACCAACCCAGGGACAGCATCACCTACAATGTATTAAGTTCTCCCTTATAAATCACTAATTAAAAAATGCTTTATAGATGGATCTTATGGGCGCATTTTCTCAAGTAAGTTTCTCACATTTTAGATAATTCTAGCTTTTGTCAAGTTGACATAAATCTAGGTACCACACTGGTTCTATTTATTTGCTGTACTATAATTACTGATTTGCATATAAAAACAGTGCTCAAATTCCTGTAATAAGCCAACTTGGTAATTTCTAGTCTTTTAAATATGTAATTGAATTTTGTTTATGAACATTTTATTTCAAATTTTAGAATCTATTTTTCACCAGAGAAATTGGTATATTGTTTGTGTGTGTGTGTTGTTTTTTATATGACTTTTATAATAGGGTAATAGTGGCTTCACATAATGAGTGTAATATTATATTTTGTGAGGAGCTTTGTTAAGGAAAGATACAGAAGTGAATATATCTAGTCTCAAGCTTTTTTTTTTTTTTTCTCTTAAGTCCAGGTGTTACTATCCTCCATTTTTCATGAGATTTCCTGCACTCCTCCCAAAGTTTGGCTATGAGTCTTTTGTATTTCCTACAATACCTTGCTGGGTAAAGACTTTCAACAGAACTCTATGGTAGTCTTCTGTCCTGTTGCCTATTTTCTACCTCTTCCGATTTTGAACCCCTTTGCCTTTCTGAGTGAGGGTTGATCATCTTACCCAGGGTCCTCCTCCTGGCTTAGCTTCTTTAGGTGTACAGATTTTATGTTTATCCTATATATCTAATGTCTACTTATAAGTGAGTATATGCCATGTGTGTCTTTCTGCTTCTGGGATACCTCACTCAGGATGATCTTTACTACTTCCCACCATTTGCCTTCAAATTTCATGATTTCCTTATTTACAATTGCTGAGTAGTATTCCACTGTGTAAATGTACCACAATTTCTGTATCCATTCCTCAGGTGAGGGTCATCTGGGTTGTTTCCAGATTCTGGCTATAACAAATAAAGCTGCTACAAACATGGTTGAGCAAATATCCTTGCTGTATACTTGAGCATGTCTTGGATATATGCCTAGGAATGGTGTAGCTGGATCTTGAGGAAGCACTATTCCTAATTGTCTGAGACAGTGTCAGATTGATTTCCAAAGTGGTTGTACAAGTTTACATTCCCTCCAGCAATGGGGGAAGGTTCTCCTTTCTCCACATCCTCTCCAGTATGTGTTTCTACTTGAGATTTTCATCTTAGCCATTCTGATGGGTGTAAGGTAAAATCTCAGGGTCGTTTGATTTGCATTTCTCTGATGACTAGGGATGTTGAGCATTTCTTTAAGTGCTTCTCTACCATTCGATACTCATCTATTGAGAATTCTCTGTTTAGCTCTGTAACCCATTTTTTTAATTGGGTTACTTGATTTGTTGCTCTTTAACTTCTTCATTTCTTTATATATTCCGGATATTTGCCTTCTGTCAAATCTAGGTTTGGTGAAGATCCTTTCCCAATCTGTATGCTGTCATTTTGTTCTGAGGACAGTCTCCTTTCCTTTGCAGAACCTTTTCAATTTCATTGGATCTAATTTGTTGATTGTTGATCTTAGAATCTGTGCTGTTGGTGTTCTGTTCAGGAAGTTGTCTCCTGTGTCAATGAGTTCAAGGCTTTCCCCAGTTTTTCTTCTAAGAGGTTTAATGTGTCTGGTTTTATGTTGAGGTCATTGATCTACTTGGACTTTAGTTTTGTGCAGGGTGATAAGTATGAATCTATTTCCATTTTTTCTAAATGTAGATATCCAGTTAGGCAAGCACCATTTGTTGAACATGCTGTCTTTTTTCCATTGTATGGTTTTGGTTTCTTTGTGCAGAACCAAGTATCCAAAGGTATGTGGATTTATTTCTGGGTCTTCCATTCGATTCCACTGAACCCTTAGCAGGTTTCTCTGCCAGTACAATGCACTTTTTATTACTATTGCTTTGTAGAACAGCTTGAGATCAGGGATGGAGATACCTCCAGATGACTGGTTATTGTACAGGATTGTTTTAGCAGTTTTGGTTTCTTTTGCTTTTCCCTATGAAATTGAGAATTGTTCTTTCAAGGTCTGTAAAAATTGTGTTGTATTTTGATCGGAATTGCTTTGAATCTGTAGATTGATATTGGCAGGATGGCCATTTTCACTGTGTTAATCCTACAGATCCATGAGCATGGGAGATCTTTCCATCTACTGATATCTTCTTCAATTTCTTTCCTCAAAGAATTCACGTTTTTTTTTAAACAGGTCTTTCACATGCTTGGTTAGGGTCACACCAAGGGTACTTTATGTTATTAGTGGCTATTGTGAAGGGTGTTATTTCAGTTATTTCTCTCTCAGTCATTTTGTCTTTTGTATACAGAAAGGCTACTGATTTTTTTTTTCTTTAGTTAACTTTGTATCCAGCTACTTTGCTGAATGTGTTTATCAGCTGAAGGAGTTCTCTGGTTGAATTTTTGGGTTTGCTCATGTATACTATCATATCATCTGCAAATAGTGATACTTTGATTTCTTTCTTTCCAATTTGATTTGTATACCGTTACTCTCCTTTAGTTGTCTTTTGTTCTAGTTAGGAGTTCAAGTACTATAGTGAAGAGATATGGAGATTGGGCAGCCTTGCCCTGTTCCTGAGTTCAGTGGGATTGATTTACATTTCTTTCCATTTAGTTTGATGTTGGCGCTAGGCTTACCTTATATTGTGTTGACTATGTTTAGGTTTGAGCCTAGTATCCCTGATTTCTCTAAGACTTTAAACATGAATGGGTGTTGGATTTTGTCAAATGCTTTTTCGGCATCTAAGAAGATTATCATGTGATTTTACTCCTTCAGTTTGTTTGTATAGTTAATTACTATGATCGAACCACCCCAGCATCCCTGGAATGAAACCTACTTGGTCATGGTAGACAATATCTTTTATGTGTCTTGGATTCAGTTTGCAAGTATTTACTGAGTATTTTTGCATCAATGTTCATAAAAGAGATAGATCTGAAGTTCTCTCTCTCTCTCTCTCTCTCTCTCTCTCTCTCTTTCTCTCTGTCTGGTCCTTGTGTGGTTTAGGTATCAACGTGATTGTAGCTTCATAAAATGAGTCTGATAATGTTTCTTCTGTTCCTATTTTGTGGAATAGATTGAAGAGAATTGGAGCTAGCTCTTCTTTGAAGGTCTGGTAGAATTCTGTGCTGAAACCATTTGGCTCTGGGCTTTTTATTGGAAGGGAGACTTTTGATGACTGCTTCTATATCCTTGGGGGATAGAGGACTATTTATTCTATTTACTTGATCTTGATTTAATTTTGGCGGATGGATTCTATCAACAAAATTGTCTATTTCATTTAGCTTTTCAAATTTTGTGGCATATAGGCTTTTGTAGTAGAATCTAATGATTGTCTGGATTTCCTTGGTGTCCGTAATTGTCCCCCTTTTCATTTCTGATTTTGCTGATTTGGATCGCTTCTCTCTTGTATTTTAGTTTGCCTAAGGTTTTGTTTATCTTGTTGATGTTCAGAAAAAAAGAGCTCTTAGTCTCATTGATTATTTGAATTGTTTTCTTTGTTTCTAAGTTATTGATTTCAGTTCTGAGTTTGATTTTTTCCAATCTTCTACTCTTCTTGGGTGTGTCCCCTTTATTTTTCCCTAAGGCTTTTAGATGTGCCATTAAGGTGCTTGTATGAGATGTCTGGAACTTCTTTCTGGAGACACTTAGTGCTATGAACTTTCCTCTGAGCACTGTTTTCAATGTGTCCCATAGGTTTAGGTAAGTTGTGACCTCATTTTCATAGAATTTTAGGAAGTCTCTAATTTCTTTTTTGACCAAACTGTAATTGAGTACAGAGTTGTTTTGTTTTCTTGTGTATGCATTTTTTTTTTTGTTATTTCTGTTGTTGTTGAGTTCTAGGTTTAGGCCATTGTGGTCTGATAGGATACAAGGGATTATTTCTATCTTCTTGTATCTGTTAAGGCTTCCTTTGTGCCCGACTATATGATCAGTGTTTGAGAATGTTCCATGAGAAGCTTAGTGGCCTACAGGCTTGTTGTACTGTCCTTCTGGTTTTCAGATGTGTCTGGGCTCCAGGAATTGTTTGCGTTGACTCCACTTGGAGATCCACAGAGTAAGGGCTTCAATGTTGAGAATATTATCCCAAGAATCCCTATGTTGCCCACAGTGGTGTTATGGGAGGGATTAGATGTCTGGCTGCTAGCATAGAAGGACCTTGGTTCTGGGGCTCTGCAAGCACTCACTTAAAGGTGTACTCACTAGCTAGCAGGCCTAACTGGAAAGCACAGGGGATCCTGCTGTTCTCCACTCTCAGATGTGGGTTCACAGGGTCAAATGACAATGCAGGAGAACCATCAGCTCAGTGGTGTCCACTGTTTGGCTGCCTGTCAGGCATGCCTCTGTATCCACATTCACAGAGTTCATGGAGGATCCTGTTGGTACTAGCCGTAGCTGCTACTTCATCCCAGCACCAGTTCTGTGAGGCCAGCTTGTGATGTTTAGTCACTGAGTGTGTGGAGGTTCATGCTTGTACTAGCTGCTTGGGGCCACAGCTGCTGCCCTCACCCCTCCTCTGGAGGCCTGCCTGTGCCTTTTCAGTCATGGACCACTGAGGGAGGTTTGAGCTCAGGGCAATCACTGCAGTCTCCGCCAAGCAGTCTCAATACTTGGGGCAGAGGTGCTTGTGGAAAGGAAAAGTACAGGAGGTTGAATATTTGCCACTCTTAGTCCCTGGAGATGTCCACAAGTGACATGGATCTAAACTGTCACAGCTCACAGGTTGTGCCCTCTCACCCAAGAAGCCTCAGTGTGGGTGTTCTGGCTTTAGCTGCCCCTCTACTCACCAGTTTTGGAGTTTTAGATCCTGTTTTAGATACCTCAGAAATAGTATGTGCTCAGCTCTGCCATCTTGGAACCCCCTAAATGATTCTTTTAACTATGTTCTGCAATGCTGACTTAGTAGTCAGGAAACTCGTCTTGGAAGGCCTTTAGTCACCCAGAAATTTTAAATGATAATTTTCCAGAATATGTTTTTTGTTCATGTAAGGGTATTTACTTTCAAGTCTTGGAAAATATAATTCCATGCTTTCCTGGGGTATAAAGTTTTTTATGTGAAGTGTTAGGTTATTCTGGTGATTTTTTTTTTAATTTAACTTTTATTAATTACACTTTATTCATTTTGTATCCCCCCATAAGCCCCTCCCTCCTCCCCTCCTGGCCCCACCCTCCCCCCTCCTTTCTGCATGCATGTCCCTCCCCATGTCCATTGATTGGGGAGGTCCTCCTCTCCTTTCTGATCTTAGTCTATCAGTTCTCATCAGAAGTGGATGCATTGTCAGGGTTCTAGGTCATCTCCACGAATAGTCCTTGGTTGGAGTATGAGTCTCTGGGAAATTCCCTGTGTTCAAATTTTCTTGTTCTGTTGCTCTCCTTGTGGAGTTCCTGTCCTCTCCAGCTCTTACTATTTCCCACTTCATACATAAAATTCCATTCACTCTGCCCATCAGTTGGCCATCAGGCTCAGCATCTGCTTTCACAGTCTGCAGGGCAGAGGCTTTCAGAGGCCCTCTGTGGCAGGTTCCGAGGTTGTTTCCTGTTTTCTTCTGGCTTTCAGAGGCCCTCTGTAGCAGGTTCCTAGGTTTTGGTGAAATTCTCTTGGTACATTTATTATTGTTCCTTCATCCATATGATTCTTTTCATTTTGCTTATTGCCACCTGAATGTTATAGTATTAAAATATTTTACTCAATCTCTAAAATTCTTCTATTTGATCTAGTTTTGATAGTCTGCAGGGCAGAGTCTTTCAGAGGTCCTCTGTGTCAGGTTCCTGACTTGTTCCCTGTTTTCTCCTTCTTCTGATGTCCATCCTCTTTGCCTTTCTGGATCGGGATTGAGCATTTTAGCAAGAGTCCTCCCTCTTGATTAGTTTCTTTATGTGTACAGATTTTAGTAGGTTTATCCTATATTATATGTTTATATGAGTGAGTATATACCGTGTGTGTCTTTCTACTTCTGGGATAGCTCACTCAGGATGATTTTTTTTTTCAGATCCTACCATTTACCTGCAAATTTCATGATTTCCTTGTTTATTGGTGATAATTTCGACAATTGTTTTCATTTTTTAATTTTTAATTTATTTTTCTGTTTTGTGTATGAACACCTGCATGTATGTTTATGTACTGTGTACATATGGGTTCAATGGAAGAGAGAAGAGGGTTTATGATTCCCTGAAGCTGGAGTTACAGGTGGTTCTTTAGCCATGGTGTTAGTGCTGGAAACTGAACCCAGGTTCTCTGGAGGAGAAGCTGGTCCTCTTAGTCACTGAGCCTTCATCCCAGATCTTCTACTGCATTTTTGTTAGATTTATCAAGTTTTTCTAGACTTGGGTGATAACTCAGTGGTGTACCTGCTGCTTTTGAAAAGGACTTGATTTAAATTCTTAGTACACACATCAAGCAGATCACAACTACCAGTGATCCTAGATTCTAGTAGTCCTAGTTCAACTCCTGGACTCACTGGGTATCAGGCATTTCTGTGGTGCACTTATATACATGGAGACACTTATCCATATACATAACATCAAAATAAAAATCATACTTAAGGTTTTTAAAAAGCATTTTTAACATTTCAAGGTTCTCTGTTTAGAGTTTGTGTTTTTAGAATCACCTATTCATTGTCTACATTATGGTTTGCTTTGCTAACTTTATTGTCTTTATCATAAATTAGGTTTCCTAATTAATTTAAATACTATTTGTTGTCTTTCTAAAAACTAGACTTTAATGGTATTATTTTTTCTTTTGACAATTCAATGATTTAAATATCTTCAGATTCAGATGTTGAAGAGTTGTGACTTTTGGAGGAGTATTATTACTCTGACTTTCATGCTAAGTAGGGATTGTTCATTTGTTGGGCAGATATTACTGCTGGTTTTATGTAGGGACCTCTTCTTGATAGTTTATTACCCAGAATTACTCAGAGGAAAAAAACAAACAAACAAATAACTCATTATAGCAGGAATACCAGCCCAGATGACATAAAGAAATACTAAACTACTAGAACAACATTATCCAGATAAAGGAAAGTGGCAAAATTAGTATATGGCAAACTATGAAGGGAAATTTTAAGGCAAAATCAACAATAATAATTGCATTAAAGTAAGGATGTGTCTTACCTAGTTTTATGCCAACTTAACACAACTTAGCACAAGCTAGAGTCATCAGAAATGAGGCAGCTTTAGTTAAGAAAAAAAATGCTTTCATAAGATTAGGATGTATTCAGCTATGTGCCTTGTATCCTTGATCTCTCCAAGACTTTAAATATGATTGGATGTTGGATTTTGTCAAATGCCTTTTCAGCATCTAAGGAGATGATCATGTGGTTTTCTCCTTCAGTTTGTTTATGTGGTGGATCACATTGATGGAATTCTATATACTGAACCACCCCTGCATGAGGGGGAAGGGGCATTAACAGGCCACAGAAGACAATGCAGCCACTCCTGATGAGACCTAATTGACTAGGATCAAAAGGAAGGAAAAGAAGACCTCCCCTATCAGTGGACTTGGGGAGGGACATGCATGCAAAGGGTGGAGGAAGGGAAGGATTAGGATAGGAGGAGGGAGGGAACCACAGGGAGGATACAATGTGAATAAGGTGTAATTAATAAAGAAAAAAAGATTAGGATGTAAGCAAGCCTGTACAACATTCTTAATTAGTTATTAATGTGGGAGGGCCCAACCCATTATTGATGGGGGTCACCTCTGGGCTGGTGGTCCTGGGTTCTATAAGAAAGCAGGTAGAGCAAGCCATGTGGAACAAGCAACCCACTTTCCAATAACATCAGCTCATACCTCCAGGTTCCTGCCCTATTTGAGCTGTTGTCCTGACTTCCTTCAGTGAAGAATAGTGATGTGGAAATATAGGCCAAATATACTCTTTCCTCCACAAGTTGGCTTGTTCATGCTGTTTCATCATATGAACAGTAATCCTAAGAAAGTAGGAAAAAATAAGGAAAAAGACAGAGGATGAAAATGAGTATGTGTATGACATAACTAGGGAGAAACTGAAAATATAACTATACAAAAAGAATGTACATAAATAAAATTACACAAAAATAATAAGATAAATTTATGCATGCTAAATATTTAAAATCTAAAACCATCCATATACAATAAAAATATATAAAAGTAAAACACAAAGGGGAAGGAAAGAAAAAGAGAAAAATTTTCTCAAAAATATTTAAAAATTGAAGAGTTGTGTAAGTCCTCTAATATCAGAATCTGCCAAGTGGAGATGATATTGCACAAAAGCTGGGGAATTTTGTCATTCCTAACATTCAGGGTACAGAAAATCATGGACTGAGTTCAGGTCAAGGGTCAATTGTCTACCTCAGGGCCACCATGTTAATTTTAAAAGGTTCCAGTCTTTGCTTACTTGGAAAGTATTGGCTTATTTCTCATTGCTTTCAATTTGCTTTTTGTGTGCCAAACAGATTCACACTCATTCAAAGTTGAGTGGTGCATTTTGGGTGTATTGAAGATAGGAGAAAGTTGACAGACTATTAGGATGCATACCGTATAGAAAATAGAAAAACAAGGCAACAATCAATCTGCTTTTAGGATCCCACTTATCAGTAAATTACCCTGAGAGAAGATGAAAGTTTTAGAAATTGAGTTATCTTTTGGGTGTGGGCTGATTACTAACAGTTCCACCTGTAGCAAACTACATGCAATACAGAGGCAGTTGTAGAATCCATGTCATTCACTGTACATAAACTCAGGGTGACATTCTTATATTCAGGAGATGGTGTTCTCTTGCACTGTTATTGATGGGACCATGAACCATCATGCAAATATACATCCAAATTCTTTCAATGCCCCTTTTACCATCCCCATTTCTACTACTACTTCTTATGCTTAGGTTAATATTTTATGATAGGATGTCTCAGGCTGTTTATCATATTTGTCTCAGGCTGATTTACTATTGTTAATTTTATTTAGGTCCCGTGATTAGCTAAATATCAAGAAATAAACCCTTTTTCAAGATGCTAGTCAAGTCCAATATATAGAAAGTACTAAAATGGTTTTCTTCTTGAATACTGGCCTAATCCATAGGAAGAATCACAGTTTCAAATTTCCCCATTTGATTTAAAGCTAGAAAGACCATGATTTTGTCTGTTCTTGTTGCAGCTGAATGACTTTTGTTGTGGTGGCTTCAGTTTCCCCTCACCTCTGAAGATCTGAAAGCAAAGTTTCAGGCAGTTTCCTTCTTTTTACTATGCATACTTTTTGTTTCATATCTACCCTATTATCCCTTAATGAAGTCTGCAGCTTTTCCATACTTTGTTATTCTAGCATAAATTATTTCTGTTGTCTCCTTGACTTTTCTCATTCGTAGATCTATCTGGTAGCAGCTTCTAATCTGTCATTTCACACACAAATATATGTATTTATATACACGTGTGTGTGTGTATGTATGTATGTATGTGTGCGTGTGTATGTAAATTTTCTCTATCTCTACAGTCTGAGTCTTAATCTCCAAGCAATACTGGAAGAAACAAGAAACAAACATTCCTAAGACAAAGTGTAGAGATACATACATGTGTGTGTTTGTATGTGTGTATGCGTGTGACTAAATCTGCCAGACTATACAGCAATTTCAGATCTCAATAGTGTTCCTTTATTTTCTTTTCAAGACGATAAAATTAAGATCATAAATGTCATGGAATATGTTATAATTCACAAAGTAAATTTTTTATAGATTATGCCTGAGTCATAAATCAATTTTTCTGTCTCTTTGTCTCTCTCTGTGCCTACCTGTCTCTCTGTCATCCTATCTCTCTCCCCCTTCTCCTTCCCTCTATCCCTGCCTCCCTCTTTCCCTCTACTTTTTGTGAAACACTGGATAATGAACACAAACTTTTCAGAATCGAGGTAAGTGCTTTATCAGAGAACTGCACTCCCAACTTTTAAAAAAGCATTTTTTGAAAACAATATTTTGAGACAAGGTCTCACTAATTTGAACAGATCGTCCTCACTCTCCATGCAAATCTTAAACTTTTACTACACCTGCCTAAACATCCTGAGTATCTGTGATTTTGGGCTCTTATCACCAGACATTCCTACATTTTATTTATACAAATGAGATTTTTCAAATTTCTTAAATTATTGTTTCAGGACCACAAACGTAATTTACCTACAAATCAAAAGATAAATTTGTAGCCTTTAGCAATGAAACAATATTTTAAAATTCATATATAGCAGCTATATTCACTTTAGCTCAAATAAGAAATAGCTGTTTTATTTATCATTAGGATAAACACATCATAGTTGATTCAGACAATGAACTGTTATTCAATAATGAACAGGAACAAACTGACACATGTAACAGCACATATAAATTTCAAAAGCATTATGGAGTATACATAACACAAATGATAAAAAAAAATTGATGTGATTAGAGATGAAACATTTTTATTCTAACAAATTTTAAATGTTTCAAAAATATACTGATGAAGGTAAAATGCATGACAAAATATATCTAGCAAAATTTTAACTATAACATTCATAGAATGGAGATTGAGTGTTCACTATACAATCTTTTCCAGTTTATTGTAATTGAAAATTTTCATAATAAAAAATTAAACTGAACTCAAAATAAGCAATTTTTTCAAAACAGTATATTTGAGAAATTATCACAGATTCTTATTCAAGTAATTAACAGTCATATTTTCTATTACTACATTGGAAAGATGGACTATCTTGATTGTCATCGACTTATAATTTTTATTAACATTTTATTAATATTTATTGATTCTGCATGGCCTAAATGATCCATGTAAAAAATTCACGCAAACCTGAAAAAAAACCAGCTTATTTTGAGGTACCATAAGTGTCTATGCCTCAGATAACCCCAGTATTATTGGTACACTGTGAAGTAACTTTTCCTGCTGAGAGTTGACACAATAAGAATCTTAAGAACAGATGAATGAAAAGGATTTGTGCACATGACAACTTTAGGGAATGATTCATACTGTTGATATGTTCATACTGTTCATACTGTAGCTGCAATGTATTCTGTGCGCCATCCATTGGTGAGTACAGACAGAACTGAACAGATCCATTTTAATGAATATTACTGAAAATTTCAAAAATCTACCCCATAGCTAAACACCTTGTTTCTAATTGCTTTCGATTTATATATTTCTCCCCTTTGTTCAATATGTGTCTATTTATCCCATACCTATAAACAATTCATTAAATCAGATATCAAAATCTTCCCAGAAATCATTTCTTTAAATAAATGTAAACAAAACTGCAACAATTTTCAAGAACAGCTATTTTGTTTTATGATTTGCGTGAGAAGCTGAGAAAAACTTCATCATTAAGAAATAAATTACCAAAGGGATCTATTTTGTCTAATCCATCATAAATTTCCATATAAAAGATATTAATTATATGTATTGAGCCTGTTAAATTTGATGATAGAGAATATGCCATACTTAAGAAGAAAATCTATGCCAAATAGAATTGTTATTTAGACATTGTTTATCAAAGCAGGATATTGATCCTTAAAAGAAGACTTGCAAGAAATTAAAGGTTGATGGCTAGAGCTCAGGATATTGAAGGGGCTTTAATTTCATGACCAAGTTCAAAGTCTTCTTACGTGAATATTTTCTGGTTAGGTGGCATGGATTTCAACATTTCTCCTAGAGTATATTTAGTACTTCTGTTAAGTCTTAGAGTACTATGTCCACATATTTTTGTTGCTGTATATCTTTAGTTCTATTCTTTATTTATAATTTATAATCAAACAGCTTTATTTGTGACTGGATATAATAAATGACATTTTCCAGATATTAAAAAACAAATAATGTTTTCTCAGAATACAGCCTCAGCTAATTCATATATAAAGTTATAAATTACCATTATACTTGCAAACTGTTTAATAATTTAAAAAGTATATTGAGAAATAGTTTCCTTTTGAATCTTGTAACAACTGTGAGGAATAAATAGGTCAGTTATTATTAAATTATATATATCAAAAATCCAGGATTATCAATATTATAATTTATTTCAATTATTATAATGAGTACATTTGAAAATGGAACTGAAACTTCTAGTACTTAATTGATGTTGTCTCTTTATGACTCACATCACATGGAAAAGAGAAAATGAAAATTCCCCTTTATGACATGCATTTCTTTTTATAAATGTACCAAATTCTGTTTTAATTTTGCACTTTATTTTTTTTCTCTTTGGAAATCAAGATTCCTTAATTCAATGGGGAGAATATTTTATGTTTTATGAGCATATGTTTTGTACATGTTAATCTTTTTGCTCATGTATGTTATAGCATGTGCTTGTGCATATGTTTCTGGAGGCTAAAGGTCTCCAGTGGGTATCTCTCTCAGTAGTTCTCCATATTTTTATTATTATTTGTACATTATTTGTGCATTTGTGTTTGATGTGTGTGAATGTGGATGTGCGTGGGAGGTGTCTCTTCTTATATCATCAGTCCTAAGGATGTGTTCTGCAACAGTTTTCTCCTAGATTGAAACATTCAATGCAGGGAAACTATTTTTCTCTCTTTTTAATTAATTATTATTATTTATTACAATGTGTTCATTTTGTATCCTGACTGTGCCCCCCTCCCTCATCTCCTCCCTAGCCCACCCACTCTCCCTCTTCTCCCCCTATGCCCCTCCCCCAGTCCACTAATAGGGAAAGACCTCCTCCACTTCTATCTGACCTTAGCCTATCATGTCTCATCAGGCCTGACTCCATTGTCTTCCTCTGTGGCCTGGAAAGGCTGCACCCCTCAGGGAGAGGTGATCAGAGAGCTAGCTACTGAGTTCATGCAAGAGACAGCCCCTGCTCCCCTTACTAGGAAACCTACTTAGAGACTGAGTCTATGGGCTATATCTGAGCAGTGGTTTTAGTCCTCTTCATGCATTCTCCTTGGTTGGATTATCAGTCTCTGCAGGGCCCCCAGAGCCAAGTTTTGTTTTGTTTTGTTTTATGGCTCTGTTGGTCTCCTTTTGGAGCTCTTGTCCCCTCCAGGTCTTTCTGTTTCCCCCTTCTTTCATAAAATTCGATGTATTCTGCCCAAAGTTTGACTATGAGTCACAGCCTCTGCTTCAATACCTCTATCAGTGGAGTCTTTCAGAGGCCATCTGTGGTAAGCTCCTGTCCTGTTCCTTGTCTTCTGCTTCCAATGTCTATTGAGTTTGCCCTTCTAAATGAGGATTGAGCATCTTCCCTAGGGTCTTCCTTGTTGTTTAGCTTCTTTAGAAGTATAGATTTTAGTATGTTTATCTTACATGTCTAATAACCACTTATGAGGGAGTATATACCATGTGTGTGTTTCTCCTTCTGGGATACCTCACTCAGGATGATCTTTTCTAGTTCCAACCATTTGCCTGCAATTTCATGACTTCCTTGTTTTTAATAGTTGAGTAGTATTCCACTGTGTACATGTACCACAATTTCTGTATCTAATCCTCCATTGAGGGACATAAAATCACTTTGGAAGTCAATCGGGTGCTTTCTCTGAAAACTAGGATTAGTGTGTGTGATCTCAAGATGCAGCTATACCACTCCTAGGCATATGTCTGAAAAATTTTTAAGTACACATCAAGGACATTTGCTCAACTACATTTGTAGAAGTTCTATTCATAATAGACAGGAAAACTCCTTTTTAATTAAATTTTTATTTTAACTACCGTTTACTTACTTTGTATCTCATCTGTAGCCCTCTCCCTTGATCCCTCCCCATTCCGTCCTCTCTCCCTCATCTCCTCCCTGCCCCTCTTTAAGTACACTGATAAGGGAGGTCCTCCTCCACTTCCATCTGACCCTAGCTTGCAGAAAAACTCTTTAAGTAAGAAGGCAAACAACTCAAAAAAAAAAAAAAAAAAACTTTAGGCATTCCCTGAAACAGGCCAGATTCACTAGGCATGTCCCTCTCAGAGTAAATAACCCAAGCAGGAAGGAAAACTCTCAGATGAGCCAAGCTGCAAAGAAGACTCCGAGACCAGACCAGAAAGAAACAGAACTTTTCTATTTGCCTAAAACAAACAAACAAACAAACAAACAAAACTAGACATCAATTTAGATTCCTCCAAAGAGGTTTAGACCACAGTCACTTAATAAAGAAGTGTCAAAACTATTGAGGTGTCTTTGGGGTGTGAAGTGTGCTACAGAGTCATGGCTTTTGCTGTCACCTGCTCTGAGAGTGAATTTCATCTTTGAATCATTTCTGCTCTTGTAATTAACTCATCTATATTTCTGAAAATAACCCTAATAACAGACATGGTTCATCAAGTCGGGCTTTGGTGGTATTGGTACTTTTGTCTGTTGTGGATTCCTATATGGGGTGAATAGAGTTGTGTGTACTATCTTACAGGAAATTTTTCTCACATAACAAAATAGAGCTCAGGACATTTGGCATGTGAAGGAAACACTTTTTCCCACTAAGCAATATTGCCATCCCTCTATTTTGGTGTTTGACAGAGTCTCTTACTGTACCTGGAGATCACTGAGTAGGGTGGGCTAACTCGCCTAGGACCCTCTTGTCTCTATCTCCACAACACCATAATTACAGGAACATGCTGCTGTGACCATTCTCATATGGTACTAGGGCTCAAACTATATTTTCATGCTTCTGTCCTCAGTCATGTTTGTATCCCAGGGTTTTTTTAATGCTTGTTCTTCCAAAACATAATAAACAAGGTTTAGAGCTAATAATAGAATGGCTGTACTATTCTGTGACATCCTTCTAATTATTCAGGAGAAAATTATTTACATTATGCATCTACAGAAGACACAGACTCTCTAGGTAGCCTCTAAATTATTTCATATAGTTTCTTAATCCAGAGACATCAATAGTTTCAACTGACGCTTGTTGATTAAACAACTTGAATGAATTGGGATTATTATATTGAAAACTTCCAAAATCAATTCTTGAGCAACAGCAAAAAGTAGAAAAACACAGTATTTCATTTAGTATTGCTTTAAACTTCAGTCCTACAAAATTAACAACCTTACAAGCCAAAAAAAAAATATAACTAAATCTAATTTTTATTTATTTTTTTTGTTCAGGACAGAATGAAAGACAGCCTTCTGACTTATACTTCTGTAGTTTTTAGTTGCTTCTATCTTACGACTTTGTTATTGATGAATCACCAGTAAAGAAATGGAAGAAAAACTTATAGTTTTACTTTTTAGAAGCTAAATATTGAAGATAATTTGATTCATCCAAGGAGAATAAGCATGTGTTAGTTTTTACTGTAGTGCCTTCAATATTTAAAATCTTCTTATGTCTCTTATGAAATATAGTTTTATTTTATTAATTTTGTCATGTGTTTTATTTCTTTCAAAAGGAAAAAAAACATTTACCATCTATTATTTTCTAATTCTTGTTAGAGAAATAGGTAGAATACACTTGTTTCAGGTTTTGTGCTACTTCCTAGTGACAGTATCAGAGAATTCATTCTAAAGGGTTCTTTGTGATTTCATTTCAAAACATGGAAAGCAACATGTCCAAGAATGTTGAGAGTGAAGATGACCACTGCTAAAAGTTCAGCTTGAAAGAAGCAGCCATAATTTGACCTAATTATGGGTTACCAAACCTTTTTAAATCTTAGAAGTTTGCATTCTCAGTTTGGCCTAACTGCAAATAGTTTATTTGAGGTAAAATGTACTTAAAACCTGCATTTATAAAGGAGGTAAAACAGTCAAAGAAGCGTAACACTTAACCTTCATTCATCTAAAATATATATTCCTTTGCAGAAAGAGCCTGGACATTGTCAAATGAAACAAGCAATTAGTCACTTTCTAAGAGTGAGCAGTTCAAACTGTAACATCATGCCAGACGTGATTAAGAATGATACAGCACATCATCATTGTCAACATTATTCAGCCAATGTAAACCTTAGTTAGAAATTTACTTGTCAGAGAAAAATGTGTCTTTGATTTCTATTGCACTTTCCCTGTAATTGCTGCCATCAGTGGCAGGTTATTATTACAGTTGAATAGAGTTTCAGTAATTACTTTTGCACAGATTCTAGCAGCTTTTAGATTGAAGGATATACTGACAGTTTGAATACTCTTGACAATTACCTTTTTCCTGGTTAACACTGATTCAGGAAAATTAAAAATTAAATCTGTTCAGAGGAAACACATATGTATGTCACTAGTAAGTACATTGATATAAAAATGTGTAAATTGCAAAATGACTTAGATTTTTTTAAAGTTCTTTTTAACTCAAGTATTTTTGAAAATCAGCATTTAAGGAGATACATACCATGGTGTTGAGTTTTAAAGTAAATGATGTGGAAAGTCTAAAACAAATCCTCAATCCAATTACTAACAGAAACATCTATATTTTAGTGAAATATAGATGTGCACGAGAAGAATGGAGACCATATTATTTATATGTGAATGTCTATATCTCCCCTTACATATAGCTACATGCCTTAGATAAATGGAGGCTGAGGATATTCACATTTCTACATCTTTTTTTATTATTATTATTTTCTTTTTAGTTACATTTTGTTAACTCTGTGTCCCAGCTGTATCCCGCTCCCTCATTCCCTCCCCAACCCCACACTCCCTCCCTGGTCTCCTCCCTGCCCCTTTCCAAGTCCACTGATAGGGGAGGACCTCCTCCCCTTTCATCTGACCCTGTTTTATCAGGTATCTTCAGGGCTGGCTGCAAAGTCCTCCTCTGTGGCCTAACAGACTGCTCCTTCTACATCTTTCAGAGAGTAAAAATATGCTTTTTCAAGTTTTAATTTTATGAGATTAAAATATCTATTTTAAGAAAAATAGAGGTAATTCAGATTACCTGGAACATTAGTTTGAAAGCACTTTGGTTTGAGTTATTGACAAACAAGTAATTGAGACCAGAAAATTTAAGATTTAAGGAGTCCAATTCACTACTTTACTTTTTTCTTTAAGTTTTTAGGAAAATACATACTTAAAGTCTTAGATGTCTAAAATCATTTTAAACATTCTTAAGTTATTACTATGTAAAATGAAGTAGTGCCAGGAAATTATTTGGGAATGAAGATGATAAAAACCCCAGTAAGAAGCTTCACAAAGTCTTATAATTAATTTGATTTAAAATATCTGTTTCTAACTCAAGAAATTATGTATATTGGGTATGACAGGACACAGCTGTAAGCGAATACTTAAAGGATTAAACAGGAGGATTGCAACTTTGAGGCAAGCCTGGACTTCAAAGCGAGATATTACCTAAAAAAAACTAACGGTTGAACATGTAGTAAAGTGCTTACTAAACTGCATGTGTGAGACAATACTCTTGCATGATCTTTAGCACAGTAAAATGTAATATGTAACCTGTTAAACATTGTATTGTTTATTTTACCTTATGTTGCATATTATATTGATAAATTGATATATTGGTAAAAATGGGGGGAAGGTCAGCATAAATTATAAAATTCAATTAAAATTTCTGTTGTAGCCCAACTAGAAAATATAGGGGAAAACCTTATCAGTAGAATAGACAAAGTGTAAAGCAATATCAGAACTCAAAGATAAAATAGAGGAATTGAACTATTCAAGCAAAGAATATGACACATTAAAAAACACACACTGATGATGTTTAGATTATTGGTTTTAATTTTTTTTAATTTAGTTTTTACATTTTAGTCACATTACAACCTGATTGTAGTTCCCTTCCCTCTCTCCTCCAGGTCCCACCCTTCCTCCTTATTTCCCCTTATTCCCCTACCCTATTTCTCAGGAACAGGGAGCCCTCCTTCCCTACCATCTGACCCAGCCCATTAAATCTTATTAGAACTGCCTACATTGTCTTCCCCTGTTGCCTGACAAGGTTGCCCATCCCCACAAGGGGAAAGTGATCAAAGAGCTGGCAACAGAGTCCATGTCAGAGACAGCCCGTGTACTCATTACAAGGAACCCACTGGAAACTCAGCTGCCTACTGGCTACATTTGAGCAGGGAGTCTAGATCTTTTCCATGTATGGTCGTTGGTTGGTGCATCAGTCTCTGCAGCCCCCCCCCCCCCCCCGAGCCCAGATTTGTTAGCTCTGTTGATCTTCTTATCTAGTTCCTGTCTGCTCTGGGTCTTTCTATCCTTCCCTCCCCACTCTTTCCTAAGAGTCCATAAGCTCTGCCCAAAGTTTGGCTATGAGTTTTAGCATCTGCCTCAATCACCTGCTGGGTGGAGTCTTTCAGAAGACATTTAGGGTAGGATCCCATCCCATTTCCTCTCTTCAACTGCTTCTGGTGTCTATTCCATTTTCCCTTCTGAATGAGAATTAAGTATCCTCTCTAAGGTCCTCCTTTTTGTGGTCTTTCTTGACACATCACCAGTTTCAACTGGGCATATGATATAGACACCATCACCTGTTACAGTCCTTTAAAATGAATAATCAAGACCAAAATTTATATGAGATTTATTATGAAATAAAATCAAAAGAAATAGATTACATTTTCAAGTTCTGATCCTACGGTGAACTAGTTGATACTTACCTTAGAACATCATTGTAGGACAGTAAATACTTAGCTTTACCATTGTTGTCTCTATACTAAATTAGTTAGTAGTATTTGACTAATTAGTAAATTAATTAATTAACTAATTAATTAGTTAGTATCTGAACTGTTACCCACCAATATCAACAATAACATTATTTTATTTCATTTGGCCTTGAAGCAAAGATTTCACATACTCTTCTTTGATTTTCTTCTTCATTAAGTATGAATTTCCTGCTGTGTTTAGAGTGAATCATACTATACTTTACAGCAACAGCAAATTACTTCTTAATTTTATAGTAGCAGACAACTAATAATATAACTAAAGTAAAAGTAAATAATTCATTTTATAGAAAAATTTTAATGAAACTTCAAGGTTTTCTTAAAAAATAATTGTAACTGGTTTGGAAGATAACACTAATAAAAGAAAAATATCTCAAGGGAAACACACATACACATACTACCACCACGAACAACAACAATAAAAGAATATGAAGAAAATTTTGAGACACCATGAAAAGATCAAATTAAAAATAATTATAGACAAAGGGAAATAATCCTTAGTCAAAGCATAGATGATGATTTTCAACAGGACCGTAGAAAACCACTTCTTGAAATGATGAACAGATAAACTCATGAATATATTAGATGTATACAGAATAAAAAAATAGACAGGACCAGGAAGGAAACTCCTTGTGGCATATTATTGCAAAAACACTGTATACACAAAACACAGAAAGAACAAGAGAAAAGCCATAAGCCAAATATAAAGAAGACCCTTCAGAATAAAAGCTAATTATGAATGGAAACTTTAAAGGAAATGAGAGTCTGGAGCAATTTAAACTCAAAATGAGAATTTAAAAAAAAAAAAAAAAAGCTTCAGTCTCAGCAAACCCCTCGGGGCCCTGATTAGTTGGCTATGTTGTATGTTGTTTTTCTGGTAGAACTCCTGTCACTTCCTGGTCCTTTTCTCTTTTCTCTATTTCCCAAGACTCCCTAAGCAGCAACCACTTTTTGGATGTAAGTCTTAGCATTTCTTTTGAGGCAATGCTGGATAAAGTCTCTCAGAGGACAACTCTGACAGGCTTCTGTCTGCAAACTTTCCGAAGTATCATTCATGGTGTCAGGGTTAGGCACTCTCCAATAGGGTGGGTCTTTGTTTGGTAAAGGCATTGGTTGGGCATTCTCTCAATTTCTGCTCCATCTGCTCATCTTTATCTCTGCACATTTCATTGGTAGGTTAAATTTGGGGTCAAAATCCTTCTGAGTGAGATTTATGCATCCTCCCTTGGATCCTCCTTATTACTTAGTTTCTTTGGGTCTGTGCCTCATAGTATGCTTATCTTGTAAAATATGGCTAAAATCCACTTATACATTCCATGAGTACATACCATGTGAGTCTTTCTGGGTCTGGGTTACCTCACTCAGGATGAAATTTTCTAGTTCCATCCATTTAGGTACAAATTTCCTGATTTCATTGTTTTTAATTGCTGAGTAGTATTTCATTGTGTAAATGTGCTGCAGTTTCTTTGTTCATTCTTTATCCATTCTAGTGGAACATCTAGTTTATTTCCAGTTTCTGGCTACTACAAATAAAGTTACTATGAACATAGTGGAGCAAGTGTCCTTGTATGGTAGAAGATCTTTTGGGCATATTTCCAGGAAAGGTATAGCTGGGTCTTGAGGTAAAGTTATTCACAGTTTTCTAAGAAAGTGCCACATTGAATTCCAAAGGGGTTGCACAAGTTTACATTCCTACCAGCAATGGGGGAGTGTTCCCCTTTCTCTACACCTTCACCAGCATGTGCTGTCACTTGAGAATTTTTTAATTTAATTAATTAATTTATTTATTACAGTTTATTCACTTTGTATCCCAACTGTAGCCCCCCCTTCATCTCCTCCAAATTCCACCTTACCTCCCTCATCTCCTCCATGCCCCTCCCCCAATCCACTGATAGGGGAGATCCTCTTCCTCTTCCCTCTGACCCTAGCCTATCAGGTCTCATCAGAACTGCTGTATTGGCTTCCTCTGTGGCCTAGTAAGGCTGATCTCCCATCAGGGGGAGGTGATCAAAGAGCCAGCCACTGAGTTCATGTCAGAGACAGTCCCTGTTCCCCTTACTAGGGACCCACTTAATTACTGAGCTGCCATGGGCTACATCTGAGCAGAGGTTCTAAGTTATCTCTAAGCATGGTCCTTGCTTGGAGTATCAGTCTCAGAAAAGACCCCTGTACCCAGGTTTTTTGGTTCTGTTGTTCTCCCGTGGAGCTCCTGTCCCTGAATCTCAGAGTCATTTTGATGTGCATTTCCCTGCTGACTAAGGAATTCGAACATTTCTTTAAGTGCTTCTCAGTCCATTAGAGATTCCTTTATTGAGAATTTGTTTTTGTTTACTTCTGTGCTTCATTTTTAATTGATTTATTTTGTTTATTGTTGCTTGATTTCTTGAGTTCATTATATATTGTGGATATGAGCCTTTTGCCTGATGTAGGATTGGTGAAGATCTTTTTCCAATCTATAGATTGTCTTTTCGTTTTATTGACACTGTCCTTTGCCTTACAGAGCTTTTCTGTTTAAGAGGTCCTATTTATTAATTGTTGATCTTAGAGCCGGAGCTGTTTGTGTTCTGATCAAGAAGTTGTCTCTTGTCCCAATGAGTTAGAGGCTCTTTCCCAATACTGAGATCTTTGATCTACTTGGATTTAAGTTTTGTGCAGAGAGATAAATATAGATCTGTTTGAATTTTTCTACATATAGGCATCCAGTTATACCAGCAGAATTTGTTCAAGGTTCTGTCTTTTTTTTTCCATTGTATGATTTTGGATTCTTTATCAAAAATCAAGTGATCATAGGAATGTGTGTTTATTTCTGGGTCTTCGATTCAATTCCATTGATCAACCATTCTATTTCTATGGCAGTACCATGCAGTTTTTATTACAACCAAGGACCATGCATGAACTGGACCTAAGATTCCTACAAAGATGTAGGAAATGGTCAACTTAGGCTTTAGGTGGGTCCTGTAGTAATGGACATGGGGACTGCATCTGACACTGACTCACTTGCCAGCTTTTTGATCACTTCCCCCTGTTGAGACTGCTTTGCCAGGGCACAGGGGAAGAGGACATGCTCAGTCCAGATTCAACTTGAGATGCTGAGGTAGATGAGGAAGGGAGCTGCCTTTTTCTGAAGGAAAGGGTAGGGAAGTGCCAGGGGTGGAGTTGGGTTTGAGATTGGGAGGGAGGGACAGGATGGAGCTACAACCAGGATGTAAGGTGAATAAAAAATAAATTAATTTTAAAATTTAATATACCAACACATTAGCAGAAATCCTAAGAGAGAAACTTATAGTGCTTAGAACTTGCATTTTAAAATTAAGTCTCATAAAATAGTATATGAATTAAACAATTAATGAAAAAAGAGGTTATGAATTTGAAAAAGAGAAAGGAGATGTATATGGGGCCCCTTGATGTGATGAAAGGAAAGGAGGAAATAATGTAACTATATTTTAATCTCTAAATATAAAAGAAATAATAATAAAGTCAAAGAGGCCACAAATTAGCAAGTTAATAATTCAACTGAGGAGTTTGGAAAAACAAGAACAGCCAAATACAAATCATCTACATAGGAAGAAATAATATAAAAGAGCAGAAATTAATGAACTATAAAAAATAAGAAAAAACATAATACAAAGACTCATCAAATCTACGAAAAGAAAGAAACCTACAAACAAATAACTTAATAATGCAGTCCATTAATTTGAAAAACAAGAACAAACAAAACCCAAACCAGGTAAACATAAAGAATTTTTTAAAAGAGTATAAATTAATATAAATATACATTTGTACTCAAAGATATAAAAAATACATTCTGGAAGAAAGAGCATGTCTTCAAGAAATGATGCTTTGAAAACGGAAAGTCCACATGTAGAAGAATGAAATTAGATTCATATCTGTCACTCTGTATAACAAACAACTCCAAATGAGTCAAAGACTGCAATGTAAATAAAACAAATCACTGAAACTGCTGGAAGAAAACATAAGCAGTGCCCTAGAAGATAGGGCAGATGAAAGAACTTTCTGAGTAGCAATACATCTGCAAAATAATATTACATTTGTGATATCTACCCAAAGAATTCAATATCCTAGTCAGAAATATGTGTTTAGGCGTGTTCATGATATTCTATCTACAATAATTAGGAAATAAAATTAAAACAATATAAACAAAAAGTTCATAAAATTACCATTTAGTTTGGGTTTTGTTGGCCAATTACTCCTGTGAGTGGAGGAGACTGCATTGGAGAAAACTGATTTTCACTTTGTCAGTGTGTATCAATTTCACATAGCTGGATGATATCAATGATTGCTTTTCTCCTCCAGCAGCATCCAGTACTATGAATACCAGCCAATAGTTATGAAGCTCCCAGTTATTCATTTGTTCAATTTCTCTGTGCTTGATGAAAGTAAGTGTTGACTTTAGTAAAAAAGTGTTGCTGTCAGGTTATGGAAATCACCCAATAACCTTGACAACAGCCTGTAATTTTTGGAGGTTTTATGTAGCTCTTTGGCCAATGACTCAACAGATAAAACCTCCTGGCACTGGATGTCTAATTGAGACATTGTCTGTACTATTATTTGGTTATTCTTTTTAGATTCCATTGATATATATAAAGTTTCTGTAGCAAAATGTTTATTTCAAATGGCCTTTATTGTTAGTTGTCCTGCCCCCTTCCTATTTAATCTTCCGTTCAGTTTTCTTTGTCATTCTGTAGCACTATATTCTGTTTCTCCTTCCTTAGAATATCCTCTCCTACTTCTTTGTCTCTTATCTTTTTTGGTTATTCAGACTGTAGAATACATTTGTAAGATGAAAAGCTAACATCCCTGTATAAGGGAAGAAACTTCAATATCTATCTTTTTAATACTAGTTTACTTCAATCAGGATGATCTTTTTCTAGCTCCACTCTTTTACTTTTAAATGCTGTAATTTAATTTCTAACAACAGCTGAATAATATTCCTTTTTGTAAATAAACCACAGTTTCATTACCCATTCATCATCTGAGAGAAATCTAGGCTACTTCCAATTTGGACAACTATGAATAAAGCAAAAGTGGGCATCAATGAGCAGGTATCTTTGTAGTACGTTGTAAAATTCTTTTGATGTAAGTCCCATAGTGGTATAGCTATATTTTAAGGTAGATCAATTCCTGGCTTCTTGAAGAGCCTCAACACTGATTTCTATAGTGGTTATACAAGTTTATATTCCCACCAGCAGTAAATGAGTGTGCTTCTATCTGCAATATCACCAGCATGGGCTTTCATTTGTTTTATTGTTCTTGGCCATTCTGAGGGATCAAATAATATCTCTAAGTAGTTTTAGTTTTTGTTTCCCAGTAATTATGAAGTTTGAATATCATTTTAAATATTTCTCACTCATTTGTGTTTCTTCTTTTGAGAACTCTCTTTTTTTTTCTTGATGTCAGCTTTGACTTCTTTATATATTTTAGTTTTTAGCTAAGTTGCTTTTCTCATGACCTATTACATTATAGTTACTTGGTTCTGAAGATGGGAGTATTGTTCTTGTCTTTGTACTGGCATCTAAACATTATGAGTTATGGTGTTTGAGGTGTTTCTTGGTATATATATCTAATCTTGTCTTTGTTGGGTGGGTGCTTGTTCTATGGTTGTTTTGCTCAGTATGAACCTATGAATTGTAGTGGCTATGACATTCATGGTAGAAAGTGCTTCTGGGTTGAGAGAGTGACACAAAGGAATTGAATTGAGGTAGGTAAAATGGCTGAGAGGTTCAGCCAAAAAGAGGTAAGAAGCCCAGTTCCAATCCAGAGGCAGAGTCCCCAGGGAGTAGAGGCAGGGTAAGAACAGGGGATTCAACAGGATGCCACAGGACTAAGAGTAAGTCTGGAGAGCCTGGAGGGGAGGACAAGAAATATACTGAAAATCACCTACCTACACTTAACCAAGTGTAACTCTTGAGCTAGGTGGTTCATGGTATAAAGAGCTTATGTGGATCAGCAGCTGACACAAAGGAAAGGAAACTGAGAGAATCTATAGGAAAGTGCTAATGAGACCCAGGATCTTCACCAAGAGGTGGAGTCCTCAGGAAATGGAGGGAGGAAGGGAGGAGGGGCTCCCTGCAGTAAGACTAAGAGTAAGTCTGGAAGGACTGGAATAAAAGAGCTTTCTGTTTCATTTCTTTCTTTTTTTTTTTTCTAGTTTAAGGAAACTTTTTCTTTTAATATTTTTAGTATTAGTTACACTTTATTAACTTTGTATCACAGCAATATTCTGCTCCCTCATTCCCTCCCAATCCCACCCTTCCTCCTTCATCTCCACCCTGCCCCTTCCCAAGTCCACTGATAGGGGAGGTATTCCTCCCCTTTATCAAGTATCTTCAGGCCTGGTTGCAAAGTGTTCCTCTGTGGCCTAGCAGGGCGGCTCCTCCCTCAGGTGTGTGAGGGGAGGTCAAATAGCCAGCCATTGAGTTCATGTCAGAAAAAGTCCCTATTCCTTCTACTAGGGAACCTACTTGGATACTGAGCTACCATGGGCTACATCCAAACAGGGGTTCTGGGTTATGTCTCAAGTACACAACAAGGACATTCAATCAACCATGTAGGCAGCAGCTTTATTCGTAATAGCCAGAACCTGGAAACAACCCAGATGTCCATTAATGGAGGAATGGATACAGAGATTGTGGTATTTTTACACAATGGAATACTACTCAGCAATTAAAAACAAGGAAATCATGAAATTTGCAGGTAAATGGTGAGATCTAGAAAAGATCATCCTGAGTGAGGTATTCTAGAAGCAGAAAGACACACACTGTATATACTCACTTATAAGTGGATACTAGTTCTATAAAATAGGATAAACATACTGAAATCTGTACACCTAAAAAAGATAAACAAGAAAGAGGACCCAGGGTAAGGTGATCAATTTTCACTTAGAAAGACAAATGGAATGGCCATTGAAAGCAGGAGAAAACAAGTAACAGGAAAGGAGCCTACCACAGAGGGCCTCTGAAAGACTCTATCTAGAAACTCTATCTTATACCTGTCAGAATGGCTAATACAAAAAACACATGATACCTCATGCTGGCAAGGATGTGGAGCAAAGGAAACACTCCTCCACTGCTAGTGGGAGTACAAATCTGTACAGCCACTATGGAAGTCAGTATTATGGTTTCTTAAAAAATTGGAAATTAATCTAGACCCAGCCATACTACTCCTGGGCATATGCCCAAAGGACTCCTCATCCTATCACAAGGATACTTCCTCAACTATGTTCACATCAGCTTTATTCATTATAGCCAGAAACTGGAAACAACCTAGGTATCCTTCAACAAAGAATATATAAAGAAAATATGGTACATTTCTACAATAGAATATTAATCAGCTATTAAAAATAATGACTGAGGGGCATCTAAGATGGCAGCACCTGGACAATCCTTCTGACCAGCAGCATAGCTGGATCTGCACATTGACCATCAGACAGAATTCTTGGTCCTAAAACACAAGCAATTGTGTTTCCCAGGTGAGAAGATACCCCACGGTGTGAGATTCAACTCACTCATTTAAACTTGTCAAGAAGACCCACTTCCACCATGCACTTGGTCGCCAGCCCAGAGCCACATGACAGCATATTCTGATCATTGTCTCAGACTGAACTGTGGGCCCCACAACACCAGAGACTGGGATTTCTAGTGGAGAGAAAACCCCATGGTGCAGGAAATGATCAGGACCGAACTTAGGTCACCTGGACAATCCCTGGAAAAGACCCAGGATCCTTGGGCACACAGCAGCCAGCCCAGAGCAAAGTGGTCGAGCACCAGCACAGAGTCCTGCCTGCATGCCTGCCCCAAATGGAACTGTGAGCCCCAGGGCACCAGAGATTGAGTTTCAGTGTCTGGTGAAAACCCACAGTGAGGGCAACAGCAGGTCTGACCTCAGAGCACTCAGCCAACATCCCCCGGTAAAAAGTTCTCAGGAAAAATTACCCAGTCATGGCAGAAGCCCAGGCACCCAATCACCAGCAAAGCAGAACCACATACCCATGTACCTGCCTGTTCTACTCGCCATCACAGACAGAATGGCCTTCTGCAAGGCACAGTCAGGGTGTCCCCATAGGGAGGACATCGCACAGTGGGGTATAATCAGGTCCAACACTCAGGACACCCAGCTCCAGAAGACTTTATGGGTTCATGCAGGCTCTAGGCTCTAGAGTTCTACTGCAGGCATGAGTGCCGTGCTCACCTGACATTGAATACCACTAGGGCACTGGGGCACACAGCTGCATCCTCAGACTTACAAAAGCCAGAGAGCCATTACAACAGCTCTCGGTTAATGTTCCAAGGTGTGACCAGTTATCCCTACCTAAACTGACAAAACGGAAGGACTAACTGGTTCTTCAAGGGGGCGGCAACAAACAATTATACCTTAAGAGCAGCAGCAACAGGAACTCACTAAATTAAGAGCAAGAAACCCAGCAGAAGGGCAGCCATCTCCAGGACTTCTCCTGAGGAGAGGAGAGCCTTCCTAAACACCACAGTTACAAACAGGTTCATATGCCTAAGGTGAACTGTGACAATTCCTGAGAAGCACCATCATTCAGTTGACCATACCCAAAAAGCTGAGGAGATCTCCTTCAGAACCCGCCAAATGGATTCTCCCCACCCCAGGACCCAGAAAGCACCAGAAATTAACAGAAAACACCTGAGAAAGCCAGATGGGTAGAGGCCAGCATAAAAATACAGCCAACAAAAGGCAAAGCAATATGGCATCCCCAAAACCCAGTTATCCAGGGGCAAGTAGCACTATACACCATAACATAAGTGAAATTAAAGAAGATGACCTCACATCTATGATTATGAAGAGGTTAATGGAGGAAGCAAAATAAATTTGTAAAGAATTAGAGGACCATATAGTAAAACAGATTATGGGCCATCATGAAAGAAATACAAGAAGAAGAAGCCAAAGAGTTTGTGGTTTTCAGCGAGGAAATGATTAAATCATTGAAAGAAATAAAAGAAACAGAGGAATGTTCAAACAAACAGCTGAAAGAATTGAAGAAAAACAGGAAACTACACTCAGACAGGTGAAGGAAATGAACAAAACGGTTCAAGATCTGAAGATAGAATTGGAAAAATTAAAGAAAACACAAATGGATGAAATCATGGGGAGGGAGATCCTAGGAAGTTAAGCATAATCAACCAACAGACTACAAGACATGGAAGAAAGAATCTCAGGTATAGGAGATACAATGGAAGAAATTGAAGTATCTGTCAAAGAAAATAATAAATCTAAAAAATTCTTAACACACAACATCCAAGAAATGCAAGACAACATAAAAAGACAAAACTTAAGAATAATACGAATAGAGGAAAAAGAAGATTCCCTCCTCCAAGGCCCAGAAAATATTTTCAACAAAATCATTGAAGAAAAATTTCCCAACTTAAGAGGCCTATAAGAATTCAAGAGGCCTATAGAACACCTAATAAATTAGACCAGAAAAGAAAATACTCCCACCACATAATAATCAAAACGGTAATTATACAGAAAAAATGCTGAAAGCTACAACGGAAAAAGGCCAAGTAACAAATAAAGGCAAACTCACCAGAATCACACCCCACTTCTCAACAGAGTCTATGAAAGCCAGAAGGGCCTGGACGGATATCATGCAGACCCTAAGAGAACACAGATGTCAGCCCAGGCCACTATACTCAGCAAAATTCTCAGTCTTCATAGACAAAGAAAACAAGATATTCAAGGACTAAAACAAAGTTCAACAATACCTACACACAAATCCAGTGTTACAGAAGATATAGAAGGAAAAATACAACCCAAGAAAACTAACTACTTTCAAGAAAACACAGGAAGTAAATAGCCTCACTACAGCAAAACAAAAAAGTAGCCAAGTCCACAAACATACTACCATAGTCAACATCAAAATCAAAGGATCTAACAACCACTGGTCATTAATCTCTCTCAAAATCAATAGACTCAATTCTCCAATAGAAAGACAGAGACTAACAGAATAGATGTGTAAACAAGACCCAACAATCTGTTGCATACAAGAAACACACTTAGGTCACAAAGATAGACATTACCTGAGAGTAAAGGGCTGGAAGATGGTTTTCCAGGCAAATGGACCCAAGAAGCAAGCAGGAATAGCAATTCTAATATCTAACAAAATAGACTTGCAACCAAATTAATCAAAAGAGATGGAGAAGGACACTTCATACTCACAAAGGGAAAACTCCACCAGGAAGATATCAAAACCCTGAATATCTATGCCCCAAATACTAGGTCACCCACATTTGTAAAAGAAACATTAATAATATTTAAACCACACATAGATCCCCACATATTAATAGTGAGAGACTTCAACACCCCACTCTCAACAAAGGACATGTCAACAAAACAGAAATTAAACAAAGAAACAATGTCTCTAACAGAGGTCATGAATCAAATGGACCTGACAGACATTTACAGAACCTTACACCCAAACACAAAAGAATTTACCTTCTTCTCAGCACCTCATGGAACCTTCTCCAAAATAGACCATATTGTTGGTCACAAAGCGAGCCTCAACAGATACAAGAAGATTGAAATAATCCCTTGTATCCTATCTGATCACCATGGATTGAAGCTGGACCTCAACAACAGAAATAGCAAAAAGCCTACACACACATGGAAACTGAACAACTTGCTACTAAATGACAGCTGGGTCAGAGAAGAAATAAAGGAAGAAATGAAAGGCCTCCTAGAATTCAATGAAAATGAAGGCACAACATACCCAAACTTACAGGACAAAGTGAAGGCAGTGATAAGAGGAAAGTTCATAGCTCTAAGTGCCTTCAAGAAGAAATTCAAAACATCTCATTCAAGCAACTTAATGGCTCACATAAAAACTTTAGAGGAAAAAGAAGCACACAAAAGAGGAGTAGACGGCAGGAAATAATCAAACTGAGGCCTGAAATCAATAAATTAGATACAAATAAAACAATCCAAAGAATCAATGAAACCAAGAGTTGGTTCTTTGAGAAAATCAACAAGATAGACAAAACCTTAGCCAAACTAACTAAAAGGCAGAGAGACACCATCCAAATCAACAAAATCAGAAGTAAAAAGGGAGACATAACTACAGACACTGAGCAAATCCAAACAATCTTTAGGTCTTACTTCAAAAGCCTATATGCCACAAATTTTGAAAATCTAAGAAATGGACAATTTTCTTGACTGATTCCCTTTCCAAAGCTGAATCCAGACCAGGTAAATCAATTAAATAGCCCTATATCCCCCAAGGAAATAAAAGCGATTATGAAAAGTCTCCCATACACAATAATCCCAGAGCCAGATGGTTTAAGAGCAGAATTCTACGAGACCTTCAAAGAAGAGCTAACACTAGTACTCTTCAAACTATTCCACAAAATAGAAACAGAAGGAACACTACCAAACTCATTCTATGAAGCCACAGTCACCTTGGTACCTAAAACTCATAAAGACTCAACTAAGAAAGAGAATTTCAGGCTAATCTCTCTTATGAACATTGATGCAAAAATAATGAACAAAATATTTGCAAACCAAATATAAGGAAACATCAAAAAGATTATCCACTATGACCAAGTAGGCTTCATCCCAGGCATACAAGGGTGGTTCAATATATGGAAATCCATCTATGTGATTCACCATATAAACAAACTGAAGGAGAAAAACCACATGATTATCTCCTTAGATGCTGAAAAATCATTTGACAAAATCCAACATCCATTCATGGTTAAAATCTTGGAGAGATAGGGATATACTGAATATTAGCCCTCTGTCAGTATATATAAAGAACTCAAGAAGTTAAAGAGTAACAAAACAAGTAACCCAATTTAAAAAATGGTGTACAGAGCTAAAAGAGAATTCTCAACAAAGGAATATCGAATGGCTGAAAAGCACTTAAAGAAATGCTTAGTGTCCTTAGTCATCAGGGAAATGCAAATCAAACAGCCCTGAGATTTCACCTTACACACAGCAGAATGGCAAAGATAAAAAGCTCAAGTGACAACACATGCTGGAGTGGATGTGGAGAAAGGGGAACCCTCCTCCACTCCTGGTGGAGTATATACTTGCTCATAAGTGGATACTAGACTTATAAGATAAACATTCTAAAATCTGTACACCTAAAGAAACTAATCAAGAAGGAGGACTCTGGCTAAAATGCTCAGTTCCCATTCAGAAAGGCTAAGAGAATGGACATCAAAAGAAGGGGAAAATGGGGAACAGGACAGGAGCCTGCCACAGAGGGCCTCTGTGTAGGGTATAAAGGGAGATGCTGGGACTTGATGGCCAACTTTTGGGCAGAATGCGAGGTATCTATGAAAGAAGTGGGATATAGTAAGACCTGGATAGGACAGGAGCTCCACAAGGAGAGCAACAGAACCAAAAAACCTGGGCACAGGGGTCTTTTCTGAGACTGATACTCCAACCAAGACTGTTGACGGAGATAACCTAGAATCCCTGCACAGACGTAGCCCATGACAGTTCAGTGTCCAAGTGAATTGCACCGCAATGGGAACAGGGACTGTCTCTGATATGAACAGATTAGCCTGCTCTTTGATCACCTCCCCCTGAGGGGGGAGTAGCCTTACCAGGCCATAGAGGAAGACAATGCAGCCAGTCCTGATGAGACCTGATAGACTAGGATCAGAAGGAAGCAGAGGAAGACTGCCCTTATCAGTGGACTTGGGGAGGGGCATGCATAGAGGGGGGGAGGGACAGTGAGATTGGGAGGGCAGGAAGGAGGTGTTCAAAGGGGAATACAAAGTGAATAAAACATAATTAATAAAAATTAAAAAAATGACATCATGAAATTTGCAGGAAAATGGATGGAAATTTAAAAATCATCATGATTGAGGTAACCCACCAAGAAATACAAATATGGTATCTACTCAAGCATAAGTGGATATTAGTTGTAAAGTGAAAGACAATCATGAACAAATCCACAGACCCAGAGATGCTAAGTAGCAAGGAAGGCTTAAGGGGGTGGGACACAAGAAACTCTGTGGGAAGGGGAAATTGAATAGATTTTGTAGGTGGACTGGAGAAGGTAGGGTTGGGAACAGGAGGTATCAGTTGAGGATGGAGAGAGAGAGAACTGGGCAAAATGACTAGAATTTGGGAGGGGGTGCATTTTAAAACATGGTAGAAACCTAGTGCATTGTAAACTCCATGTGTTCTAAAAGAGTAATCCTAACAAAGACGCCTAGTAATTGAGGACATGAAGCCCGAACCAGCCTTTTCTGGAACCAAGCAAGGCCTTGGTGGAGGATAGGAACAACAACCTAGCTACAAAATTTTTTACTTCCAGTTAGTCTTGCCTGTAGAGTGTTCTGGAACCAAAGATTAGTAGAATTGTCATCAAAGAGACCGGAGACTTCATCCAGCAACAGATAGTAACAGGTGTAGAATACCACAGCCAAGCATTAGATGGTGCTCATGGAGTCCATTTGAGGATAGCACCTGGATTCTATCTTTTTTTTTAACTTATCTATCCTCTGATACTAAAACCAGAGACATCCACAGGTTAGAGAACCTCAATTTGGTCTGATATATACCTTGGTTGAGAGAAGTCTCAAAGTATGAAATTGTGGTGAGCAGGAAAACTGTCCATTAACAAACCAAAGCATGTGGGTAGAAGAAGGCTAAACATACAGTAGGAAGTACATAAGGAAATATAGTCCTACCTTATAAAATAGAAAAAAATATATTTAAAGAAGAAGAATGTTCTTCTAATAAAGAGAATAGAGCTCTTTCCTGGAAGGACACCCAACATAAGTTAAACAAGTTCAATCACCTGGCCAAAGGAAGTTCACTAAGAAAATTGGATAAAATAAGCTCTGCTACAGAGATAGACTGAGTAATTAGTCCTTTAGTGAGATACTTTCTAAGAATCTCTGCCTCTAACATGGTAGTTTACCTAGCCATAGCAATGAAGCTTCGTAAGTCTTAACACCTTCAGGAAAGCACAATTTGTGTAATTTTTCTTCTTCCTGTCTCTTTTTGAACTGTGCACTCTTAATACGATGGGCTTCCCTGCTCTGTCTCTACAGTTCCCCTTCCCAGACATGTAGTTTCTTGATTATCATATGTGTGATCTCTGTGCCATCTCAAATAGCATTCTCCTCCAGGTAGTTACTGTGACTTTCAGGTTGTCAGCCCTATAGATTTTCTTTTAAACTCTAATATAATTGCCCTTGAGATTCCACTTCCATCTATTCTTCATGAATAAAACTAAGACCCAAGAGAAGAACCCGATTCCCCATGTATCACTAAAGTGCCAGGAAAAGATATCAGCAACTAATAATAGTGTTGTTTGATAGCTCTGAGCCTTAGGCAAATGATGTATTGATCAAATTATGTAGAACCCTGTCTGTCATTCACTGTTTTAGAGATTAATAAGTCTAAACTTTCATGGGCATTATTGATAAGTATAGCTGCATCCTTCCAAAATGGTGATTTATACTCAGAAGGTCTTAAGAGTATGAAGTGAGGTCATCCACATATTGCAGTCTCAGTGGCAAGTTCCTAAGCCAAATGACATGAATGCTTTTCTGAGAAGTGCTAATTACCAAAGTCAGCTCAAGAAAACATGGATAAATTGATATTTGCAAAGAAAAGAAATAGAATGTCATCAAAACATAACCCCAAAATTTAGCTTCATTTGTTTCCAAAATTCAGGCAAAGAGATTTTGCCCTGTATTTTCTTCATCTTTAAGTCAGTTATAGAGCACCTCTTTGCTTTATTGTCAATATGAAACAAAAGAAGGGCTGGAAAGATGGCTCAGTGGTTAAGAGTAAACACCATTTTTACAAAGAATACAGGTCTAGTTCCTGGCACCAGTAACTGCAGTTCCAGAGAATTTGATGACTTCCATTCTCCTTAGATACTTGCATACATGTGGTGCACATACACATTTGTTTTGTTAAATAAACGACTCAAAAGAACATACACAAAATACACAAAAATCAATCTCCAAGTGCTAATGTTTCCATGATTAGCTCCATGCTCTCTTGCCATTTATCAGGAATCTATGTACAGTAACACTGGAGCTCTGTGTGTGCTTCTCGTGGTCCCATGAGGCACTGTGAAATTTCAGAAGGGACTGTTTTTCTCTGTATTATCCTTAGGACCAATAATAAAGCCTGAATTGTATGAGATGAATGTGTCTACCATACTGGGCTGAGTGTAAAGTTATTCAGCTTCCAGAAGATATTTTGTGATGTGAACTGGGACTCCATCTTAGCAGTCTATAAAACATTGTCATGTTCCTGTTCTTTCTCAGTTCTTTTATTTAGCCAATTTCTCCCTCATTTTCTCTAACTCATCCATTAAACTCATGTATTTATCATTTCCTTGCTTACCTTAAATTATTTGTAGTGGTTTTTTTTTTTCCATTTTCATCTTTGTGGTTATTGCTATATCTTACTTTGGCTATATCTTCATTTGATGCTGTTGTTGCACTGTATTTGTTTTCCTTCTCAGTTGTAATAAGAGTAGCCTTTCAGAACAGGCTTTTAAAGGAGAGGACCCCTACACAAAATGCAAAAGCAGATGTTTAAATCAATATATGTGACATTCACAAAACAGAAATACAAGAAAAATAAAATCAAAGGTATCATTGCTCATTCTCCTCTACTTAAACTAAAGACATTTAAATGGACAAGATACCAAATGAGTATCTTAATGCATTTGTGATATAATAATCAATGACTAGAATAAGGACACGTAAGTGGTTTGAACAAGAGTGTCCCAATAGGGTCTCACATTTTAATACTTGATCTCAATTGGTGGTGTTCAGGAGTTTTTGGAAATGTGTTTTCGTTTGTTTGTTTGTTTGTTTTTTGAGAAATATATTGCAGGAAAGAGGAATTTTGAGTTTAAAGGCTCCTGCCATTTCAAATATACTTTCTCTGTTTGTACTTGTGTTTTAAGATATCAGTTTTCAGCAGCGGTTTTAACTGCATGTTTTTACTCTGGCATCATGGACTCTAACCTTTAGGAATCATAAGCCCAATTAAACTCTTATATAAGTTGCCTTGATCATGGTGTTTTATCACAATAATAGAAAAGTAACTAACACAGATACAATCAAGAAAATTAATTCAGGTAGTCAAAGATGGCAGGGACCAGCAAGCATGCTTTCTGAGGGGCACAGGATCTGAAATTGGTGAATGGAGGGGCAGCTGAAGCCAGACCATCGACATTGAAGCTTGCTGAGAAAGAGGGAAAACCCATGAGCTGTGACAGTTTGGATCCAGGTCACCTGTGAACATCTCCAAGGACTGAGAGTGGAGACTATTCAAACCCCTACAATTACCTTTTCCCTAAACACTGTTTTCCCTGCTTGGCTGAGATTGTAGTGGTTGCCCCAAGCACAAGCCTCCTTACTCACTGAAAAAAAAAAGGTACAAGTGGACCTCCAAGGGCTGCAGCTGCAATGGGGCGCTGATTAGTCCAAGTACAAACCTCAGAGCTTGGTGACTGAAACAGCACAGGCTGGCCTCACAGAACTGCAACTGAGGCAGAGCACCAGATATTCCAAGCAAGAGTCACCATGTTAAGTGACTGGGGCTACAGAGGCATTCCTGTCAAGTAACATATAAAAGTGGACCTATCAGAATCACACCAGACTTCTCAACAGAAACTATGTTATCCAGGTGGGCTTGGGCACATGCCATGCAGACTCTAAGGGATCACAGATGCCAACCCAGATTACTACACCCAGCAAAGTTCTCAATCAACATAGATGGCAAAAACAAAATATTCCATGACAAAACTAAACTTATACAATATCTACATAGCAACCCAGGCCTACAGAAGGTACTAGAAGGAAGACTCCAATCCAACAAAATCAACTATACCCAAGACAACACAGAGTATAGAAACTTCATAACAAAACTTAAAAGAAAACAAGCATTGAAACACAGTAACACCACCAACTCCACAATAACAAGAACTAATATTCATTGGTCATTATTATCTATCAACATCAATGGACTCAACACTCCAATAATAAGACTCAGACTGACAGAATGGGTACAGAAATAGGATCCAACATTCTGCTACATCCAAGAAACACACCTCTGCAAAAAAAGATAAACACTATCTCAGAGTAAAAGGCTAGAAAACATTTTTTCAAGCAAATGAACTCAGAAAACAAGATTTGGGTAGCTATACTAATATATAATAAAATAGACTTTTAACAAAAAATAATAAAAAAAAAAGATGAGGAGAGGCACTTCATTCTCATAAAACGAAAAATGCACCAGGGGGACATCACAATCCTCATCATATATGCCCCAAATACAAGATCACCTACATTTGTAAATGAAACATTATTAAAGCTTAAATCACAAATCAATCCCAACACCTTAATAGTGGGAGACTTCAATGTTCCACTCTCAACAAGGACAAATCATCTAGCCATGAGCTAAATATGGAAATAATGACACTTACAGAGGTCTTAAATCAAATAGACCTAATAGATGTCTGCAGAACTTTTCACCCAAACTCAAAAGAGTATACATTCTTTTCAGCTCATCATGGAACTTTCTCAAGAACTGATATATAGTCGGGCTCAAAGCAATCCTCAATAGGTACAAGATGATCTAAAAAAAAAAAATCTCTTATATCCTTTGAGACCAACATGGCCTAAAACTAGACCTCAACAAAAACAGAAATAACAAAAAGCCTGCATATACAGGGACACTAAACAACTCTCTACTCAATGACAGCTTGGTGAGAGAAGAAATGAAAATATAAATTAGACTCTTCCCAAAATTCAATGAAAATGAAGACACAACTTACTCAAACTTATTGGACACAATGAAAGCAGTGCTAAGAGAAAAGTTCATAGCTCTAAGTGCCTCCAGAAAGAAGTTTGAGACATCTCATACTAGCAACTTAATGGTACACCTAAAAGCCCTAGGGAAAAAAAAAGGAGCAGATACACCTAAGAGGAATAGATGATTGGAAATAATCAAACTCAGAGGTGAAATTGATGAGTTAGAAACAGAGAAAACAATTCAAAGAATCATTGAAGCCAAGGGCTTGTTCTTTGAGAAAAGCAACAAGATAGACACACCCTTAGCCAAAATAACTAAAAGGCAGAGAGAAACTATCCAATTCAACAAAATCACAAATGAAAAGGGAGGCATAACAAAAGACACTTAGGAAAACCCAAAAATCATTAGGTGTTACTACAAAAGCCTATATCCCACAAAATTTGAAAAGATGGATAAAATGAACAATTTTCTTGGTAAATTCAATTTTCAAAAATTAAATCAAGATCAGATAAGTATATTAAATATTCCTATATCCCCCAAGGAAATAGAAGCAGTCATGAAAACTCTCCCTTCCTAAAAAAGCCTAGGGCCAGATGGTTTCAGAGCAGAATTTTACCAGACCTTAAAAAAAGAGTTAACTCCAATTCTTTTCGAACTATTAGACAAAAGAGAAATAGATCGAACTTTACCGAACTAGTTCGATGAAGCCATAGTGATCATGATAACTAAACCACACAAAGACACAACAAAAAAGAAAACTTCAGACCTAGATCTCTTATGAACATGTATGTAAAAATTCTCAATCAAATACTTGCAAACAGAATCCAAGAACACAAAGAAGATTTTATCCAAATATGACCAAGTAGGCTTCATACCAATAATACATGGGTGGTTCAATAAATAAAAATCCATCAAGGTAATCCACCATATAAACAAACTCCAAGAGAAAAACAACATGATCATCTCCTTAGATACCAAAAAAGCATTTGAGAAAATCCAACACCCATTCATGTTGAAAGCTTGGAGCAATCAGAGAAACAAAGCACATAACTAAATATAGTAAAGACCATATTCAGCAAGCCTATAACCAACATCAAACAATTGAAGAGAAACTTAAATCAATCCCACTGAATTCAGGGACAAGGCAAGGCGTCCCACTCGCTCCATATCTCTTCAACATAGTACTTGAAGTCCTATTTAGAGCAATAAGACAACAAGCAATAAGGAGATCGAGGGGAAACAAATCGGAAAGGAAGAAGTCAAAGTATCAATATTTGTAGATGATATGATAGCATATGTGAGCGACTCCCAAAATTCAACCAGAGACCCTTCAGCTGATAAACACCTTCAACAAAGTAATGGGCTACAGAATTAACTCCAAAAAATCAATAGCCCTCCTGTATATGAAAAATGAAAGGGCCGAGAAAGTAATTAGGGAAACAACACCATTCACAACAACCACTAATAATACCTTGATATGACTCTAACCAAGCATGTGAAAAAAAAAAAAAACTTCAACTCTCTGAAGAAAAAAAAATGAAGAAGATATCTGAAGATGGAAAGATATACCAAGCTCAGGAATCAGTAGGATCAACATAGGGCATATGGACATCCTGACAAAAGCAATCTATAGATTCAATGCAATTCCCACAAAAATAAATACCAACACAATTCTTTACAGACCTTGAAAGAAAAACTCTCAATTTCATATGGAAAAACAAACAAACAAACAAACAAACAAACAAAATTAGAAATGCTAAAACTATCCTGTACAACATTAGATCATCTAGACGTATCTCTATCCCTGATCTCAAGATGTGCTAAGAGCAATAGTAATTAAAAATACATGGTAATGACATAGAACCAGAATGGTGAATCAATGAAATCGAAAAAAATACCCAGAAATAAACCCACACAATTAAGGATGCTTGATTTTTGACAAAGAAGCCAAAAGCATACAAGGGAAAAAGAAAGCATCTTCAACAGATGGTGCTATCCTAAGTGGACATGTCCATATAGAAAAATGCAAATAGATCCATATTTACCACCCTGCAGAAAAATAAATTGAAGTAGATAAAAAACATCAACATAAATCCAAACAAACTAAACCTGTGAGAATAAAAAGTGGGGAAGAGCCTTGACCACTTTGGCATAGGAGACAACTTACTGAACAGAACACCAACAGCACAGGCTCTAATGTCAATAATCAATAAATGAGACTTCATGAACCTGAAAAGCTTCTATACAGGAAATGGCACTGTTGTCAGAACAAAGCAACAGCCTACTTAGTAGGAAAGGATCTTCACCAATCCTATATCTGACAAAGGGTTAATATCCAGAATATATAGAGAACTCAAGAAGTTAAACAAACAAACAAAAAAATCAAGTAATCCAATTAAAAATGGGGTACAGTGCTAAACAGAGAATTCTCAATAGAGGAATATCAAATGGCAGAGAAACACTTAAAGAAATGCTCAATGTCCTTAGTCATCAGGGAAATGCAAATCAAATGACCCTGAGATTTCACCTTACACCCAGCAGAATGGTTAAGATCAAAAGCTCAAGTGACATCACATGCTGGAGAGGTTGTGGAGAAAGGGGAACCATCCTCCACTGCTAGTGGGAATGTAAACATTTACAACCACTCTGGAAATCAATCTAGTGCTTTCTCAGAAAATTAGGAATAGCGCTGCCTCAAGATCCAGCTATACCACTCCTAGACATATATCCAAAAGATGTTCAAGTACTCAATAAGGACATTTGCTCAACCATGTTTGTAGCAGCCTTATTTGTAATAGCCAGAATGTGGAAACAACCCAGATACCCCTCAACTGAGGAATGGATACAGAAATTATGGTACGTCTACACAATGGAATATTTCTCAGCAATTAAAAACAAGGAAATGATGAAATTTGCAGGTAAATGGTGGGATCTGGAAAAGATCATCCTGAGTGAGGTATCCCAGAAGCAGAAAGACACACAGGGTATATACTACGCACTCACAAGTGGATATTAGACATAAAATATAGGATAAACTTATTAAAATCTGTACAACTAAAGAAACTAATCAAGAAGGAGGACTCTGGCTTAAAATGCTCAATACTCATTCAGAAAGGCAAAGAGGATAGACATTAGAAGAAAGAGAAAACAGTGAACAAGACAAGATCCTGTCACAGGGAGCCTCTAAAAGGCTCTACCCTCTATGGTAACAAAGCAGATGCTAAGATGTATGGCCAAACTTTGGGAAGAATGCATGGAATCTTATGAAAGAAGTGGGAAATAATAAGATCTGGAGAGGAAAGGAACTCCACAAGGAGAGGAACAGAACCAAAATATCTGGGAACAAGTGTCTTTTCTGAGACTGATACTTCAGCCAAGGACCATTGATGGAGATAACATAGAACCCCTGCAAAGATGTAGCCCATGACAGTTCAGTGTCCAGGTGGGTTCCATATTAATGGGAACAGGGACTGTCTCTGATATGAACTGATTGGCCTCCTCTTTGATCACCTCCCCCTGAAGGGGGAGCAGCCTTACCAGGCCACAGAGAAAGACAGTGCATGCACTCCTGATGAGACCTGATAGACTAGGATCAGAAGAATGGAGAGGAAGACCTCCCTTATCAGTGAACTTGGGGAGGGGCATGTGTGGAGAAACGGGAGGGAGGGTGGGACTGGAAGTGTAGGAGGGAGGGGTTTAAAGGGGGATACAAAGTGAATAAAGCATAATTAATAAAAATTTAAAAAGACAGCATGAACACAGCCATGCTTATAAATTAAAACATTTAAGTGGGGTTGGCTTACAAAAAAAAAAATAAATAAAGTACCTTGGAGTGACTCTAACTACGCAAGCAAAAGACCTGTTTGAAGAAAAACTTCAAGTCTCTGAAGAAAGAAATTGAAGAAGATATCAGAAGATGGAAAGATCTTCAGTGCTCATAGATCGATAGGATTAATATAGTGAAAATGGCCATTCTGCCAAAAGCAAACTACAGATCAATGCAATTCCCATCAAAATACCAAGACAATTCTTTAAAGACCTTGAAAGAGCAATTCTCAACTTCATGTGGAAAATCAACAACAAACAAATCCCAAGAATTTTCAAAATGATCCTGTACATCAACAAATCATCTGGAGGTATCTCCTTCCCTGATCTCAAGCTGTACTACACAGCAATAGTAGTAAAAATGGCATGGTGTTGGCATAGAAACAGAATGGTGGATCAATGGAACCAAATAGAAGACCCAGAAATAAATCCACACACCTATGGATACTTGGTTTTTTACAAAGAAGCCAAAACCATTCAATGGAAAAAAGACAGCATCATCAACAAATGGTGCTGGTCCAACTGGATGTCTACATGCAGAAAAATGAAAATAGATCCATCTACTTTACCCTGCACAACACTAAAGTCCAAGTGGATCAAAGACCTCAACATAAAACTAGATACTCTAAATCTGTTAGATGAAAAAGGGGGGAAGAGCCTAGAACTCACTGGCACAGGAGACAACTTCTTGAACAGAGCACCAACAGCACAGGCTAAGATTAACAATCAATAAATGGGACCTCTTGAAACTAAAAAGCTTCTGTAAAGCAAAAGACACTGTCGTCAGAACAAAACGACTGCCTAAAGACTGGGAAAGGCTCATCAACAACCCTATATCTGACAGAGGGCTGATATCCAGAATATATGAAGAACTGATGAAGTTAAAAAGCACCAAATCAAGCAATACGATTAAAGAATGGGGTACAGAGCTAAACAGAGAATTCTCTGTAGAGGAATATAGAATTACAGAGAAACACTTAAAGAACTGCTTCAAGTCCTTAGCCATCAGGGAAATGCAAATCAAAACAACCCTGAGATTTCACCTTATACCCATTAGAATGGCTAAAATAAAAAACTCAATTGACAAAACATGCTGGAGAGGCTGTGGAGAAAGGGGAACACTCTTCCATTGCTAGTGGGATTACAAACTTGTACAACGGCTTTGTAAATCAACCTGACACTTTCTCAGACAACTAAGAATAATGTTTGCTCAAGATCCAGATATAGCACTCCTAGGCATATATGCAAAAGATACTCAAGTACACAACAGGACATTTTTTCAACCGTGTTTGTAGCAGCTTTATTCTTAATACCCAGAACCTGGAAACCACTCAGAATTCCCTCAACTGAGGAATGGATACAGCAACTATGATACATTTACACAATGAAATTCTACTCAGCAATTAAAAACAAGGAAATCCTGAAATTTGCAGGTAAATGGTGGGATCTGGAAAAGATCATCCTGAGTGAGGTATTGCAGGAGCAGAAAGACAAATATGATATATACTCACTTATAAGCAGATACCAGATCTAAAATATAGGATAAACATAGTAAAATCTGTACAACCAAAGAAGCTAAACAAGAAGGAGGACCCAGGGTAAGATGATCAATCCTCACTTAGAAAGACAAATGGGATGGTCATTCGAAGTAGGAGAAAACAAGAAACTGGTCAGGAGCCTTCCACAGAGGGCCTCTGAAAGACTCTACCTAGCAGTGTATCAAAGCAGATGCTGAGACTCATAACCAAACTTTGGGCAGAGTGCAGGGAATTATATGAAAGAAGGGGGAGTTAGTAAGACCTGGAGAGGACAAGAACTCCACAAGGACCAAATATGTCTGGACACAAGGGTCTTTTCTGAGACTGATACTCCAACCAAGGTCCATGCATGGTTATAAATTAGATCCCAAGCTCAGATGTAGCCCATGGTAGCTCAGCAACCAAGTGGGTTTCCCTAACAAGGGGAACAGGGACTGTCTCTGACATGAACTCAATGGCTGGCTCTTTGACCAACCCTCTGAGGAAGGAACAGCCTTGCCAGGACACAGAGGAGGACACTGCAGTCAGTCCTGATGAGACCTGATAAGATAGGTCAGTTGGAAAAGGAGGTGGACCTCCTCTAAAGTTGGACATAGAGAGGGGCATGGTAGGAGGTGAGGGAGAAAGGGTGGGATTGGGAAGAAAGGAGGAAGGGGCTACAGCTGGGATGTAATGTGAATAAAATGTAATTAATGTAAAAAATAAACATTTAATTAAAAAAGAACCATATCAAATATTTTTTCTTCATAAAAAATAGTCTTTGATATACTCTCATAAAATATTAAAAATATTACGCAAGGGATTGTGAAACAAAAACCTACATGAATGAAAAGCCTTAATAATAAGCTAAAGTCTTTATGAGCTGTCTAGGAAGGTAACATTCAAACAACTATGAAATGGGAATTCAAGTATTAAAACACATCAATAAGATCTGTTATTATAACTAACATATCTTGAAAGAAATCATTGGCATGTTAAGTTGTTTGTTTTTGTTGTATTTAATAACAATTTCAGGTGAAACATAGTTACTATTATGACATGTATTTTATCAAAAATGAGGCTCTAGATCAACAAAGACATATTTGTAGATTTTGGATAGTTCACTCATTCATCGAAGGGGAAAAAGATTATCAGTGGTTCACTGCTCAAGAAAAGAGTGGATCTTGAGGAAATGCTATTCCTAATTGTCAGAGAAATCACCAGATTGATTTCCAAAGTGGTTATACAAGTTTACATTCCCACCAGCAGTGGAGGAGGGTTCCCCTTTCTCCACCTCCTCTTCAGCATGTGTTGTCACTTGAGTTTTTGATCTTAGCCATTCTGATGGGTATAAGGTGAAATCTCGGTGTTGTTTTGATTTCGTTTTCCTGATGACTAAGGATGTTGAACATTTCTTTAAGTGTTTCTCTGCCACTGGATATTCCTCTATTGAGAATTCTCTGTTTAGCTCTGTACCCCATTTTAAATTGGATTAACTGATTTGTTGCTGTTTAACTTCTTGAGTTCTTTATTTATTCTTGCACAGATGTAGCCCATGGCAGTTCAGTGTCCAACTGGGTTCCATAGTGATGGGAAAAGGGACTGTCTCTGACATGAACTGATTGACTTGCTCTTCCATCACCTCCCCCTGAAAGGGGAGAACATTTACTGGACCACAGAGGAGGACAGTGTGGCCACTCCTGATGAGACTTGATGAACTGGGATCAGAGGGAACAAGAGGAGGATCTCCCCTATCAGTGGAATTAGGAAGGAACATGGGAGGAGAGGGGAAAGGGAAGGTGGGATTGGGAGGTGTGAAGGAGGGAGCTGCAAGGGTATGGGGAGTGAATAAACCGTAATTAATAAAAAAAAAAAAAGGAAAAAAAAGAAGACATGAACTAAGAAAAAAATTTAATGAATTATTTTTATTATTATAAAAAAGGTAACATAAAGGAGAAATATCTTTGAGAGTGCTTTTTAAGTTGGGCTAGAGTACCTCCTGCCTCTTTTCTGAACAACTTGAGACAGAGGCAGGCAGAGTTTGAGACCAGCCTGATCTACAGATTGAGTTCCAGGACAGCTATACAAAGAGACCCAAATGTTTTTGTTGTATACTTGAGCATCTTTAGGATATATGCCTAGGAGTAGTATGGCTGGATCTTGAGGTAGCACTATTCCTAATTGTCTGAGATAGTGCCAGATTGATTTGCAAAGTGGTTGTACTAGTTCACCTTCCCACGAGTAATATAGGAGGATTTCCCTTTCTCCACATCCTCTTCAGCCTGTTAAGTTATCACTTTCGTGTTTCATTTTAGGCATTCTGAAGGGAGTAAAGGTCATTTTCATTTGCATCTCTCTGATAAGTAAGGAGATTTAACACTTCTTTAAGTGTTTTTCTGCTCAATAATCCTCTAGTGAGAATTCTGTTTAGTTCTGTACCCCATTTTTTAATTGGATTACTTGGTTTGTTGGTGTTTAACTTCTTAAGTTTTTTTTATATATTTTAGATATTAGCTCTCTGTCAGATAAAGGGTTGTTAAAGATCTTTCCTCAGTCTGTAGGCTATTGTTTGTTCTGATGACAGTGTCCTTTGCTTTACAGAAACTTTTCAGTTTCATGAGGTCCCATTATTGATTGTTGATCTTAGAACCTGTGCTGTTGGTGTTATGTTCAGGAAGTTGTCTCCTGTGCCAATGAGTTCTAGGTTCTTCCCCAATTTTAATTCTAACAGGTTTAGAGTATCTGGTTTTATGTTGAGGTCTTTGATCCAGTTGGACATTAGTTTTATTCCAGGTGATAAATATGGATCTATTTGCATTTTTCTACATTAGACATCCACTTAGAACAGCACCATTTGTTGAAGATACTGTCTTTTTTCCACTGCATGGTTTTGGCTTCTTTGTCAAAATTCAATTGTCAGTTTTTGTGTGGGTTTATTTCTGGGTCTTCTATTTGATTGTATTGATCCACCATCCTACATATGCAAGTATACCATGAAGTTTTTACTACTATTGTTGTGTAGTGCAGATTGAGAACAGGGATGGTGATACCTCCAGACCATCTGTTGATATACAGAATTTTGTTTTTGCAATACTGTTTTTTTTTTTTCATATGGAACTGAGAATTTTTCTTTCAAGCTCTGTAAAGAATTGTGTTGGTATTTTGATGGGAATTGTACTGAATATGTAGATTGCTTTTGGCAGGAGGTCATTTTCACTATGTTAATCCTACTTTTCAATGAGAATGGGAGATCTTTACATCTTCTGATATCTTCTTCAGAGACTTGAAGATTTTTCAAACAAACATTTCACTTGCTTAGTAAGAGTCACACCAAGTTATTTTATGTTATTAGTGGCTATTGTGAAGGGGGTAGTTCTCTAATTCTTTCTCAGCCCTATATGTATATGTCTTTCATATACAGGAGGGCTACTGATTTTTTTAGTTCATTTTTTTTTTATCCAGCCACTTTGCTGAAGGTGTTTGTCACCTGAAGGAGTTCTCTGGTTGAATTTTTGGACTCACTTATGTATACTGTTAAGTCATCAGCAAATAGTAATACTTTGACTACTTCCTTTCTAATTTGTTTCCACTTGATCTCTTTAAGTCGTTTTATTGCTCTAGCTAGGAATTCAAGGAAGGTGTTGAAGATACAGGGAGTGAATGGGCAGCCTTGCCTTATCTCTTATTTCAATGGGATTGATTTAAGTTTCTCTCTGTTTATTTTGATGTTGGCTATTGGCTTTCTGTATATTGTTTTTACTATGTTTAGTTATGTGCCTTGTATCCCTGATCTCTCCAAGACACTAAACTTGAGTGGGTGTTGGATTTTCTCAAATCCTTTTCCAGCATCTAAGGGGAAGATCATGTGTTTTTTTCTCCTTCAGTTTGTCCATATGGTGCATTACATTGTTGGATTTCTGTGTAAACCACCCTTACATGGCAAGGAAGAAGCCTATTTATTCATGGTGGATGATATCCTCTATGTGTACTTGCATTAGATTTGTAAGCATTTTGTTAAATATTTTGCATCAATGATCATAAGAGAGATAGGTCTGAAGTTCTATTTTTTTTGGGGGGGTCTTTGTGTGGTTTAAGTATCAAGGTGTCTATGGCTTCATAGAATGAGTTTTATAACTTTCCTTCTGTGTCTATTATGTGAAATAGTTTGAAAGAGATTGGACATAGCTTTTCTTTGTAGGTCTGGCAGAATTCTGGCCAGAAATCATCTGGTCCTGGGCTTTTATTGGAAGGGAGACTTTTGATGACTGCTTCTATTTCCTTGGGGAATATAGGACTTTTTAATATGTTTACCTCATCTGGACTTAATTTTGGAAAATGGCATCTATCAAAAAATTAGTCCATTTCATTTAGCTTTTCAAATTTTGCAGTATATAGGCTTTTGAAATAAGACTTAATGATTGTTTGGATTTTCCTAATTTTCTGTCATTATGTCCCCTTTTTGTTTCTGATTTTGCTGATTTGGTTAGTTTCTCTCTGCTTTTTAGTTAGTTTTGCCAAGGGTTTATCTATCTTGTTCATTTCCTCAAAGAACCAGCTCTTGGTTTCATTGATTCTTTTAACTGTTTTTTGTTTTTTGTTTTTTTCATTTCTAAATCATTGATTTTTAGCTCTGAATTTAATTATTTCCAATCGCCTACTCCTCTTGGTTCTATCTTCTTCTTTCTAGGGCTTTTTTTGTGTGCCGTTAAGGTGCTTGTATGAGATGTCACAAACTACTTTCTGGAGGCATTTAGGACTACGAACTTTCCTCTTAGCATTGCTTTCATTGTGTCCCATAATTTTGGGTAAGTTGTGCTTTCATTTTCATTGAATTTTGGGAAGACTCTCATTTCTTTTTTCATTTCTTCCCTGACAAATCTGTCATTGAGTAGAAAGTTGTTTAGTGTCCATGTTTATGTAGGTTTTATGTTATTTCTCGTTTTGTTGAGGTCTAGTTTTAGGTCATGGTGGTCTGATAGAATATAAGGGATTATTTCAATCTTGTTATGTCTGCTGAGACTTGTTTTGTTCCCAATTATATGGTCAATTTTTGAGAAGGCCCCATGAGATGCTGAAAATAAGGTATACTCATTTTAGTTTTGGTAAACATTTATGTAGACATCTATTAGGTCCATTTGATTTAGGACCTCTGTAAGTGTCATTATTTCCCTATTTAGATTCTATCTAGGTAATCTGACACTTGGTGAGAGTGGAGTGTTGAAGTCTCACACTATTAAGGTGTTGGGACCAAATTGTGATTTCAGCTTTAAAAATGATTCATTTACAAATGCAAGTGTTCTTGTATTTTGGATAAAGATGTTCATAATTGCCCTTCTGGTGAATTTTTCTTTGATGAGGATGAGGTGTTCTCCTCATCATTTTTTATTAATTTTTTTAAAAATACTGTTTAATTAAATATTACCATAGATACTCCAGCTTTGTTTTCTGGGTCCATTTCCTTGAAAATCATTTTCCCAGCCCTTTACTGTGAGATAATGTTTATCTTTGTTTCAGAGGTATATTTCTTGGATGCAGCAGAATGTTGGATCTTCTTTCTGCAACTATTAGTCTGTGTTATTTTATTGGAGTTGAGTCCACTGATATTCATAGATAATAGTAACCATTGAATGATAGTTCCTTTTATTGTTGAGTTGGTGTTGTAATTGTCTTTCTATACTTGTTTTCTTTTCTTTTCTTTTTTTGTTTTGAAGTTATCTATATCAGTGTTTTCTTGGGTGTAGGTGAGTTTGTTGGATTGAAGATTTCCTTCTAGTATCTTCTGTAGGGTTATGTAGATATTATTTAAGTTTACTTTTGTCATTCAATATTTTGCTTTCTCCATCTATGTTGATTGACAGATTTGTTGATATAGTAATTCTCTGTTAGCATCTGTGGTCCCTTAGAGTCTGCATGACATGTGCCCAGGCCCTTCTGGCTTTCATAGATACTGTTGAGAAGTCTGTTGTGATGTGATAGTTCTAACTCTATATGTTACATGGACTGTTTTCCCTTGTCTTTAATATTTTTCCTCTGTTCTGTAGATTTAGTGTTTTGACTATTATGTGACAGGAGGAGTTTCTTTTCTGGTCCAGTCTATTTGATGTTCTATAGGCCTCTTTTTTGTTTATGGACATCTCTTTCTTTAAGTTAGGAAAATTTTTCTTGAAAATATTTTCTAGACCTTGGAGTCTAGAATCTTCTTTTTCTTCTATTCCTACTATTCTTAGGGTCCATCGTTTCATGGTATTCTTGATTTTGAATGATTTGAGTTTGGAACTTTTCTGATTTTACATTTTCTTTGAGAGATATATCCATTTCTGCAATTGTATCTTCAGCACCTGAGATTCTCTCTTCCATATCTTGTATTCTGTTAGTGATGTTTAGCTTTGTAGTTCCTGATATTTTCTTTAAGTTCTCCAGCTCCAGAGTTTTCTCTGTTTGTGTTTTCTTTATTGATTGTAATTCTGTTCTCATGTCTTCTACCATTTCCTATATCTGTTTCAATGTGAATTAATGTCTTTCCATGATGGCCTCTAATTTTTATTCCTTTCCTTTGATGTGTGCTATTTTTTTTATGTTTTGATTTAGTTCATGTTTCTTCAAAGGTGTCATCAAGTAAATGATTTGTGTAAATAGCTCACATAAAGTATGCTACCCAAAGGCCTCGTTATTTTTTCTTTTCTTTTATTATTTTTTTATCCTTATGATTATCATAGTGAAAATGGCTATCCTGCCAAAACATTCTACAAATTCAATACAATTCCCTTCAAAATACCAACACAATTCTTTACAGAACTTGAAAAAACCATTCTCAATTTCATATTTAAAAAAAATCAAGAAAGCAGATTTTCTGAAGGTTACTCCATCCCTGATCTCATGCTGTACAACAGAGCAATGGTAATTAAAACTGCATGGTACTGGCATAGAAACAGAGTGATGGATTAGTGGAATCGAATCAAAGACCCAGAAATAAAATCATACATCTATGAATATTTGTTTTTTGACAAAGAAAGCAAAACCATACAATGAAAAAAAAAAAGATAGCATCTTCAACTAATGGTTCTGTTCTAACTAGATGTTGGCATGTAGATAAATGCAAATAGATCCATATTTATCACTCTGCACAAAACTAATATACAAGTGGATCAATGGAACTCAACAGAAATCCAGACACTTTAAACCTGTTAGAAGAAAAAGTGGGGTAGAACCTTGAACTCATTGGCACAGGGACAACATCCTGAACAGAATACCAACGTCACAGGCTCTAAAATCAACAATGAATAAGTGGGACTTCATGACACTGAAAACTTCTGGAAAAAAAAGGGCACTTTCACCAGAACAAAACTACAGCCTACAGATTGAGAAAGGATCTTCACCAACTCTATATCTGACAGAGGGCTAATATCCAAAATAATAAAGAACTTAGCAAGTAGCAAGTTAAATACCAACAAACCAAGTAATCCAATTTAAAAATGGGGTACAGTGCTAAACAGAGAATTCTCAATAGAAGAATATCGAATGGCAGAAAAACACTTAAAGAAATGCACAACCTCATTAGTCATCAGGAAAATACAAATCAAAACAACCTAGATGTTGAAACTTACACCCATCAAATGGCTAAGATCAAATACTCAAGTGAAAACACAAGCTGGAGAGGATGTGGAGAAAGGTGAACCCACCTGCATTGCTGGTGGGAATGTAAACTTGTACAGGTACTTTGGAAATCAATCTGGTGCTTTCTCAGACAATTAGAAATAGTACATCCTCAAGATCCAACTATACTACTCCTAGGCATATATCTAAAATATGATCAAGTACACAACAAGGCCATTTGCTCAGCCATGTTTGCAGCAGCTTTATTTGTAATAGTCAGAAGCTGGAAGCAACCTAGATGTCCCTTAGTTGAGGTATGGATATAGAAATTGTGGTATATTTACACAATGGAAGACTCAATTAAAAACCAGGAAGTCACAAAATTTGTAGGCAAATAGTGAGAATTAGAAAATATCATACTGAGTGAGGTATCCCACAAGCAAAAAGACAGATATGGTATATACTGACTTATGAGTGGATATTAGACATATAATATAGGAAAAACATACTAAAATCTGTACACCAAAAGAAGCTAAACAAGGAGGATACTGTGTAAGATGATTAATCCTCACTCAGAAAGTCAAAAGGGATGGACATTGGAAGAAGGAGAAAACAGGAAACAGGATAGGAGCCTACCACAGAGGGCCTCTAAAAGACTCTTCCCAGCAGGGTATTAAAACAGATTCTCAGAATCATAGCCAAACAATTGGCAGAGTGCAGGGAATCTTATGAAAGAAAGGGGAGATAGAATGACTTGGAGGAGATAGAATCTCCACAAGGAGAGCAACATAACCAAAAGAAAAAAAAATCTGGGCACAAGGTTCTTTTATGAGCATGATACTCCAACCAAAGACTATGTTTAGAGGTAACCTAGAACCCCTTCACAGATGTAGTCCATGACTGCTCAGTATCCAAGTGGGTTCCCTAGTAATGGGAAAAGGGACTGTCTCTGACATGAACTAAGTGGCTGGCTCTTTGAGCACCTCTCCCTGAGCTGGGGGCAGCCTTACCAGGCTACAGAGGAAGAAAATGCAGCCACTCCTGATGAGACCTGATAGGCCCTGGTCAGTAGGAAGAGGTGGCAGACCTTCTCTATCAGTGGACTTGGAGAGGGTCATGGGAGGAGAAGAGGGAAGAAGGACAGGGATGGCAGGGGACAAGGGAGGAGAGCTACAGCTAGTTTATAATGTGAATAAATTGTAATTAATAAAATTAATAAATAACTTTAAAAAATTATGTGTCTCTGTGTGGTTATTTCTTTGAGATTTTTGATTGTTTCCTCTTTATGTGCCTCTAATAACACGTAAGCATAGTTTTAAAATCATTTTTCTGTTTTTCCAATGAATTAAAATATCCATTGATTTTGAGGGTTTGTGGTGAAACCATGATGCTCTGAATTTTACTGAATGTGTCTTATGCTGACCTCTAGCCATTGCTTATCCGTTACCTTCGCTGTCTGTTTCTGGAGTCTGTTCTACAGACTGGGTCCATCTGTAGCTGGTGTTTGGAGTAATCTTCAGCAAGATGAGGAGAGGTCCACTGGTTGAAGAGTGGATGTTGGTGTTTCAGCTTTAGCTAAGGAAGGAAGGTCTCAGGCACATGTGTGTAAGAGAGGTGATGTGTGTGGCAGTATGCCTTGAAGGACAGGGTGTTAGAGAATATAAGATGCCTGGAAGGGTGGAACTTAAGTGCAGAGGGGGTGCTGGCACTGTTCATGGGCCTGATATAGATGTGAAAGTGCCCAGAATATCTCAGTGGCCTTCAGGCCTGTTGTACTGTCCTCTTGGTATTCAGATCTGTCTGGGCTTCAGGAAATGTTTGCCTGGACTCCATTGGTAGACCCACAGAGCAAGGCCTTCAATGTTGAGAACACTGTCCTAAAGATCCCTATATTGCCCCACTTGGGGGTGTGCATGGGAGGGTTCTGATACCTGACTGGTCGTGTAGAGGGACTCAGAATCTGGGGCTCTGCATTGACTCACTGGAAGTTGCCCTCACGTGTTTGCAGGCCTAATCGGAAAGTACAGGGTTTTCCCCAGTTCTCTACTCTTAGATTTGTGCCAGCAGGGGCAAATGAGGATGTAGGAGATCTATCAGCTCAGTGGTGTACACTTTTTGGCTCCTGTGTAGGAAGACCTGTTCTTGAGGCAGGCTCCTCCGCTGTCTCATTCACCAAGCATGGACGATCCTGCTTGGGGCAGCTGCCTGTGCCTTTTCATTTTCGTTAACTGAGCAGGGAGGCTCCTGCTAGGGTTTGTTGTTGCCCTGTAGCAGCTGCAGACCTGGGATCCCCATAATGCCAATGCCTCTCAGTCACCAAGGAGGGAGGCTTGTGTTTGGGGCAACCACTGCTGCCTTTGCTGAGCTGGGAATCTCCTGTTTGGGGTCAAGGAGAAGCGCAGGGAGTTGGAATATTCTCCACTCTCATTCTAGGAAAAGTCTGCAGGTGACCTGGATCCAATCTGTCCTAGCTCACAGGTTGTAGCCTCTCACCCAGGAAGTCTCAGTGTCGATGTTCTGGTGTCAGCTGTCTTTCCACTCGCCAATTTCTGAGTTTTGGATCCTGTTTTCCTCAGATAGGGTGTGAGCTGTTTGCCGCCATCTTGGTCTCTGGTCTGTAAGAATCTTATAAGTAATGCTGATTCCTGCATGTACTACTCTTGAAAATTAATTGAAGGGTAGATGCACTTTTACGGCTTTTGCATTATTTTCTCATTTTGGGAGACTTTATCTCCAAATATACAATATTAATATCAAATATATTTATAAACATAATAAAATAAATTATATACTTTATACATATATACACTTAAATGAACTTTTGCCTCAGCCTCCTAAGCCCTAGAATTAATATTGCCTGCCATCTTGTCTAACAAATCTCATGACATTTAAAGAAAATACAAAATAATCTATTAGTGTCTTACTCAGGAGAATCCTTTTCTTATCAGTAATTGAGAAAGCTGTTGCTATTGGGAGTTCTGTTGATCAAGTCATGTATCACAACTTTCTGAGAAAGAATTAGTTAGTGAATATAGATTTTTAGCAAATGATTCTGTCAAGAAAACCTAAATGTTATAAAATATCATATTTTGTCAGAATTACTAAATTTCTTTTAGTATAGTGCTTTTACAAGTACCTGAGATGCCCCCAGTATTTCCTTAACAATAATATCAAAAGCCAGCACACAATATTTTTATTAATTGGCTGGGCTTCATTATTGATATTCAGTCAGTTTATTATCTACATCTATATATTTTGCAGTAGTTCTATTAGCCTCCTTAACAAAATAATAATGAAGCACCAAAGCATGAGCATACATTAAAAGACAACCACTAGTGCATATACATTTTCATATTTTGCAAATTATGTCTTCCTGGTTAGATAAAATGAAAATGGTTGTAATTACAGGACCACTGCACGATCAGAACTCATTCCTTCATACATGTCTTTTGTTGGCTTTTAAGATAATTAGTCTTTAATGATGGCCTGCTTTTGTAATGAATTAACAATATTTTTTGTTCATTAGTATTATTATAAACTTGTATTTTTGTTGTACAGTTTGTCAAATTTATTTATGTTATCATTGTGCAGACTCTATAAAAGCAAAATTTAGTCTTCCTTGAGAGGTGGAAGGAAGCAATATCTTATATAACAAACCCAACATTATCATGTGTAAACCTCATTTACTATGGAATATCTTCCTGTTTTCCAGCTCATTAACCGAATGAAACCCATTTTTACAATTTTGTAGCAATGCTTTCCAAGTAATGGAATGATATCTTTAGAAAAAATGGGGTATGTGTGCATGGAATGGAAAGATAATGTGAGGAAATAATTCCCTGAAAGGACTGCAGTAAAAATATGCTGATATAAATGTCAAAGTAATAATATTATACTAAGTTGAGAAATAAAAAACAAATATACAGAAGTGGGCATTCTAAGATTCTAAACAATGTGTTCACTAAAATCTATCAAACAATTAATAAGAAGAAATTTGCATGGTTTTTCTCTACCTAACTAAATTTTTCCTAAATGACAAAAAAAAAAAAAAAAAAAGGTTTTATTATGACATCACATAACTAGTCCTGCTTCTGTGCTGGAAAACTCCAAAACACATTTAAATTTACAATGGAAACACAAAACAACCTACATATAAATTAACGGATGACTAATGTATAGTTATCTAACCATGAGGCACTTGTGTGTATCACCCAAATTCTCATTGTGTATTTCACTCTAAGACTTTCTGCAAAGCTCCAGGTTTTCAGTGTTTACAATGAAAAGGTCCTATGATCTCTAAATAAACACAAAACAGAAAGGGAGGTAAGAAGTACTAGCTTTATTTGCCCATTGTAATAGTTCTTTCTTAGTAAAGGTTATTTAAAAATCTGTTTAAAAGCACTTTAATATATAAAAAAAAAAACTAGCAAAAATAAATTATGTCTCATAGTAAGGTAAGGAAGAACACAGAGAAAATAACCAGCTGTAGAGAGAAAGAGGTGTTGTTCACTACTGAAGTCCATGTTTACAATGATGATGCCTTACATTTACATAACATACATTGTTTTATATATATTATCTAAGTTGCTTTGTAACCAGAAACCACTACACACCTTTTCTCTGGCAGGATTAACCTGCTTATGGAAACAAATTTACCTGAAACAATGGGCTATATTAGTCACATTAGCATAAGAAGTATCTCTTAAATCATACATTCTGTCTACATAATCTGTTCTCTATGAGAAAGAAAGCAAATTCTTTATTATAGCACAAGTTTGGGAGTATAATACCAAATTACTAATAGTTTCTTTGACCATCTATTTTGGCTCTGTCATCCAGACATTTCTGTAAACCTTTCATAAAACTACGTGTATATTAGATCCATTTCTTACTAGATATTCTGTTTTATGTTATTGTTTCTCCATTGTGTAAATAAGCAACTTTTTATCTATCTATCTATCTATCTATCTATCTATCTATCTATCTATCTATTTATTCTTACAGTTTATTAATTTTGTATCCAAGCTGTAGTTCCCTTCCTCATCTTCTTCTAGTCCTACCCTCCCTCCCTCTTCTCCTCCTACGTCTCTCCCCTAGACCACTGATAGGGGAGGTCCTCCTACCATTCTATCTGATCCTATCCTATCAGGTCTCATCAGGACTTGATGCATTGTCTTCCTCTGTATACTGGCAAGGCTGCACCCCTAAGGAAAAGTGACCAAAGATCCAGCCACTGAGTTCATGCCAGAGGGAGCCCCTTCTTCCCTTACACGGAAACCCACTTGGAGACCGAGTCTATGGGCTACATATGAGCAAGGATTCTAAGTTTTTAACTATGCATGATCCTTGGTTGGAGTGTCAGTCTCTGCAGGGGCTCCTGGGCCCAGATATTTTAGCTCTGTTGGTCTCCATATGGAGCTCCTGTCCCCTCCAGGTCTTTCTATCTCCCTCTTCTTTCATAAGATTCCCAGCTCTCTGCCCAAAGTTTGGCTATGAGTCTCACTATCCGCTTCGATACCCCAATCAGTAGAGTCTTTCAGAGTCCCTCTGTGGTAAGCTCCTGTCCTGTTCCTGTTTTCTCCTGCTTCCGATGTTTATTATGTTTGCTTTTCTGAATGAAGATTGAGTACTTCCCTAGGGTCCTCCTTCTTGGTTAGCTTCTTTAGATTTTAGTATATTTATCCTATATTATATGCTAATATGCAGTTGTAAGTGAATTTATATCATGTCTGTCTTTCTGCTTCTGGGTTAACTCACTCAGGATAATCTTTTCTGGGTCCATCCATTTGCCTGCAAATTTCATTTCTTTTTTTTTTTTTTTTTTGTAACAGCTGAGTAGAATTCCATCGTGTAAATGTATCACAATTTCTGTATCCATTCTTCCATTGAGGGACACCTAGGTTGTTTCCAATTTCTGCCTATTATGAATAGAGTTACTACTAACATGGTTGAGCAAATGTCCCTGTGGTATAGTTGAGCATGCAAAAAGCTCTTCACCAACCCTACAACTGACAAAGTGCTAATATTCAGGAGATATAAAGAACTCAAGAACTTAAACACCCAAGTAATCTAATTATAAATTGGGGTACAGAGCTAAACAGAGAATGTGCTATAGAGGAATATCAAATGGCAGAGAAACACTTAAAGAAATGCTCAGCATCCTTAGTCATCAGGGAAATTCATATCAAAACCACCCTGAGATTTCACTTACACCCTTCTGAATGGCTAAGATAAAAAACTCAAGTGACACCATATGCTGGAGAGGATGTGGAGAAAGGAGACTCATCCTCCATTGCTGGTGGAAACGTAAACTTGTACAAGCACTTTGGAAATTACTCTGGCGTTTTTCTCAGAAAATCAGGAATAGTGCTACCTCAACCACCAGCTGTATCACTCCTAGGCACATATCTGAAACAAGCAACTTTTTTATTTGTTTTATATTGAAAATGATAATATAGCCATGCAATGACCATTCAGAATTAAAGGAGGAAGTAAAATGATCCTTCCTCCCACCTACTGAGATTTAGCCTCTGATATCTTATCTTCCAAAGAAGTCAGTTTTTAACTTTTTGTGCATGTTTTAAAGCTCATTAATGAACTCATTTTTTTGTGTATGGGTGTGTTTTCTGAATGTATATTCATGCAACATCAGAGGATTCAAAAGGGTACCATATTGTTTAAGTTTAGTTTTGTCGCAGAATGATTTTCTCTATCTATGTTGACTGAAAGCTTTGCTGGATATAGTATCCTAGTTTGGCATCTATGGTCCCTTAGACTCTGCATGACATCTGCCCAGGCCCTTCTGGCTTTCATGGTTTCTGTAGAGAAGTCTGGTTTGATTCTGATCAGTCTACCTTTATATGTTACTTGGCCTTTTTCCCTTGGTGCTTTTAATATTTTTTCTTTGTTCTGTAGATTTAGTGTTTTGACACTTATGTAATATAAGGAGGTTTTCTTTTTTCCTGGTCTATTCTATTTGGTGTTCTATAGGTCTCTTGTATGTTTAAAGACATCTCTTTCTTTAAGTTGGGGACATTTTCTTCTATGATTTTTTGAAATTATTTTTGGACTCCCTGCCATGAGTTATTCTTATTGTGTAAAACAGTTATGTTGCAGTCTGTGCCATGCACTAAGACTCTTTTGAACTCCATTCGGAGGCTGAGAGATGACTGAGTATCTAGATGTATCTGCAAACAATAACTGATCATGCAATAAAAACTGATAAATTACATATTCCTGGAATTAGAAAGGGTACCATCACACAAGTTTGTTGAGATAAATTGAGACTATAGTCATGGGCATATTAAAATCACATTATGGAAAGAAGGTCCATTAACATATTGGACATGTCAGGCTAAAGATTGTAACTCCTGTCCCTAGCACTGGTACCACAGGGATGCACTCATCTGTCACCTGACACCTTGATTGAATGCATGTCAAGGGCTGGTAGAAAGAGACCAATCATCTTTGACATTTCTGCTGAGCTCAGTCTCCACTGATGATGTTGCTTCTAAAAAATAAAATTCTTTATTTTATTTTATTTTATTTTATTTTATTTTATTTTATTTTTATGTGCATATGTGACTTTCTGTATATCTAGATATCCTCATGGAGGACACAGGAGCATGTTGGCTTCTCCAGAACAGGATGAAAGGAGTTCATGAGATTTCTGGTGTAGATGAAGGAATGGAACCTGGATCCGCTGTGTGATTATCAAGTGCCCTTGGCTACTAAGCCATTTTTATAGCAAATTGTATGACCTTTTTTTAATTTAAATGTTTTTTAGTTTAGTTTATTTACTTCACATCCCAAGGGTCTCCTCTCCACCTCTTTGCCCCTTCCCCTCTCCATTTCCCCCTAAAAAATGGGGAGTTCACCTTACCACATATCAAACCTCTCCAGCACATCAAATCACACCATTATTCAATATATCTTTATCAACTGAGGCACATCACTGCCAGGGTTAAGTGATCCAAAATCAGGCAATAGAGTCCATGATATAAACAGTACCCACCCACTCCACTCGCCAGGCAATCCACATGAAGACCAAGCTGCCTACCTGCCACATACATATAGGGGGCCTAGATCCAGATCATTCATGCTCTTTAGTTGATGTCTCAGTATCTGTAAGCCCCCATGGGACTGGGTTAATTGTCTCTGTTGGTCTTCTTGTGGGGTTCCTGTCCCCTCCAGGTTCTTTCACCTTTTCTCCAACACTTTCAGAGGACCCCTGGAACTCTGCCCCATGCTTGGCTGCAAGTCTGAGCATCTGTCTCAATCAGCTGCTGGCTGGAGCCTCCCATATGACCTTCATGTTAGGCTCCTGTCTGCAAACATAGCAGAACATCATTAATAGTGTCAGGGGCTAGCACTTAACATGGGGTGTGTCTTAGGTTGGGCCAATTACTGTTTGGATATTCCCTCAGACTTTGTTCCCTCTTTATCCATGCACTCTTATAGGCAGGGTATTTTTGAATTAAAGGATTTTTGGGTGGGTTGTTGTTCTCCCTCCCTCATACTGCCTGGCTAGGAGGTGGCCACTTCATTCTTCATGTCTCACCCCTATCCCTCTATAAGAAAAAATAAATAAAACAGAGCCAACTAACCAAAGCCCAGAGGGATTTTCTGAGACTGAAGCATCATCCAAGGACCATGCATGAACTATACCTAGGCCCCTGGGCAGCTTAGTATTCAAGAGAGTACTCTAGTAAGGGAAGTGGGTACTGCGTTGAACAATGACTCAATTGTTAAGCTTTTAGATCACTTTCCCAAAGCAGGAATGCCCTGCCAGACCATAGGGGAAGACATGTTCAGTCCTGATGCAACTTGTTGACCTGGGGTAAATGAGAAAGGAAGCTCCCTCTTTTAAAGAAAAGAGGAGGGTATGGTGGGAGAGAGAGAAGGGGTGGGATTGGGAGAGGAGGAGGGAAGGGGCTACAAGGATACAAAGTAAATAAAATCAATAATTGAGAAAGAAGGTATTTTTAGCTCAGTACAGTAGATGGAAATAAGCCTATTTTTTATTTTTTATATATATCTATTGTTTGAAGTAAGTCCTAATGATTGTTTGGATTTCCTCAGTGTCTGTAGATATGTCCCCTTTTTCATTTCTGATTTTGTTGATTTGGGTGGTGTCTCTCTGCCTTTTAGTTAGCTTGGCTAAGGGTTTATTGATATTGCTGATTTTCTCAAAGAACCAGCTCTTGGTTTCATTGATTCTTTGAATTGTTTTATTTGTTTCCAATTGATTGATTTCAGCCCTAAGTTTGATTATTTCCAGTTGTCTACTCCTTCTTGGTGTGTCTGCTTCTTCTTTTTCTAGGGTTTTTAAGTGAGCCATTAAGTTGCTTGAATGAGCTGTCTCTAATTTCTTCTTGAAGGCACTTAGTACTATGAACTTTCCTCTTAGCACTGCTTTCATTGTGTCCCACAAGTTTGGGTATGTTGTGTCTTCATTTTCATTGATTTCTAGAAGACTTTAATTTCTTTATTTCTTCCCTGACCCAGCTGTCATTTAGTAACAAGTTGTTCAGTTTCCATGTGTGTGTAGGCTTTTTGCTATTTCTGTTGTTGTTGAAGTCCAGCTTTATTCCATGGTGATCAGACAAGATACAAGGAATTATTTCAATATTCTTGTATCTGTTGAGGCTTGCTTTGTGACCAACTATATGGTTTATTTTGGAGAAGGTTCCATGAGGTGCTGAGAAGAAGGTAAATTCTTCTGTGTTTGGGTGTAAAGTTCTGTAAATGTCTGTGAGGTCCATTTGATTCATGACCTCTGTCAGAAATATTGTTTCTTTGTTTAATTTCTGTTTAGTTGACCTGTCCTTTGTTGAGAGTGGGGTGTTGAAGTCTCCCACTATTAATGTGTGGGGATCTATATGTGTTTTAAATTTTATCAATGTTTCTTTTAAAACTGTGGGTGCCCTTGTATTTGGGGCATAAATATTCAGGATTGTGATGTCTTCCTGGTGGAATTTTCCCTTAATGAGTATGAAGTGTCCTTCCCCATCTCTTTTGATTAATTTTGGTTGAAAGTCTATTTTATCAGATATTAGAAGGGCTCTCCTGCCTGCTTCTTGGGTCCATTTGCTTGGAAAGATGTCTTCCAACATTTTACCCTCAGGTAATGTCTATCTTTGTGCCTTCGGCATGTTTCTTGTATGCAGCAGATTGCTGGGTTTTGTTTACGTATCCATTCTGTTAATCTGAGGCTTTTTACTGGAGAGTTGAGTCCATTGATATTGAGAGAGATTAATGACCAATGGCTGTTAGATCCTTTGATTTTGATGTTGGCTGTGGTCATAAGGTTGTGTGCTTGGTTGCTTTTGGTTTTACTGTAGTAAGGTTAATTATTTCCTGTGTTTTTTTGAAAGAAACTAATTTTCTTGGGTTGTATTTTCCCTTCCAGTGTCTTCTGTAATGCTGGATTTGTATGTAGGTATTGTTGAAATTTGTTTTTGTCATTGAATATCTTGTTTTCTCTGTCTATGAGGACTGAGAGTTTGCAGGGGATAGTAGTCTGGGCTGACATCTGTTTTCTCTTAGGGTCTGCATGATATCTGTCCAGGCCCTTCTGTCTTTCATAGCTTCTGTTGAAAAGTCAGGTGTGATTCCAATGGGTTTGCCATTATATGTTACTTGGCTTTTTTCCCTTGCAGCTTTTAGTATTTTTTCTTTGTTCTGTATATTTACTGTTTTGATAATTATGTGGCGGGAGGATTTTCTTTTCTGGTCAAATTTGTTGGGTGTTCTGTAGGCCTCATGTATTCTTATTGGCCTCTCCTTTATGTTGGGGAAATTTTCTTCAATGATTTTGTTGAAAATATTTTCTGGGCCTTGGAGAAAGGAATCTTCTTTTTCCTCTATACCTATTATTCTTATTTTTTGTCTTTTCATATTATCTTGGATTTCGTGGATGGTCTGTGTCAGGAATTGTTTGGATTTAACATTTTCTTTGACAGATACATGGATTTCTTCCATTGTATCCTCTACACCTGAGATTCTTTCTTCCATCTCTTGTAGTCTGTTGGTTATGCTTACCTCTGTAGTTCCTGTTTTCTTCCCTAAATTCTTCCTCTCCATTATTTCCTCCATTTGTGTTTTCTTTAATTTTTCTAGTTCTATCTTCAGGTCTTGAGTTGTTTTGTTTACTTCCTTCACCTGTCTGTTATATTTTCCTGTTTTTCTTTTAGTTCCTTCAACTCTGTTTCTTTTATTTCTTTCAGTGATTTAATTATTTCGTCTCTGAAGGCCGCAAACTGTTTGGCTGTATCTTCCCGTATTTCTTCACAGAAGGCCATAATCTGCTTGTCTTTAACTTCCTCCATTTCTTTACGGATAGCCATGATCTGTTTGGTTTTATCTTCCTCTAATTCTTTTCGTATTTTATTTGTTTCCTCTATTATCCTTTTCATCAGCATAGATGTAAGGTCATCCTCTTGATTTTCTATTATGCTGGGTTGTCCAGGGCTGTTTGCCCCTGGATGGCTGGGTTCTGGAGATGCCATATTGTTCTGTCTTTTGTTGGTTGAGCTTTTATGCTGACCTCTACCCATTGGCTTGTTTTAGGTGTTGGCTGTTAGTTTCTGTGCTTCCTGGAGTCCTGAGGTAGGGAGTATCCCCTTGGCCGGAAGATGATTTTTCCTGAAGGAGTCCTGCTCTGCTTTTTGGGTATGGTCACTGTATTGCCAGTGTTTGTCAGGAATTGCCAATGCTCACATCAGGTGTATAGACCTGAGTAGTAGCTTTGGTCTTTGTTAAGCGGGGGGGGGCTCTCCTCTCACCCATAGAAGTTCTCAAGACAGCTGCCCCACTGCTGGTATTCTCATTATAAATTTAGTGAGTTGCTGCTGTTGTTACAGTTTTCCAGGTACAGTTCTCTTTAAGATCCTGCTGATTTCCTAGCTGTGGGGTTTTCTCCCAACAGGGAAACTAAGTCTCTTATCCTGGGGCACACAGTTCTGTCCGGGAAAGTGAGAGGAGCGCCCAGCAAGTCTCTGGGCCAGAGGCTGAGTGCTCCGCTCTGGGCCTGGAGAATGTGCACCTAGGTTGAGTTGGCGCCTGGGGGTGCTGCTTTGGTCTGGAGGCTGGGTGCCTCACTCTGGACCAGAAGCTGTGTGTCCCTGTCTGGGATGGCGGCTGTGGGCACTGCTCTGGTCTGGACGCTGTGGGTGCAGCCCTCTTGAAGGAGCAGGAATTCCCACAATTTTGTCAGTCTAGCTAGGGATAACTGGTTGATCCTTGGCACAGTATCTGAGGGCTGCTGTAGGTCTGAGGATACAGCTGTGTGCCCCAGTGCCCTAGGGGTACTCAATAATGGTGACTGAGCACAGCGCTCCTGCCTGCATTAGAAAGCTAGAGCCTAGAGTCTGCATGAATCCAGAAAGTCTTTTGGTGCAGGGTGTCCTGAGCATTAGACCTGATGATCCCCCTCACTGTGGGGATTCCTCCTGACAGGGACACCCAGTCTTTGCTTTGGGGACCACCATTCTGTCTGGGGTGTCGAGTAGAACCCACATGCACAGACGCCCGCCCATGGCTCCACCTTTCTGGCCTTTGGGAGCCTGGGCATCTGCCTAAACTGGGTAATTTTTCTGAGACCTTTTCGGGGTGGTGGTATCAGCTGAGTGCTCTGAGATCAGACCAGCCGTTTTCCTCCCTGTGGGTTTTTACCTGACAGTGAAACTCAGTCTCTGGTGCCCTGGGGCCCACAGTTCTATCTGAGGCGGCAAATCAGGCATGCAAGCAGGGCTCTGTACAGGTGCCTGGGTCCCCGGCTCTGGTTCCGGGCTGGCTCCTGGGGCACCCGTGGAACCTGAGTCTTTTCCAGGGGGATGTCTGGGTGATCTAAGGTCGGTCCCAATCATTCCCTGCTCTGTGGGGTTATCTCTCGACTGGAAAATCCATTGTGTAATGTTGTGGGCCCACAGTTCAGTCTGGGACAGTGACCAGATCACACTGGCGTGTGGCTCTGGGCTGGCGACCAAGAGCCTGGCAGAACCCGGATCTCTTTCGTGGTTTAGTTGGGCGAGTTAAAGCTGATTGAATCCCCCACCGTGGGGTATCCTCTCACCTGGGAAACACAATCACTTGTATTTTATGGCCGCGAGTTCTGAATGCTGGTCACTGTGCCGATCCTGCTGTGCTGCTGGTTAGAATGAGAGTCCTCCTGGTGCTGCCATCTTGCCCTGCCAATGCAGGCAGTCTTTGACTGCTTCTTCTTTACTAAGGGTTAGAGGTCTAATGAAATTGCTGATCTTACTTTGTATTAGTTATTTTATTTTAAATATTCTGTATCAAGCTACTTCACTAAAGATATTTGTCGGCTGTATGAGTTCCCTGTTAGAAATGTTCTGGTCTATTATGTATAGTATCATATCTTCTACAAATAGCAATACTTTGACTTTTTCCTTTCCAATTTGTATACCCTTGGTTCTCTTATTCTTGCTACTTGAACTTGAATTGAACAATAACTATATTGAGTAAATATGGAGTGGACAATCTTGTCTTGATCCCGATTTTAGTATAATAGCTTTGAGTTTCTCGCCACTTAATTTGATGTTGGATATAGGCTTCTTATAAATTGTTTTTATTATGTTTAAAGATGTCCTTTGACCACTAATCTCTTCAGAACTTTTATCATGAAGGGGTGTTGAATTTTGTCAAAGGATTTTAAGCATCTAATGAGATGATCATGTGGCTTTTGTCCTTCAATTTATTAATATGGTGGATTACACTGACTTGAATATAACGATTTTTCTACGTTGAACCATCCCTGCATCTCTGGATGATGCCTACTTGATCATGCCTATTTGATGCGTTCTTAGATTTGGCTTGCATGTATTGTATTGACTATCTTTGCATTTATGTTCATAAAGAATATTGGTCTTGAATTCTCTTTCTTTGATAAGTCTTTCTGTGCTTTAGGTATCAGTAAAATTGCAGCTATAAAATGAATTGGGTATGTTCCTTTTGTTTCTATTTTGTAGAATATTTGGTAGAATTCTCTGCTACAATTCTCTGGACCTGGGCTTTTCTTTTTTTTCAGGTTGAGAGACATTTAATTACTGCTTCTCTTTTTTGTTCCCATTTGGTGGAGTATAGGCTTTTAAAGTTTGTCCTTATGATTCTTTGGATTTCTTAAGTGTCTGTTGTTGTGCTCCCTCCTTTTTTTTTTCAATTTTATTAATTTGGATAGTTTCAGTCTTTCAGTTAGTTTGGATAAGGGTTTAATTATCTTTTTATTTTCTCAAAAAAAAAAAAAACCTCTGTGTTTCTTTAATTCTTTGTTAAGAATTGAAATATAGGGAAGTCCAAGATGGTGGCAACCAGGGCTCACCATATTTGAGGGGCACAGGATCCAAAACTCCTAAATTGGTGAGTGGAGGGACAGCTGAAGACAGAACAGTGACATTGAGACTTACTGGGAGAGACTGGACAACCCATGGCTGAGACCATTTGGATCCAGGTCACAAGGGAATATCTCTGGGGATGGAGAGTGGCAAATATCCAACCCCTTGAACTTCTCTTTGTCCCAAGCATGGGCCTACATCCTCCTCAGCAGAGTCAGTCAACAGTGGCCATTGCTCTAAGTATGGGCCTCCCTGTCAGGGGAGGCTGCAGTGACTGCCCCAAACACCAGCCTCCGTGTTCAGTGTCTGAGACAGCAGAGGTAGGCCTCCCATTTATTTGGCAGCTGAGGCAGCAGGTGGATGTATGGTCCTCCCAGGTCCGCAGTAGCAGCAGAGTGCCAAGTACAGGTCTCTCTGCCCAACAGACAAACAGTGGACACCAAGGAGCTGACAGATCTCCTACATTCTCATTTGCCTTAGTGGGCGAAAACCTGAGAGTAGAGAACAAGGGGAACCACTGTGCTTTAAGATTAAGGCTGTTAGCTAGTGAGTGTGCCTTCAAGGGCGTGCATGCAGAGCCCCAGATCCAGGATCCTTCTACACTAGCAGCCAAACATCAGATCCCTCCCATCCACATACCCACTGTGGGCAACACAGGGATCCTTGAGAAAGCATTCCCAACAATTTGGCCCCTGTTCTCTGGATGTACCATTGGAGTCCAGGCAAAAAATTCCTGGAGCCCGGAGAAATCTGAACACCAGGAGGACATTATGACAGACCTGTAGGCCAATGAGGGGTTCAGGGCACTTTTGCATGTGCATGTGCATTGTGCGTGCAAACCTCCTGCACTTAACCTCCACATTCCAGGCATCTACACACTCTAGCACCCTGTCCTTCAAGGCACACTTCCACCCACATTCACAGGCTTGCACATATGCACCTGCCAACTTCCTCAATTAGCTGCAGCTTAAACACCAACATCCACTTTTAAACCAATGGACCTCTCTCTTCTTCCTGAATAATACTCCAGACACACACACACACACACACACACACACACACACACACACACACACGATGAAGTCTGAAGTACAGGCTCCAGGAATAAACAGCAAAGTTTACAGAAAAGCAGATGGCTAGAGGTTGGCAGAAAAACACATCCAAAAAAATAAGGATTTCTTGGCTTCACCAGCAACACCAAAAATCAAGGGACATGCTAATTCATTGGAAAAACAGGAAAATAATCTCAGTTCTAGGCTTATGCAGATATTAGAGGCATAAAGGGAAATGAACAAAGCTCTCAAAGAAATACAGGAAAATACAGCCAAACAAATAGAGGCACAAGTAGAGGCAGAGTAGTGGCATATAGAGAGAAAACAAACAGAAAAAAAAAAAAACAGAGGCCATCATTGAAAGAGAGGAATCTAAATTCAGACAGATGAAGGAAATGGTGCAAGACATGAAAACAGAATTAGAATCAATAAAGAAAACACAAACAGAGAAGACCTTAGAGCTGGAGAACTTAGAGAAAAGATCAAGAAGCACAAGATAATCATTAACAGAATACAAGAGATGGAAGAGAGAATCTCAGGCCCTAAAGATATAATTGCAGAAATTGATACATCCCTCAAACAAAAAGTAAAATCACGAAAGTTCCAAACATGAAACATCCAAAAATCAAGGAAACAATGAAAAGACAAAATCTAAAAATAATAATAATAGTAGACAAAAAAGAAGAAAGGTCCAGAAAATATTTTTCAAGAAAATCATAGAAGAAAAACTTCCCAACTTAAAGAAACATAAACTTAAATTTTCCCAAATTAAAGATAGCTTGAGATCAGGGACAGAGATACCTCCAAAGGATCTGTTGTTAATACAGGATCGTATTGGAAATTCTGGGATTATTGTTTCTCCATATGAAGTTGAAAATTTTTCTTTCAAGGTCTGTAAAGAATTGTTTTGATACTTTGATGGGAAATGCATTGAATCTGTAGAATGCTTTTGTCAGGATGGCCATTTTCACTACGTTAATCCTACCAATCCATGAGCACAGGAGATCTTCCAATCTTCTGATATCTTCTTCAATGTCTTTCTTTAGAGACTTGAAATTTTTTTCAAACAGGTCTTTCACTTAGTTGGTTAGACTCATACCATAGTGCTTTATGTTATTAGTGGCAATTGTGAAGGGTGTTGTTTCCCTAATTTAATTTTTAATTAATTTTTAATTTTTTATATTAATTACAGTTTATTTAGTTTGTATCCCAGCTTTAACCCCCTCCAGTATTCCTTCCTAATCTCACTACCTTCCTTCATTTCCTCCCTGCCCTTCCCTAAGTCCACTGATAGGGGAAGTCCTCCTCCCCTTCCATCTGCCCCTAGCTTATCAGGTCTTATCAGGACTAGCTGCAATGTCCTCCTCTGTGGCCTAGCAAGGCTGCTCCTCTCTCAGGGAGCAGGGGAGGTCAAAGAGCCAGACACTTAGTTCATGTCAAAGACAGTCCCTGTTCTCCTTACTAAGGACATGCTTAGATACTGAGATGCCAGGGGCTATGTCTGAGCAGAGGTTCTAGGTTATATCCATGCATGGTCCTTGGTCAAGTTTTTGTCTTTGTATATAGGAGGACTTCTGATTTTTCGAGTTAATTTTGTATCTAGCCACTTTGCTGAAGGTGTTTATCAGCTGAAGGGGTTCTCTGGTTCAGTTTTTGGAGTTGCTCATGTATACTATCGTATCATCTGCAAATAGTGATACTTTGACTTCTTTTCTGATTTTTATCCCGTTAATCTCCTTTAGTTGTCTTATTGCTCTAGCTAGGACTTCAGGTACTATCTTGAAGAGATATGGAGAGAGTAGGCAGCTTTTCCTTGTCCCTTATTTCAGTGAGACTGACTTAAGTTTCTCTCCGTTTACTTTGATATTGGCTATAGGCATGTAGTATATTTCTTTAGGGCTAAAATACAGAATATATATGGAAATAAAGAGGTTAAAAAGCAACAGATAAAGTAATCCAATTAAAAATGAGGTACAGAGCTAAACAGAGAATTCTCTTTAAAGGAGCATAAAATGGCATAGAAAAACTTAAAGAAATGCTCAACATCCTTAGTCAAAAGTGAAATGCAAACCAAAGCAACACTGAGATTTCACCTTACACCCATCAGAATGGCTAAGATAAAAAACTCAAGTGACAACACATGCTGGAGAGGATGTGGGGAAAGGGGAACCCTCCTGCACTGCTGGTGGGAATGTAAACTAGTACAACCACTTTGAAAATCAATATGGTGCTTTCACAGACAGTTATGAATAGTGCTTCCTCAAGGTCCAGCTATACCACTCCTAGGCATATATCCAAAATATGTGCAAGTACACAACAAGGACATTTTCTCAATCATGGTTGTAGCTGCATAATAGCCAGAACTTGGAAACAACCCAGATGCCCATCAACAAAAGAATAAATACAGAAATTGTGGTACATTTTCACAGTGGGATATTACTCAGCAATAAAAAAACAAGGAAATCATGAAATTCTAGGCAAATGGTGGGATCCAGAAATGATCATCCTGAGTGAGATATTCCAGAAGCAAAAATACACACACCATATATACTTATTTATAAGTGGATATTAGACATATAATATAGGATAAACATACTAAAATCTGTACACCTAAAGAAGCTAAGCAAGAAGGAGGACCCAAGGTAAGATGATCAATCCTCATTCAGAAAGACAAATGGGATGGAGGTTGGAAGAAGGAAAAAACAGTAAACAGGACAGGAACCTACCACAAAGGGCCTCTGAAAGACTCTACCCAGCAGAGTATCAAAGCAGATGCTGAGACTCATTACCTAACTTTGGGCAGAGTGCAGCGAATGGATACAGAAATTGTGGTACATTTACACAATGCAATACTACTCAGCAATTAGAAACAAGGAAATCATGGTGGAAACTAGAAAATATCATCCTGAGTAAGGTATTCCAAATGCAGAAAAACACACATAGTGTATACTCACTTATAAATATGTATTAGACATATAATATAGGATAAACTTTCTCAAATCTGTATACTAAAAGAAGCTAAGCAAGAAGAAGGACCCTGGTTAATATGATCAATCCTCACTCAGAAAGGCAAACAAGATGGACACCAGAAGAATGAGAAAACAGGGAACAGGACAGGAGCGTATCATAGAGGGCATCTGAAAAACTCTACCCAGCACTGTATCAAAGCAGATGCTGAGGCTCTTAGCCAAACTTTGGGCAGTGTTCATGGAATCTTATGAAAGAAAGGGGAGAAAGAAAGACCTCGAGGGGACAAGAGCTCCACAATCAGAGCAACATAACCAATAAATCTGACTTCAGGGGCCTTTTCTGATACTCCAGCTAAGGACCATGTATGGAGATAACCTAGAACCGCTGCACAGATGTAGCCTATGGTAGCTCAGTCTCCAAGTTGGGTCTCTAGTAAGGGGAACAGGGACTGTTTCTAACATGAACTCAGTGGCTGGCTCTCCCCCTGACGGGGAAGCAGTCTTGCTAGGCCACAGAACAGGACAATGCAGGCAGTTCTGATGAGACCTGGTAGGCTAGGGTCAGATGGAATGGGAAGAAGTCCTCCCTTATCTATATGTGGACTTGGGGAGTGGCATGGAAAGAGATGAAGAGGTAGGATGGGATTGGAAGGGAATGAAGGGGTGGGGGACTACTTCTGGGATACAATTTCAATAAACATAAAAATAATAAAATAAAAATAGAAAATTGGATAACCACAAATTAAAATATGAAATTGGAAACAACTACTACTAGTTAGAAAAAAATCAACCACAAGTTGCTTTCAAATATAAAGAGCCAAACATATAAAAGCATAAAAATAATTCAGGAATATGGATTAGGTAACACCATTTTAGAAATATTGCACAAAATGCATATATTCAGACAAAAATAGATAAAATTGGATTTCTTCCTATTTAATATCTGTATGGAAAAAAGCAACACACAGAATAAAAGTCAGGAATACATTCACATAGACTGTATTTATGAATTGAAACATAAAATATCAAAGGTAACTAATTACATAAAGCTGGTTAAAATGAGTGAGAGAAATAGACACTTCTCAATGTAAATTATAGAGTGATCAAAAGTACGTGAAGAATGTTCAACATTCTTAACAGTGTGTGGAATGCAAATCAAACCCTCAGAGATATCACCACACACAGTATGAATTACTTTGATGTTTCATATATTAAATAATAATTGAATATATAGATTGAAATGTCTTCTCCCACTTAATACATTTCTGTTTTCTTTTTGTGATTGTTTACTGTCATGTTTAAAAACTTTTTATGATGTAGTCTCATTTGCTTAATTTTTTGCTGCAGGTGCTTTGATCCCACATGCAAAACAAAATTTCATTTATTAGTGACATGTAACTACCTCACTATCTTCCTCCTTATAAATATTCCTAAGAGTCTTACAGATCTGTTGTCCAAAATAAGAATCTAATTTCTTTCTTTGTTTCATGTATATTGTTTTTCTGAAGTAAATTTAGTTTGAAATGAAGTAAATTGAGTGAAGTGAATGTCTTTTAACTTAGACATCTTTGGTGAGCATTGTCAAACTAAAGCTCACTGTATTTTCAGGGGTGCTTTTAATTAGTGCAAGTTAATTGTACAAAGGGATTTTATCTTGATATTTCCATATATATATTTATATGCATATATATAGCATACCTCATTTATGTTCTTTCCCTTATTAGTATTTATCAGTATCATTTCTTCTTTTCTTTCTAGATCTCTAATATTTTTTTCTCGTTACTTTAATTTTCTTTTTTCCCATCTTAGAGTACATCTATGAGAAAAAAAATCTTTGCAGAACTGTCTTATTTTACTCACTATAATGATTTTTCTGGTTTCATTAATTTTTTATATATGACAAAATTATGCTTTTTAATGTATAAATATAACTCTATTGTGTATATAATCTCACTGTTTATGCATTCATTTATTGATGACAATCTACCTTGATTCTTATGATCTGTCTACTCTGAAAGGTGCCACTTTAAAGATGTTCTAAAGTAGCTCTATAGCAACATGTCATGCATTATTTGGGTGTATACCTAGAAATAATAAGTATAGGTACTATGAAAGTTATACTTAGAAATTATATTTATTCACTGATTTATTCATTTATTTTTGGAGTAGCCATTCTGATTTCCAATATAACTGAATGGAAGAATTGTTTATTTTCTTCACTGTTCTGTTTGATGTTTGTTTATTTTCTTGATAATAGGTATTCTGACCTAGTGATAAAAAAACCCTCAGTTTTGTTCTAATTTGCATTTATCTGATGTCTAAGGATGATCAATATTTTATATATTTCTAAACCGATAGATCAGGGACAGAGCTGGTCTCAAGAGCCAAGACTACAACCCCAGGAAATTCCCACAGTGATTTTTTATTTGCAAAAACAAAAACCCACAAACAGGTGCACTTGCAACAAACATTTAGGCTTTCTAGGCAAAGAAGTGCTCTCTAACCTTTAAGCTCATTGGCTAGGTATAACATCATAGGAGTCTAGAGAGTTTCTAAGACCTGAGGGCCTCATGATGGGAGTTTTCAAGCTAAAGCAGCAAGATATTTTGGTTAAGACAGGGAACATTAGGTCAATTTAAAGTTATGAGCAAAGATGTTCAAACTATTGTCGAGCTTAAAGTTAACACATACATGCTATGGCTCTTAGTTTGGTGTTTTTGTATGACTCCTAACAGTTGGAGCAGGTGTGTTTCTGACTCTTTTACCTAATTTTGGGGCGTTTATCTTCTTATTGGGTTTTCTTGTCCATCCCTGATATGAAGGCTTTTGCCTCATCATATTGTGTCTTGTTTGGTAGTGTTTGTTTGTTGTCTCTTGGAGGCCAGCTCTTCTATGAAGGGAAATGAAGATGGGAGGTAGGGGAAGATAGGAAAAGTAGAGGAGTGTAAACTGTGGTAAGAGTGTATTGTGAGAGAGAAGAATCTATTTTTAATTAAAAAATGAAGTAATCAACAAACATACATACACATAAACACCCATACACAGAGAAAAACAAAACATCATCATCAACAACAACAACAACAAAAAACTCAAGAAAATATAATCCTAATTCAATGGGTTGCATATGTAAAACAAAACAAAAAAATGGAAATAAAAGCTTAGTTTCACTCACTAATGATTAGTTAAGGAATAAAAACAGGAATAAAAATAAGCCAGTATACCTTCTCATAGAGTCAAGTTTCATTTTGGTATCTCAAAAGAAGTGATAAAGAAGGACATAATATGCTTCCACTATCCTCTGTATATGCTTGTGTGCATGTGCATGCACATGTGCACACACATACATCATCATCATCATAATCAACATCAACAACATATAGAAATGCTATTGGATATATATGTTACATTTCGTTATCTATTATTCATTCAAAAATGATTCCATGAGTTAGCTTTGGTGAATAGTGCTGTAATAATTATTGTTGTATAACTATTTTGTTTCTGTTTGAGAGAGTGCCTCACTATGTATTTCTGGCTGGCTTGGAGTAAGTAGATAAGGGTATACTAATTCATAAAATTCTCTCTGCCTATACTTTCTGGGTGCTAAAGTTAAAAGAGTGCCACCATGTCTGGATGCATAAATAGTTTTCTTGTATTGTGGCTTTGATTTTGAAGGTATAGACCTAGAAATGGCATAGCTGCATCATAGAATAGTTCAATGTTTCTTTTTAAGAGCCTCCATATCATTTTCCATTATATCAGAAGTATTTTGCATTCTTGTCAGTGAATATGGGCACCTTTCCTCCCAAATTATTGCTGATATTTTTCTTTTCTTTCCTTTAAAAAACTGTATCATTATAATTACAATAAGATGGGATTTCAATGCAATTTTGATTTTCATTGCCCTGGTAGCCAAAAATGGTGAATCATTTCTTGTGTGTATTTATTAGGCATTTAGACAAACTCTTTCAAATAAATAAAAATTGCTGAAACTGGCTCAACAACAAACATAGCATTATTTATAGCTACCATAGAAAAAGAGTTTGAACTAACAATCTGGAAATGAGATATAAAGAATTTAAAGTCTTCATTGATGTACAATACCAAATTAAAAAAGAAAAAAACTCATCTTGTAGAATGTCTTAAATTCTTAGCATATTTTATGTGACAAAACTGCCATGGAAATAACAAAGATACCAGCAACAAATCAAATCAAGTAATCCAATTAAAAATGGGGTACAGAGCTAAAGAGAGAATTCTCAATAGAGGAATATCGAATGTCAGAGAAACACTTAAAGAAATGTTCAGCCTCCTTAGGCATCAGGGAAATGCAAATCAAAACGACCCTGAGATTTCATCTTACACCCATCAAAATGGCTAAGATGAATAACTCAAGTGACAACACATGTTGGAGAGGATGTAAAGAAAGGGGACCCCTCCTCCACTCCTGGTGGGAATGTAAACTTATACAATCACTTTAGAAATCAATCTGGCGCTTTCTCAGACAATTAGGAATAGCGCTTCCTCAAGATCCAGCTATACCACTGCTAGGCATATATCCAAAAGGTGCTCAAGTATACAACAAGGACATCTGCTCAACCATGTTTGTAATAACTTTATTTGTAAGAGCCAGAAGCTGGAAACAGCTCAGATGCCCTTCAGTTGAGGAATGGATGCAGAAATTGTGGTACATCTATCTACACAATGGAATATTACTCAGTGATTAAAAAAAAATAAGGGAATCATGAAATTTGCAGGTAAATGGTGGGAACTGGAAAAGATCATCCTGAGTGAGGTATCCCAGAAGCAGAAAGACACACAAGGTATATACTCACTCATAAGTGGATACTAGACATATAATACAGGATAAACATCCTAAAATCTGTACACCTAAGGAACCTAATCAGGAAGAAGGACTCTGGCTAAGATGCTCAATCCCCATTCAGAAAGGCAAAGAGGATGGACATCGGAAGAGGGAGAAAACAGGGAACAGGACAGGAGCCTACCACAGAGGACCTCTGAAAGGCTCTACCTTGCAGGGTAAAGAAGCAGATGCTGAGACTCATAGCCAAACTTTGGGCAGAGTAAAGGGAATCTTATGAAAGAAGTGGGAGAGAGTAAGACCTGGAGAGGACAGGAGCTCCAAAAGGAGAGTGACAGATCCTACAATTCTGTGCAGAGGGGTCTTTTCTGAAACTGATACTCCAGCTAAGGACCTCTCTTGGAGATGGCCTGGAACCCCTGCCCAGAGGTAACCTATGGCAGTTCAGTGTCCAAGTGGCCTCCATAGTAATGGGGACAGGGACAGTTTCTGACATGAACTGATTGGCCTGCTCTTTGATCACCTCCTACACAAGGGGTGCAGCCATACCAGGCCACAGAAGATGACAGTGCAGCCACTCCTGATGAGACCTGATAGACTAGGAACAGAGGGAAGGGGAGGAGGACCTCCCTTATCAGTGGACTGGGAGAGAGACATGAGTGGGGAAGAAGGAGAGTGAAATTGGGAGTGGGGGAGGGAGGGAGGCACAGGGGAGATACAAAGTGAATAAACTGCAATTATTAAAAAAAATTAAAAAATGTTTATAAATAAAATTATTAAAAAAGAAATAACAAAGATATGACAAGAATATTATTTACTTACATAGTCTATTTGCTTAACAGATTTAATGTAAGGAATGTAATTATTTAAGTATAATTATAATTACTGCAAGTCTCATTATTCTTGATTATAATCAACAGTTGTCTAATTTAACTTGAGGCTTGCTCAAGACAAGAAATGTCCTTGTAATATAAATCTAGCCACAAAAACAAACAAACAAAACAAAACAAAACACCTGACTGGAGAGGTCATAGAGCATAAAGGTGAGTCCAAAACAATATATTAATTCTTAATCCAGTATAATATCTAATTACATACTAAATATACAAAATCCTCAAACATTTATTTTAAAACAATCACAAAAGACAAAATAAATAAATGAACATCAAATAATTACATAACCTAGAAGAAAAGATACATTTTAAAATAAAAAAATAGCTATAAATAATTTAAATATTACAGTCAGGAATAAATAAGATGATTGAATTGGCAGTGTTAAAACTTTTATGATAAAGAGGCCCATGATCTGGTGGCACACAGAAACTCATTCACCAAATTGATGGTTATGGAAAATTTTCAGGGTGATCTTTTATAGTTTCCAAGATTTGCCTGCACATTTCATGATTTCCTTGTTTTTAATTGCTAAGCAGTATTCCACTGTGTAAATGTACCACAGTTTTTGTATCCATTCCTCCATTGATGGACATCTGGGTTGTTTCCCGGTTCTCACTATTACAAATAAACCTAATATGAACATGGTTGAACAAATGTCCTTATGTACTTAAGCATATTTTGGATATATGCCTAAGAGTAGTATATCTGGATCTTGAGGAAGCACTATTCCTACTAGCCTGAGAAAGTGCCAGATTGCTTTCCAAAGTGGTTGTTCAAGATTACATTCCCACTAGCAATGGAGGAGGGTTCCCCTTTCTCCCCAACCTCTCCAGCATGTGTTATCACTTGAGTTTTTGATCTTAACCATTTTGATGGGTGTAAGGTGAAATCTCAGGGTCATTTTGATTTGCATCTCTCTGATGGCTAAGGAGGTTGAGCATTTCTTTGTTTCTCTACCATTATGTATTCCTCTACAGAGAATTCTCTGTTTAGCTAAGAACCCTATATTTTAATTGGATTGCTAGAATTGTTGCTTTTTAACTTCTTGAGTTCTTTATATATTCTGGATATAAGCCCTCTGTCAGATAGAGGGTTGGAAGAGATGCTTTCCCAGTATGTAGGCTACCGTTTTGTTCTGACAACATTGTCATTTGTCTTATAGAAGGTTTTGGTTTCATGAGGTCCCATTTATTGATTGTTGCTCTTAGAGCCTGTGCTGTTGGTGTTCTGTTCAGGAAGTTGTCTCCTGTGCCAAAGAGTTCAGGGCTCTTCCCCAGTTTTTCTTCTAAGAGGTTTAGTGTGTCTGGTTTTATTTTGAGGTCTTTGATCAACTTGGACTTTAGTTTTGTGCATAGAGATAAATATGGATCTATTTTCATTTTTCTACATATAGACATCCAGTTTTACTAGCACCATTTGCTGAACATGCTCTCTTTTTTTCCATTGAATAGTTTTGGCTTCTTTGTCAAAAATCAAGCATCCATAGGTGTGTGGGTTTATTTCTGGGTCTTCCATTTGGATCCATTGATCTACCATTCTGTTTCTATACCAATACCATTTCATTTTTATTACTATTGTTCTGTAGTACAGCTTGATTCAGGGTTGGAGATACTTTCAGAAGCTCTCTTGTTGTATAGGATCATTACAGCAATTCTGGGTTTCTTGGTTATCCACATGAAGTTGAGAATTGTTGTTTCAAGTTCTGGGAAAAACTGTGTTGCTATTTAGATGACAATTGCATTGATTCTATAGATAGGGCTGAAATCAATAAATTAGAAACAAAGAGAACAATACAAAGAATCAACAAAATCAAGGGCTGGTTCTTTGAGAAAATCAACAAGCTAAAGAAACCAATAGACAAACTAACTAAAAGACAGGGAGACATTATCCACATTAACAAAATCAGAAATGAAACGGGGGACATTACATCAGACACTGAGGAAATCCAAGGAATAGTTAGGTCTTCCTTCAAAAGCCTGTACTGCACAAAATCTAAATGAAATGGACAACTTTCTTGACAGAGTCCACTTACCAAAATTAAATCAAGATCAGGTAAACAAATTAAATAGTCCTATAGCCCAAGAAGAAGAAAGAGGAGGAGGAAGAAAGAAAGAAAGAAAGAAAGAAAGAAAGAAAGAAAGAAAGAAAGAAAGAAAGAAAGAAGAAAGAAAAAAAGAAAGAAAGAAAGCCATGGGCCTGTTAGATGGTTTTAGCATATATTCTGCCAGACGTTCAAAGAAGAGCTTATACCAACACTCTTCTTGCATTTCCACAAACTAGAAACTGAAGAAACATTGTCACACTCATTCTATGTGGTCATAGTCACCCTGGTATTGAAACCACACAAATATCAAAGAAAGACTTTTAGACCAATTTCCTTTATGGACATTGATGCAAAAGTACTCAACAAAGTACTCAACAAAATACTTGCAAAAATAATGAAGGTACATCAGAAACATCTTCCACCATGATCAAGTAGGCTTTGTACCAGGAATTCAGGGGTGGTTCAGTATATGGAAATCCATCAATGTAATCTACCATATAAACAAACTGAAGGAGAAAAACTACATGATCATCTTCTTAGATGCCAAAAAAGCATTTGACAATATCTAACAGTCCTTCTCATTTAAAATCTTAGAGATATCAGTGATACAAGGCACGTATCTAAACACAATAAAGGGAATAAACAACAAGTCTATAGCCAACTACAAATTAAATAAAGAGAAAATTAAAGCAATGCCACAAAAATCAGAGACAAGACAAGGCTACCCAATATCTCCATATCTATTCTATATAGTACTTGAAGATTTAACTAGATCAATAAGACAACTAAAGGAGATCAATTAAAGGAGATCAATCAACTAAAGGGGATACAATTTGGAAGAGAAACAGCCAAATTATCACTATTTACAGATGATATGATCATATACATGAGTTACCCCCAAAATTTTATCCTGGCACTCCTACAGCTGAGAAACAATTTCAGCAATGTGTCTGGATACAAAATTAACTGAAAAAAAATCAGAAGCCCTCCCACCTACAAAAGACAAATGGGCTGAAAAAGAAATTAGAGAAATAACACCCTTCACAATAACCACAAATAATATAAAATATTTTGGTATAACTGTAACCAAGTAAGACAAAGACATGTATGGGAAGAACTTCAAGTCTCTGAAGAAAGAAATTGAGGAAAGTATCAGAAGATGGAAAGACTTCCATGCTCATGGATTGGTAAGGTTAACATAGTAAAAACAGCCATCTTACCAAAAACAATCTACAGATTCAATGCAATTCCAATCAAAATACCAACAGAATTTTTACAGACCTTGAAAGACCAATTCTCAAATTACTATGGAAAAAAAAAAAACATAATTGCTAACACAATCCTGTATACTAAAAGAACCTGTGGAGGTATCACAATCCCAGATTTTAAGCTGTACTACAGATCAATAGTAGTAAAAGCTGCATGGTACTGGCATAGAAACAGACAGGGTAATCAATGGAATTGAATCAAAGTTCCAGAATTAAATCCTCATTCCTACAGACACTTGCGTTTTGACAAAATAAAAAATTAAAACCAGACAATAGAAAAAAGAAAACACCATCAAAAAATGGTACTGATCTAACTGGATCTCACCATGTAAAAAATGCAAATAAATTAATACTTATCACCCTGCACAAAACTCAAGTCCAAATAGAACAAAGAACTCACCATAATGCCAGATAGACTGCATATCTAATAGTAGAGAAACAGGGCAATAACCTTGAACTTATTGACATGGGAGACAACATCCTAAACAGAATACAAACTGCTCAGGCAGTAAGATCAACAATTAATGAATGAGACATTACAAAACTGAAATATTTCTGCAAGACAAAGTACACTGTTAATAGAAAAAAATGTCAGCCTAGAGATTGGGAAAATATCTTCGACAACCCTACATCTGACAGAGGGCTAATATCCAAATATATAAAGAACTCAAGAAAGTAAATACCAACAAATCAAATAAACCAATTAAAAAATGAGTACAAAACTAAACTGATAATTCTCAAAAGAAGATTCTCTAATGGCCGAAAAGCACATAAAGAAGTATTCAAAGTCCTGTCATCAGGGAGATGCAAATCAAAACTACTCTGAGATTCCATCTTACACCCATCAGAATTGCTAAAATAAAAAACCCAAGCAACAGCACATGCTGGCAAGGATGTGTAGCAAAGGGAATACTTCCCCTTTCTGGTGAGAGTGCCAACTTGTACAACCACTTTGGAAAGCAATCTCATGGTATCTCAGAAAATTAGGAATAGTTTTAACTCAAGACTCGACTATTCCACTCCTGGGCATATACCCATAGGATGATCCACCATAGAGCAAGGGAATTTTCTCAACTGTGTTCACAGCAGCTTTATTAGTAATAGTCAGAAACTGGAAACAATCCAGATGTCCCTCAATCAAAGAATGGACAAAAAAAAATGTAGTATATCTAAAGAGTGGAATACTACTCAGCTATTTAAAAACAGGCAAATAGGTGGATTTAGAAAAGATCATCCTGATTGAGGTAACCCAGAGCCAGAAATATACACATGTTATATAAACACTTATAACTGGATATTAGCTACATAGTATAGGAGAACCGTACTAAAATCCACAGACCCCCAAAAGCTATGAAACATGGAAGGCCTAAGGGGGTATGCTTGAATCCCACTAAGAAAGGGGAATAGAATGGACATTGGAAGTGGATGAAGAGAAGGAACTGGGTGGGAGAGGTTGTGGGAAGGGGAGTGAGGGCAGGTATACTGTGCTGGATAGTGGGGGTGGGAAGTGAAAAATTTAGAAGGGAGAAGGAAAACCAAGGTGGGAGGGCATCCCTGAGACAAGCTGAAATTCTGCAATATGATATGTTCCTTAGTAGGATATGGGGGTGACTCTAGCTGAGACTCCTAGATTCAGGTAACATGGAAATTATATAGGCCACCTCCTAAACAGGCTGGCCTTGTAGTGGAAGGAGGTGAACAATAACCCATCTACATTGGCCTCCACCCAAAATTTACCCTGCCTATAAAATGCACATGAATAAAGATGGAGCAGAGATTGAGGAAATGGCAAACCAATGATTGGTCCAACCTGAAACCCACTCCATTGGTAAGAGCCAACCCTGATACTATTAATGATACTTTGCTATGCTTGCAGACAGGAGCCTAACATACCTGACTTCTGAAAGGCTCCATCCAGCATTGGATCAAAACGAATGCTGTGGCTTATAGCCAAACATTAGGTGGACTGCAGGAATCCTTGTGGAAAAGTTGGGTGGAAGGATAGAAGATTCCAGAAGAGAATAGGAATTCCACAAGAGGACTGATAGGATCAACTAACCTAGGCCCACAGGGGCTTAAGAAACTGAAGCCCCAAGCAAAGAGTATACATGGAGAGAACGTAGGCCCTGACACATATGTAGCTGATGTGCTGCTTGGTTTTCATGTAGATCCTCTAGCAAGTGGAGCGGAGGCTGTCAATGACATGGACATTTTTGCCTACTTTTGGATCACATCCCCCTAGTTGGGTTGCCTTGTCTGTCCTCAGTTGAAGAGGATGCATTTAGTCCTGATGTAATTTGATGTACAAGAGTGGGTTTGTATGGGGGGGGTTTCTTTTTTCTGAAAAGAAAGGGTGGGAGCAAAGGGGGAAGAATGTGGGAGGGTGGAACTGGGCAGAGAAGAGAGAGGGGACTGTGATTGGGTTGTAAAATGAATAATAAATTTAAGCAAAATAATAAATGATATACAACAAAAATAAATATTTTTCTCATACAATAAAAAATGAAGCAATGTGTGCTGTGACTTGACAGATCTTAAATTTTGGCATCTGGCTCCCTTTTGTCTCATATGCTTTGTTGAAATAAAATAATGTAACATGAAAAGAAAGGAAATAGTCTTGAATTGCTCTCTTTTGGTTTTTGTAATTCACAAGTTTAAATTTGTTATTATAATTCTCTTGGTTTTGAATAAAATACACTTTATAAAATAAAACAAAATTTATCTTTAAGCTGCTGGAAACAGGGTTTCAAATGGAATTACTGTATGTCCATTTGTTTAGATGTGTAACTTAACCATGACAAGAGAGCATAGTTTTCTGTCAACTACCCACTAGTTAAGTTCTCTGTTTAAATATTTATGTGCTTAAAATATTTGATCTCTATAAGAACCTGATTCAATTATAATACTTTATTTGCTACCTAGGAGAGGATCTCTCAGTCTATAATCAAGTAAGTGTAGTAAATTAGCTGGTAGACAACAGATTAGAAAGAAGAGAAGGAATTTGTTTGTAGAGTAAATAAGAGAACTGATGTGCGAATCAATTAGTTAAAAGGGTTGAGTTCTGTGGGATGGGCCATGAGAATGACTGGACCCCAGGAAGGCAGCATGAAGGCTTTCAGTTCTTGGTGGGTGGGTGGATGGGGGCTGGGGAAGGTAAACTAGGGCAATGAAAGAGAAAATGGAAGGCATGGAAAACAAAAGTTTTCTAGTCCCAATTTTGTTCTTGCTAAACCTGCTTCAAAAGTTTCTAAAAGTAGACATTTGCATCAACAAAGCTTTTATTAGACAAAAAGGTCATATTTCATGATCAACCCATTGAGAAAATTCAAAGAATTTAGGGTCTCCCCCTACAAAGGTCCTTTAAATGTAGTGCTTTCCTGTTACCCTAATCTGATCGTGCAACTTTAGCTAGAAATAGGAAGGAGAAAAAGCTCATAAAACTACTTTTGTAAACCAAACAATCCAGGGTCCACTTAAGTACAGATCTTATAACCTACAAATTCCCATTTCATTAGTCTTCTAGGGAAAACAGTGCCAAAGTGCCCTTTCAGTGACACTGGACCTGTGAGGGTTTTCCTGACTTGATTGCAGACCTTTCTGTTAATTATTAGTAAAGAGCTTTCCTCACAAAGGCTGCTGTCCAGCTGTCCAGGCTGAGGAGCTTAAGCAGTTTGGATGCAAGAGCTCTCCCCAATTGTAAGCGCTTACTTCAAACATCTCATTCAAGTTTTAGAATCTTTTGTTGCTAGATAGGAAGGGTCTCTAAGCTCAATATGGAAAGATTATCATGAACTCAAGGGCACTGAGTTTTTAGAATTAAAACTCACAGACTCCATCTGGCTCTCATCAGAGTAAAAAGTTTCTTTTAATCCTCCGTGTATCTGCAATTCAGGTTAGCATTATCTTTTCGGTTATAAAGACAGATTTTTGTCTAATACTCATTTAGCCTTATTTTGCTATGTTTTTCAAATGATAACAAAAGTATTTTTAAATTTATTAGTATTCAACACGACTGAAAAAAATATAATGAAGTTGATAGAAGGGGTAGCCATGAGAAACTAACTTATAAAAATATTTTTTTCCTCAGTATTTTTATGCCTATAACACACAAAAATTGTTTCTGCGTAAACAGTATTGGATATAGGTATTTGGTACCTACCTATCTTCACACTGTGTGTGTATTAGAAAACTTAATACCAATTGTTTTTTAAACCACAATGGAAATGTTCAAATACTTAAATGTTCATTTGATACTAGCAAGTAACTTTTCACAAGATGGTTTTCAGTTTCTTAATATTATATGAAGGTTATTGGCATAATCACACTCTGTGGCTTCTGTGGTTTTGATTTTCATTTATACTCTTAAGAATCTTTCCTTGCACTTATTGTTGAATATTAAAATTGTTAATACTGTACTTCTATATATTCATTTTTTTCACATAAAAATTACTACAGAGAAAGATATTCATCTTTCCAAATCCTGTCTTTGTGTCATAAAATATGTCCTAAGTGAAAGAAAACATTCTAGATTTCAATAATTTGGGTTCCATTATAAATATAGTGATTGATATATAGATTCTTTTAAACCAATGAATTTGTTTGAGAAACAGTTTCACACTTAGCTGAAGATGGCCTGGAATTCAGCAGGTGACCCAGCCTGCCTCAAACTTGTAATACTCTTTTTTTTATTATTATTATTTTCTTTTTAGTTACATTTTGTTAACTCTGTGTCCCAGCTGTATCCCGCTCCCTCATTCCCTCCCCAACCCCACACTCCCTTCCTGGTCTCCTCCCTGCCCCTTTCCAAGTCCACTGATAGGGGAGGACCTCCTCCCCTTTCATCTGACCCAGTTTTATCAGGTATCTTCAGGGCTGGCTGCAAAGTTAACTCAGCCTTCCAACTGTTGGGATTAAGGTGTGATCCAATATACACTGACAGAATATATTGATTTAGAGTTTTAAGGTGATAGTAAAATAGGGAGAACAGGAAAAAATATTGTGCTTGTGGTGGTTTCAATGAAAACAGCATCTATAAGCTCATAGAGATTGGCATTATTAGATGTGTGGCATTGTTGGAAAAAGTGTGACACTAAGGATGGGCTTTGGGGTTTCAAATAGTTGAGCTAGGTCCAGTGTCATGCTCTCTTTCTACTGCCTAAGGATCAAGATGTAGAAGGTTAAGGTATTTCTGCAACACCATGTCACCTGAATGATACCATGTTTCCTGGAATGATGATAAAAGAAAAGAAAAATCTCTGAAGTGTAAGCCAGCCTCAGTCAATTGCTTTTCATTGTAAGGGTTGCCATGATCATTGTGCCTCTTTACAACTATAAAAACAGTGCCTAACATTTTAGTAAAAGATAAGTTATAACTTATTTTATGCCTCTTTGACATAGACTTTGATGAAATACATATTCATAACATCTATCCATTTTCTATTTGGATTGATTATATTTGAATAACTGAGTTTTGAAAGTTCTTTCAGTACTCTTGAAAATAATCCTGTTAATATGTGGGTGGTAAATATTTACTCCCCGTTTCTTGTCATTTCATCTAACATATTTATTCATAAAAAATATTTGAGTTATGGTGGGAAGCACCAATCGATTTTATAAGATTTATAATGCTGTCAGATTTAAATATAAGATATTTTCTCCCTAGGATAGAAATTAAGTGTTTATTTCCTATTTTTAATAAGGGAATCTTATGAAAGAAGGGGGAGATAATAAGACCTGGAGAGAACAGGAACTCCACAAAGAGAGCAACAGAACCAAAATATCTGGGCACAGGGGTCTTTTCTGAGACTGATACTCCAACCAAGGACAGTTCATGGATATAACCTAGAACTCCTGCTCAGATGTAAACCATGGCAGCTCAATCTCCAAGTGAGTTCCCTACCAATGAGAACAGGGGCCATCTCTGACATGAACTCAGTGGATGCTTCTTTGATCACCACCCCCTTGAGGGGTAAGCATCCTTGCCAGGCCACAGAGGAGGACGATGCAGCCAGTCATGATGAGACCTGATAAGCTTGGGTCAGATGGAAGGGGAGGAGGACTTCCCTTGTCAGTGGACTTGGAGAGGGGCATGGGAGGAGATGAGGGAGGGAGGTTGAGATTGGCAGGGAATGGAGGAGGAGGCTACACCTGTGATACAAATTGAATAACTTCAGTTAATATAAAAAATAAAAATTTAATAAAAACATGTTTTTTATATTTACATATGAAGTATAGTTCGATAAAATAATTTTTTCAAAACTTTGCTTAATTTATGCCAAGTTGTATTTTCTTCCTACAGTACTCTAATTAGTTCAACATTATTTCTTTAAAATTTTACTCTTTTGTATCTTAATCAAAACTCAAGATATCAGAAGATGGAAAGATCTCCCATGCTCATGGCTTGGCAGGATTTACATAGTATAAATGACGATCTTACCAAAAGCAAACTACAGATTCAGTGTAGTTCCCATCAAATTACCAACACAGTTCTTTACAGAACTTGAAAGAAAAATTCTCGATTTCATCGGGAAGAAGAAAACACCCAGAATTGCTAAAACAATCCTCTGCAATAAAAGAGATCTTCTGGAGATATCTCCATCCCTGATCTCAAGCTGTACTATAGAGCAACAATACTAAAAACTGCATGGTAATGACATAGAAACCGACTGGTGGATCACTGGAATCGAATAGAAGACCCTAAAATCAACCCACACAGTTATGGACTCCTGGCTTTTTGACAAAAATGCCAAAACCATACAATGGAAAAAAGACAGCATGTTCAACAAATGGTGCTAGTAAAACTGGATGTCTACATGCAGAAAAATGCAAATAGATCCATTTTACCATCCTGCACAAAACTAAAGTCCAAGTGGAGCAAAGACTTCAACATAAAACCAGACACACTAAACCTGTTAGAAGAAAAATTGAGGAGAGTCTTGAACTCATTGGCACAGGAGACAAGTTCCTGAAGAGAATACCAACAGCACAGGCTCTAAGAGCAACAATAAATAAATGAGACCTCATGAAACTGAAAAGCTTCTGTAAAACAATGGACACTGTCATCAGAACAAAACGACTGCATAAAGATTGGGAAAGGATCTTCACCAACCCTATGTCTGAGAGAGGGCTAACATCCAGAATATGTAAAGACCTCAAGAAGTTAAATACCAACAAACCAAGTCATCTAATTAAAAAATTGGGTACAGAGCTAAACAGAATTCTTGACAGAGTAATATTGAATGGCAGAGAAACAATTAGAGAAATGTTCAACCTCTTTAGTTATCAGGGAAATGCAAATCAAAAAGACCTTGAGATTTCACCTTATGCCCATCAGAATGGCTAAGATCAAAAACTCAAGTGGCAACACATGTTGGAGAGGATGTGGAGAAAGGGGAACCTTCCTCCACTGCTGGTGGAAATGTAAACTTGTACAACCTCTTTAGAAATCAATCTGGTACTTTCTCAGACAATTAGGAATAGTGCTACCAAAGGCATATATCTAAAAGATGCTCAAGTATACAAGGACATTTGCTCAACGATGTTAGTAACCTCTTTATTTATAATAGCCAGTAGCAGGAAACAACCCAGATGCTCCTCTGTTGAGGAATGGCTACAGAAACTGTGGTACATTTACATAATAGAATATTTTTCAGCAATTAAAAACAAGGAAATCATGAAATTTGCAGGCAAATGGTGGGAACAAGAAAAGATCATCCTGAGCGAAGTATCCCAGAAGCAGAAAGACACACGGGGTATATACCCACTCATAAACGGATATTAGACACGTAATATAGGATAAACATAACAAAATCTGTACACTTAAAGAAACTAATCAAGAAGGAGGACTCTGGCTAAGATGCTCAATTCCCATTCCAAAAGGCAGAGGATGGACATCAGAAGGAGGAGAAAACAGGAAACAGGACAGGAGCCTCCCACAGAGGGACTCTGAAAGGCTCTACCCTGCAGGGTATCAGAGCAGATGCTGAGACTTATAACCAAACTTTGGGCAGAGTGCAGGGAATCTTATGAAAAAAAGAGAAGGGAAATAATAAGTCCTGGAGAGGAAAGGAACTCCACAAGGAGAGGAACTGAACCAAACAATCTGGGCCCAGGGGTCTTTTCTGAGACTGATACTCCAAGGAAGGACCATTCATGGAGATAACCTAGAACCTCTGCACAGATGTAGCCCATGGCAGTTCAGTTTCCAAGTGGGGTCCATAGTAATGGGAACAGGGACTTGTCTCTGACATGAACTGATTGGCCTGCTCTTTGATCACCACCCCTCTGAAGGAAGAGCAGGCTTACCAGGACACAGAGGAATACATTGTTGCCACTCCTAATGAGACCTGATAGACTAGGATCAGAAGGAAGGGGAGGAAGAACTCCCCTATCAGTTGACTGTGGGAGGGGCATGGGTGGAAAAGAGGGAGGGAGGGTGGGATTTGGAAGGGAGGAGGGAAGAAGCTACAGATGGGATACAAAGTGAATAAACTGTAATTTATAAAAATATAAAGTGAAAAGAAAGAAAAAATAAAAAGTGAAGTTAAACAAACAAATAAAACTCATAGCAATAAGTGTAATGGTACATGCGTGTATTCCAGCACAATGGAAGCTGAGTTCCAGGTTAAATGGGGATATAAATTAGATACACTTTTCTCATTGGCATATATCTTTCAATTTATGCCAACCTATTTTGGCAGTTTTACTGTCTCTTATTTACCCTTTCAGTAACATTACACAGTCTTCATTACTGTATTGTTACTGAAGATGTTGATATTCTGTAGATTGCTTCATCCTTCTATATTTTTTAATCAATTTTATTAGGATATTTTGAGTATTTTGAGTGTGAGTCGTGGCTTCTGTCAAAACATGTTCTATGTTAATGTACATAATTATTTATCTCTTTTACTCTGTGTATATGTGTGTGTGAGTGTTTACAGAGGCCAAAGATGCCAGATCATCTGCAGTAATAGGCAGTTGTGAGACACCTGATATGCATTCCTTCTTAATTACTAAAATTTATCTCCTGTTCATTCTTCAAATTTTATGGTTAATTATACTATTTTAGCAAATGTTGAGTCAGTCTTTTGTCTCCATATCTATTCATTTCTTTATCTTGTTTTGTTTTCTCATGGAAGTTCAGAATTCCATTGTTTCATTTGAGATTGGACTTATCTTGTACACTTAGAAAATGAATGCAGTTTGCTCTTTATGATTTATTGTTTTTCTGCAATATTAAATCAGATTTTATAATCTTCCAGCAAGACTTTGTTTACGAGATGATGATCTATAACTTGGGTGTAGTTATCTTTTTCTTTATACCCTTTTCACCTGATTTTGTTATTAGGGTACTATCAGCCTCATAAAGTTACTTGTAGAGTGTTCTGCTCTTTCAGTTTGATGCAAGAGCTTGTCTAAAACTTATTCTATTTCTTTTCTCAATCAGATCATATCATAGAAATGAATGGATGAATGAATACCTTAAAAATATGCCTATCTCTTTAATTCTGTTTTACTTTGTTATTACTTATTTCATGTAAATACGTATATATATGTATATATATATACATACATATATGTATATAATGAATGGATCAGACCCTAATATATACATTATATTTTATTTATCATTCATCTTAGACACATTTTGTTTTGTTTATTAGTTCAAAAATGAAATTTTGACCAATAATGTCAAAAGATTTGTAAATTTGGGGTACCAAAATTCTAATACAGTATTTATAACAGCAGTTAGATGGTAAAATAAAATTCTATCATATAATATGGCACATCTTGGGTTGTTTGACAAATAAATGATATCTGTGCTATTAAATTTATGTCTTCACCCAAGATGAAAACCTCAAGTGACAACACATACTGTAGAGGATGTGGAGAAAGGGGAACCCTCCTCCACTGCTGGGAATGTAAACTTGTACAACCATTTTGGAAATCAATCTGGCATTTTCTCAGAAAATTGGGAATAGTGCTACCTCAAGATCCAGCTATACCATTCCTAGGCATATATCCAAAGACGCTCAAGTATACACAAGGACATTTGCTCAACCATGTTCATAGCAGCTCTATTCGTTAATAGCCAGAATCTGGAAACAAGCCATATGTCCATCAACAGAGGAATGGATACAGAAATTGTGGTACTTTTCCACAATGGAATACTACTCCACAATTAAAAACAAGGAAATCATGAAATTTTCAAAAAATATACAGATCATATTGAGTTTGGTAACCCAGAAGCAGAAAGACATACATGGTATATACTCACACCTGAATGGATATTAACTATGTATTATAGTATAAATATACTAAAATCATTCTCCTAAAGAAGCTAAACAACAAGGAAAATCCTAGGGAAGATGCTCAATCCTCATTCAGAAGGACAAATGTGGTAGACATTAGAAGCAGGAGAAGACAGGGAACAGGACAGGAGCCTACCACACACAGCCTCTGAAAGGCTCTACTGATTGAGGTATGGAAGCAGAGGCTGAGACTCATAGCCAAACTTTGGGCAGAGTTCAGAGAATCTTATGAAAGAGAGGGGAGATATAATGAGTTGGAGGGGACTGGAGTTCCATAAGGAGACCAATATAGCCAAACAACCTGAGCCCTGCGGGCCCTGAGGAGATTAATACCCCAAGGAAGAACAATGAATGGAGAGGAACTAAAACCCGGGCTTAGATGTACCCCATAGACCGAGTCTCCAAGTGGGTTCCCTTGTAAGGGGAACAGGGACCTTCTCCAGCTTGAACTCAGTGACAAGCTCTCTGCTCACCTTCCGGTGTGTGTGTGTGTGTGTGTGTGTGTGTGCAGCACTGAAGAAGACAATGCAACCACTCCTGATGAGACCTGATAGGCTAATGTCAAATAGAAGGGAAGGAGGACCTCCCCTATCAATAGACTAGGGGAGGGCCATGGGTGGAGAAAAGGGAAGGCAGGGAAGGTGGGATTAGGAAGATACAAGGGAGGGGAACACAAGCAGGTTATAAATTGAATGAACTGTAGTAAATGATAATAATAAATTTTTTTAAAAAATAATGTTTTGTGAATTAAGAGCATGAAAAACCACTTAAGGTAACTTTATTACCGTAATTAATGGGATATGTATTGATAGAAATTCCATGTGTCAAGACAATAATCATTTGTTTCTCTAATTTCTAATTTATAGGAACAAAAATTGACTGTTTTTTGCAAACATAAAAAATTAGAGAAGGGAAAAACTGAATATGCGACAAAATGAATAATTTGACATTGTATAATTCTATGAGATGAAAAAATAAATATGAGACCAAAGCAAAAGAAAACAAACAACAACAACAACAAAACATAATTGTCTGTGTTGGTTACTTATTTGCCAAGCTGTCACAAGCTGTATTTACCTGGAAAAAAGAATCTCAGATGGGAAAATGCCTCCATTATATTGCCTGTATGTAAGTCTCTAAGGCATTTTATTAATTAAATATTGATGTGGGAGATCTGGGCAGGTAGTCCTCCCTATATTTTAAAAACTTGATGATATAATATTTCTGTGGAAATTTTAAAAACCAGACATCCTGAGCAAAGCATTCTACATCCTTAGAGACTATGATGACCAATGTAGATTAATTTATCCAGCAAAATTATCTACCATAATTGGAGAAAGAAAAACTTTATGAATACTATAATATAAGTATACAGTATGGAGGCAATGGAAAGAAATATGAAGCCACAATTATGAAAACACAAAGTATCACTGAGAATACAAACACCAAATGTCAACAATTTGGTTGACAATTACAATTAACAATGATAATTACAGTTACAAATAACACACACACTTTCAGTTTGCCTCTTCCCTGGCATATGGTACTAGCTTAAAAATCAAAACCAAGGACCATGTATGAATGTAACCCAGAACCTCTGCTCAGATGTAGCCTGTGGTAGCTCAGTAACCAATTGGTTTCCCATAGTGAGGGGAACAAGGACTATTTCTAACAGGAACTCAATGACTGGCTCTTTGGCCTCCCCACCCCCCAAGGGAGGAGCAGTCCTGTTAGGCCACAGAGGAGAGCTTTGCAGCCAGTCCTGAAGATACCTGATAAAACAGGATCAGATGAATGGGGAGGAGGTCCCCCCTATCAGTAGACTTGGCAAGGGGCACGGTGGAGATGAGGGAGGGAGGGAGGGACTGGGAGGGAATGAGGGATCAGGACACGGCTGGGATACAGAGTTAATAAAATGTAACTGATAAGAAAAAAATAAAATTCAAAAAAAAAAAAAAAGAAAAAAAAATCAAAGCCCAGGCATGTTTGATGATTTTACTAGAAGCTCTTCCTAGAACCCCTGCTCAGATGAATCCCATGGCAACTCAGTATCCATGCAGATTCCTTATTAAGGGGAACAGGGACCATCTCTGACATGAACTCAGTGGCTGGCTCTTCGATCCCCACCCCCATCCCCACCCCCTTGAGGGAGGAGCAGCCTTGCCAGGCCACATAGGAGGACAGTGCAGTCATTCCTGAAGAGACCTTATAAGCTAGGGTCAGATGGAAGGGGAGGAGGATCCCCCCTATCAGTGGACTTAGAGATGGGCATGGGAGGAGATGGGGGAGGAAGTTTGGGATTGGGTGAGAATGAAGGAGGGGACTACAGCTGGGATAAAAAGCGAATAAAATGTAATTAATTCAAAAAAGTAAAAATTTAATGAAAAAAAAAAGAAAAAAATATTCACAATGCTTATTGGCCTACTCCCTGTGGCTTGCTAGGCTTGCTTTCTTATACAATTCACTAGCATGTTCCCAGGTTTGACTTGGTCCTCCCACACCAATCATTAATAAAGAAAATGTTTCCTTTTTAATCCTACTGATCCAATAACATGGGAGCTCTTTCTGTCTTCTGATACCTTTTTCATTTTCTTTCTTCAGAGACTTGAAGTTTTATTCATATGGGTCTTTCACTTGATTGGTTAATGGAGGGCTTCAAATTTGTGTGTGTGTGTGTGTGTGTGTGTGTGTGTGTGTGTGTGTGTGTGAACTTTCTATCCAGCCATTTTGCTGAAGGTGTTTATCAGGTAAAGATGTTCTCTGGTAGAATTTTTGGGGTTTCTCATGAATACTATCATATCATCTGTGAATAGTGATACTTGATTTTTTCCTTATGGTTTGTAACTCCTTGAGTTCCTTTATTGCTCTAGGTAGGAGTTCAAGTACTATGTTGAAGAGATATGGAGAGAGTGGGCAGCCTTGCCTTGTCCCTGATTTCAATTGAATTGATTTAAATTTCTCTCCGTTTAGTTTTGGTGTTGGCTATAAGCTTGCTGTATATTGCTTTTTCAGGTTTGTGCCTTTTATCCCTGATCTCTCCAAAACTTTAAACATGAATGTGTGTTGGATTTTGCCAAATGCTTTTTTGGCATCCAAGGAGATGCATCAGTTTGTTTATATGGTGGATTACATTGATGGATTTTCTCATATGTTGAACCACCCCTAAATGATTAGGATGATGCCTGCTTGGTTGTGGTTCATGATAACTTTAAAGTGGTCTTAGATTCAGTTTGTTAGAATTATTTTAATATATTTGTGTCAATTTTCCTAAGTGAATTGGTCTGAAGTTCTCTTTCTTTATTGGGTCTTTGTGCGGTTTAAAGAAAATGTCTCTAAAAACTTGTCTATAGGTAATCTGATGGAGAAAGTTTTTCAGCTGAGATTTTTCTTCCCAGATAAATCTATCCTGTGTCAAGTTGTCAACAAAAGAAAACAAAACAAAACAAAATGCCAACTAGCTGTCACAAACACCAATCTTTATAAGACATCACTAAACAAACAAACAAACAAAAAGTAAGACTTAATGATAGATTATAGGGAAAAAACTTGTCAGAAACAAGGAGAGGGGAATTAAATCACTAGAAAAGGGCCAATACCTGTAGAAAAAAAAGAATATAAAGAGTTATACACCAAATTTTAGAACTGAAAATATCTGATGCAAGTGCTGACAGGAATTTAAGAAACCAACACACAAACAATAACAACTAGAGATTTTGAGAGCTCTGTTACAATAATTGATATAACAGACAAATTCAGCAAATATTTGAAATAATTTTGGGTATACAATCAAACCAACGTATGTAACATACATGTATAGAACACTAAAAATAGCAAAATGTCATAGATTGTGTAGTATTTTTGGACTTACTAGCAACACATATCCTATCATGAAGCAAGAAATAACATCCACAAATAAAAACAACTGAATTTATATAAAATTTACTATATAATGACAATTGAATAAAAAAGTAATTTAGGAACTAGGAATATACAGAAAACTTCTAAATTTTGAGAGGAATAATTTTTGAGATAAGATCTCACCATGTAGTCCTGGCTAGCCTGGAACTGAGTATGTACATTAGGAAGATATTGAACTCACAGCTCTGAGATTGAAAATGCGATACTACACCCAATGAAGAAATATATTTTTAAAATATCTTTGGCTAGATGCAGAATTCTCAAAGTAAAAAAATAATAGTTACCTTAATAGTAACACATTATACTAAAAAGTGAGAAACATATCTTGAAAAGTGCTAAGAATAGAACATAAATATGAATTATATAATCTGAGCTGTCATTTAAAAATCCCAGATAAAACATAAAATAGCTTCTGAGCAAGTTAAACTAACATAACTATAAAATATAATGACAGAAAAGCAAAAATATAAAAAAACAATAAATTGAAATGCTAGTTGGTTGAAAAATCAACAAAATTCAAGGTAAACTGAGAAAAAAGAGACATAAACAGCTCACAGCTAATGTAGTCTGTCAGTATAGGTGCTGCAGATAACAAAACAAGAGATTGATATACTGATCTCTCTTTAAGCACATAAGATGGTTTAAATAAAACAATAAATTCCTTGAAAAGTGTGGTCTATCAAAATCCACTCAATATGAAATATAAAAAATAGTTCCTTTATAGTTTATTATATGGATTTAATATAAAATAGAATTTCCAAAATATTTCCCTGGGAGTTTTTACACATATACTACATACAATATTCAGAATTTTTTTAAAAGAATGAATTATTCTGAAATAATTTCATAAGCCTAAATTAGTTGATTGCAAAAGCAAACCAAATGAAAAGGAGAAAATGCAGGTGATTATAGTTTATAAATAAAGATGTGAAAGTTATGAACCAAATAAGAGGACAATGTTCCTTAAGACAATGTAATTATTCTTCAGATATAATAGGTTTGTATCTTCTCCCCACCTCCAGTTGAAATGATGCTTAGCCCTCAGTCATTGACTCAAGCCATATAGAGACTCCCAAAGACATTTACCCACAACAATATGTCAGCAAAGTCGATGGTACAAAACTAACTAACTAAAAAAAATTCTGACGCCATTGTGTACACAAAAGAAAAATGGGCGAAGAAAGAAATTAGAGAAAGAACACCCTTCACAATAGCTACAAATAACATATAGCATCTTGGTGTGATTCTAACCAAACAAGTGAAAGAACGGTTTGAAAAAAAATTTCAAGTCTTTGTAAAAAGAACTTGAAGAAGATATTGGAAGATGGAAAGATCTCCATGCTCATGGATTGGTAGGATTAATGTAATGAAAATGGCCATCATGAAATAAACAATCTACAGATTCAATGCAATTCTCATTAGAATACAAATACATTTCTTTACAGACCTTGAAAGAATAATTCTCGATTTCATATGGAAGAACAAAACACCCAGAATTGATAAAACAATCAAGTGCAATAAAAGAGCTTCTGGGTGTATCTCCATACTTGATCTCAGGCTGTACTACAGACCAATAGTAATAAAAATTGAATTTTACTAGCATAAAAACACAATAGTGGCTCAACTGAATCAAATAGAAGACCCAGAAATAAACCCACACACCTATGGATACTTGGTTTTGACAAAGAAGCCAAAACCACTCAATGGAAAAAAGATAGCATCTTCAACAATTTGTGCTGGTTTAATTGGGTGTCTACATGTAGAAAAATTCAAATATATCCATATTTATCACCCTGCAAAAAACTAAGGTCCAAGTGAATCAAAGACCTCAACATAAAACCAGACACACTAAACCTATTAGATGAAAAAGTGGGGAAGAGGCTTGACCTCATTGGCGCAGGAGACAACTTCCTGAAGAGAACACCAACAGCACAGGCTCTAAGATCAACAATCAATAAATGGGACCTCATGAAACTGAAGAGGTTCTGTAAAGCAAAGGACGCTGTCATCGGAACAAAACAACAGCCTACAGACTGGGAAAGGATCTTCACCAACCCTATATCTGAAAGAGGACTAATATCTGGAAAATAAAGAACAAGATAATTTGAACACAGGGAACTTCCCAGAGACTCATACTCCAACCAAGAACTATCTGTGGAGATAACCTAGAACCCTGACAATGCAGCCACTTCTGATGAGAACTGATAGAGTAAGATCAGAAAGAAGGAGAGGAGGACCTCCCCATCAGTGGACTTGGGGAGGGGCATGCATACAGAAAAGGGGGGAGGGTGGGACCGGGAGGGGAGGAGGGAGGGGCTTATGGGGGAATACAAAATGAATAAAGTGTAATTAATAATAATAAAAAAGAACATTCTTTGGCACTTATCTCATGACACTGGCATCTCCAAGATCTTGAGGCTTCCTAGGAAATCTAGAAGGCTTCACCTTCACAGCTTCATGCAATAGCCTCTCTGGATAGCCACGCATGGACAGCCTTGCTATATGCCTGGCCTCAGAGGCATTTTTGTATTGCAAAGGGACAAATAATAATAAATAATAAATAATACCTTCCTTTTATCCTTGATTCTATAGCTAGAGTCATAGGGCAGAAAGTGCCTAGATCTGCTGCTTCCTGGCACTAGGGTATCATTCCTTCTTGAAATATATTTTCTTTTTTTTAATTTAAATATTTTATTAATTACAGTTTATTCACTAATTATCCCAGCTGGAGCTACCACACACCCCTTCCCACTCCCACTCTCCCTCCCTTTTCTCCTCTCATGCCCCTCCCCAAGTCCACTGATAGGGGACATCCTCCTCCCCATTCATCTAACCCTAGCTTTTTAGGTCTCATCAAGACTAGCTGCATTATCTTCTTCTGTGCCTTGGTAAGGCTGCTCCACTAAAGGGAGAGGTGAAAAAAGAGCCAGCCACTGAGTTCATGTCAGAGACAGACCCTGTTCCCACTACGAGGGAAACCACTTGGAGACTGAGCTGCCATGGGCTACATCTGCGCAGGGGTTCTAGGTTATCACAATGCAAGATCCTTGGTTGAAATATCAGTCTCGGAAAATGCCCCTGGACACAAGGTTTTGGTTCTTTAGCTCTCCTTGAAGAGCTCCTGTCCCCTCCAGGTCTTATTATCTTCCCCTTCTTTCATAACATTCCCTGCACTCTGCCCAAAGTTTGGCTATGAGTTTTAGCATCTGCTTTGATACCTTGCTGGGTAGAGTCTTTCAGAAACTTTAGTAAGTTTATCTGATATTACATGTCTAATATCCACACATAAGTGACTATATACCATGTGTGTCTTTCAACTTCTGGGATCCCTCACTCAGGATGATCTTTTCTAGTACCCACCATTTGCCTGGAATTTTCAGGATTTCCTTGCTTTTAATTGATGAGTAGTATTCCATTGTGTAAATGTACTACAATTCCTGAATCTATTTCTCAGTTGAGGAAGATCTGTGTTGTTCCCAGATTCTGGCTATTATGAATTAAGCTGCTGTTGAGCAAATGTCCTTGTTGTATACTCAAAATATTTTAGATATATGTCAAGGAGTACTATAGCTGGATCTGGAGGAAGCATTGTTTTTAATTGTCTGAAAAAGCGCCAGATTGATTTCCAAAGTGGTTGTACAAGTTTATATTCCCACCAGCAATGGAGGAGGGTTCCCTTTTCTCTACATCCTCTCCAGCATGTGTTGTCACTTGAGTTTTTGATCTTAGCCATTCTGATGGGTGTAAGGTGAAACCTCAGGGTCATTTTGGTTTGCATCTCCCTGATGACTAAGGTCCATGCCATTCGATATTCCTCTATTGAGAATTCCCTGTTTGGCTCTGTACCCCATTTTTTAAATTGGATTACTTAATTTGTTGTTGTTTAACTTCTTGAGTTCTTTATAAATATTGTATATTAGCCTTTTGTCAGATATAGGTTTGGTGAAGAATCTTTCCCAGGCTGTCGTTCTGGTGACAGTGTCCTTTGCTTTATAGAAGCTTTTCAGTTTTAGGAGGTCCCATTTATTGATTTTTTATCTTAGACCCTGTGATATTGGTGTTCTGTTCAGAAAATTGTCTCCTGTGATAATGAGGTCAAGGTTCTTCCCCACTTTTTCTTCTATCAAGTTTAGGGTGTCTGTTTTTATGTAGATGTCTTATTTCACTTGGACCTTACACTTGTGCAGGGTTTCAAATATGGATCTATTAGCATTTTTTCTACATTTAGACATCCAGTTAAACCAACACCATTTGTTGAAGATGCTATATTTTTTTCCATTGTTTGGTTTTGGCTTCTTTGTTAATAAACAGGCATCCATATGTGTATGGGTTTATTTCTGAGTCTTCTATTCGATTCCATTACTTCACCATTCTGTTTCTATGACACTACCAAGAAGGTTTTATTACTATTGCTCTGTAGTAAACCTTGAGATCAGGGATGGAGATACCCCCAGAGGATCTAAGTTTCTCTCTGTTTAGTTTGATATTGGTTATAGTCTTTTTTTTCTCTTGCATTTTCTTTTTTATTATTATCATTTATTACATTTTATTCAATTTGTATCCCTGCTGTGGCACCCTCCCTCCTCTCCTCCCAATCTCACCTCCATTCCCTCTTCTCTTCCTATGCCCCCCCCCATTAGTCCATTGATAGAGAAGATCCTCCTCTCTTCTATTTGACCCTAGCCTATTGGGTCTTATCAGGACTGGTTGCATTGTCTTCCTCTGTGACCTAGCTAAGAAGCTGTACCCTTACCAGGGGGATGTGGTTAGAGAGCCTGTCACTGAGTTCATGCCAGAGAAAGTCCCTGCTCCATTACTAGGGACTCCACTTGGATACTCAGTCCATGGGCAAAAGCTGAGCCGTGGTTTTAGGTCTTCTCCATGCAATGTCCTTGCTTGGAATATTAGTCTCTGCAGGGCCCCCAGGACTAAGGTTTGTTTGTTTGTTTGTTTGTTTGTTTGTTTGTTTGTTTTTGGCTCTGTTGGTCCCAGGTTTTCTTTCATGTTTTTTTTAATTAATTTATTTATGTTTTCTTTTAATCGCAGATAATGTACTTGTATACCAGCTGTAGCCGCCTCCCTCCTTCCCTCCCAATCCTCTCCTTCTTCCCTCATCTCCTCCTTGACCACTTCCAAGACAACTGATATGGGAGGTCCTCCTCTCCTTCCATCTGATCCTAGCTTATCAGGTATCTTCAGGACTGGCTGCAATGTCCTTATCTGTGGCCTAGTAAGGCTGCTCTTCCCTCGGTGGGGAGTGGAAGCTCAAAGAGTCAGTCATTGAGTTCATGTCAGAAATAATTCTTGTCCCCCTTACTAGGGAATCCACTTGGATACTGAGTTAACATGGGCTATATCTGAGCAGGGGTTATAGGTTATATCCATGCATGGTCCTTGGTTGGAAAAACAGTCTCATATATGACTCCTGTGCCCTGATATATTTGGACCTTGTGGGGCTCCTGTCCTCTCCAGTTCAGACTAACTCTTCCTTCTTTCATATGATTCCCTACACTCTGCTGAAAGTTTGGTTATGGGTCTCAGCATCTGCTTTGATACACTGTTAGGTAGAGTCTCTCAGAGGCCCTCTGTGGAAGACTCCTGTCCTGTTACTTGTTTTCTCCTACTTCCAAAGTCGATCCCCTTTGTCTTTCTAGGTGAGTATTGATCATCTTACCCCAGGTCCTCTTTCTTGTTCATCTTCTTTAGGTGTACAGATTTTAGTATGTTTATCCTATCTTATAGGTCTATTATCCACGTATAAGTGAGTTTATATCGTGTGTGTCTTTCTGCTCCTGGTATATCTCACTCAGTATGATTTTTTCTAGATCCCACCATTTGCCTGCAAAATTCATGATTTCCTTGTTTTCAATTGCTGAGTAGTAATACATTGTGTAAATGTACCACGATTTCTGTATCCATTCCTCAGTTGATGGACATCTGGGTTGTTTCCAGGTTCTGGCTATTACAAATAAAGCTGCTAAAAACATGGTTGATCAAATGTACTTGTTGTATACTTGAACATCTTTTGAATATATGCCTAGGAGTGGTATAGCTGAGTCTTGAGGATGGAGTACACCTGATTGTCTGAGAAAGCACCAGATTGATTTCCAAAGTGGTTGTACACGTTTACATTACCACCAGCAATGGAGAAGGGTTCCCCTTTCTCCCCAACCTCTCCAGCATATGTTGTCTCTTGAGTTTTTGATCTTAGCCATTCTGATGGGTGTAAGGTAAAATCTGAGGTTTGTTTTTGTTTGCATCTCTCTGATGGCTAAGGATGTTGAGCATCTCTTTATGTGTTTCTCTCCCATTCTATATTCTTCTACAGAGAATTCTCTGTTTAGCTCTGTTCCCCATTTTTTAATTGGGTTGCTTGAATTACTGCCTTTTAACTTCTTTAGTTCTTTGTATGTTCCGGGTATCAGCTCTCTGTCAGATATAGGGTTGGTGAAGATCCTTTCCCAATATGTAGGCTGTCATTTTGTTCTGATAACCGTCTCCTTTGTTTTACAGAAGCTTTTCAGTTTCATGAGGTCTCATTTATTGATTGTTTCTCTTAGAGCCTGTGCTGTTGGTGTTTTGTTCAGGAAGTTATCTCCTGTGCCAATTAGTTCTAGGCTCTTCCCCACTTTTTCTTCTAACTGATTTAGGGCATCTGGTTTTATATTGAGGTCTTTGATCCACTTGGACTTTAGTTTTGTGCACGGTGATAAATATGGATCTATTTTCATTTTTCTGCATGTAGACATTCAGTTGGACCACCACCATTTGTTGAAGATGCTGTCTTTTTTCCATTGAATGGTTTTGGCTTCTTTGTCAAAAATCAGGTATTCATAGGTGTATGGGTTTATTTCTGGGTCTTCTATTCATTTCCATTGATCCACCTTTTCTGTTTCTATGCCAATACCATGCAGTTTTTATTACTATTGCTCTGTAGTACAACTTGAGATCAGGGATGGAGATACCTCCAAAGGATCTGTTGTTAATGCAGGATCGTTTTGGATCATTCTGGGTTTTTTTGTTTCTCCATATGAAGTTGAGAATTTTTCTTTCAAGGTCTATAAAGAGTTGTGTTGGTATTTTGATGGGAATTGAATGGAATATGTAGATTGCTTTTGGCAGGATGGCCATTTTCACTATTTTAATCCTAGTGATCCATGAGCATGGGAGGCCTTTCCATCTTCTGATGTCTTCTTCGATTTCTTTCTCCAGATACTTAAAGTTTTTTTTTTTTTTTCAAACAGGCCTGTCACCTGTTTGATTAGAATCACCCAAAGGTACTTTATGTTATTAGTGGCTATTGTGAAGGGCATTGTTTCCTTAATTTCTTTCTCAGCCCTTTTGTCTTGGGTATACAGGAGGGCTTCTGATTTTTTTTTTTGAGGCAATTTTGTATCCAGCCACTTTGCTGAAGGTGTTTATCAGCTAAAGGAGTTCTCTGGTTGAGTTTTTGGGTTCACTAAGGTATACTGTCATATAATCTGTGAATAGTGAAACTTTTACTTCTTTTCTGATTTGTAGTATCCCCTTGATCTCCCTTACTTGTCTTATTGCTCTAGTAATAAGTACTATGTTAAAGAGATATGGGGAGAGTGGGCAGCCTTGTCTTGTCCCTCATTTCATTAGGATTGTTTTAAGTTTCTCTCCATTGAGTTTGATGTTTGTCACGAGCAGCCCTCGCCGATAAGGACGACGCAGCAACAACGGATTTGTCCAGCAGCAACTTTATTGTGAGGCTCTTAACAGCAGATGGAGAAGGACCCCGAACCCTGTGTGCGTTCTGCTTAAGTAGCCAGCAGGGTGACTTGTTCGTCTGTAATTGGTGCTCCACACAAAACCCAATTAGCATGTGGTCTCCAAATGGAGGACCACACAAGCCTACATTAGCATAAGGCGGCGCATGCGCAGATCGCAAAACAATGCTGGCAAGAAGAACCAGGAAGCAGGAAACCGGCGCCATCTTGTAATGGCGGGAGTGGCTCCCGACAGATGTTGGCCATAGGCTTGCTGTATTTTGCTTTTAGTATGTTTCGGTATGTGCCTTGTATCACTGATCTCTCCACGACTTTAAACATGAATAGCTGTTGGATTTTGTCAAATGCTTTTTCAGGATCTAATGAGATGACTGTGTGTTTTTTCTCCTTCAGTTTGTTTTTAATTTGGATTACGTTGATGGATTTCAGTATACTGAACCACCCTTGTATCCCTGGGATGAACTCTACTTGGTCATGGTGGATGATCTTTGATATGTTCTTGGATTCTATTTGCAAGTATTTTATTGAGTATTTTTGCATCAAAGTTCATAAGAGAGATAGGTCTGAAGTTCTCTTTTTTGTTGGGTCTTTGTGTGGTTTAGGTATCAAGGTGATTGTGGCTTCATAGAATGAGTTTGGTAATGTTCCTTCTGTTTCTATTTTGTAGAATAATGTGAAGAGAATTGGAGTTAGCATTTCTCTGAAGGTCTGGTAGAATTCTGCACTGAAACCATCTGGCCCAGGGCCTTTTTTTTGGAAGGGAGGCTATTGATGGCTGTTTCAATTTCCTTGGGTGATATAGGGCAGTTCCATCTTTCTACCTGGTCTTGACTTAATTTTGGTAGATGGAATCTATCAAGAAAATCATCCATTTCTTTTAGATTTTTGAATTTTGTGGAATATAAGCTTTTGTAATACAACCTAATAATGGTTTGGATTTCCTCAGTGTCTGTAGTTATGTCCCCTTTTATTATAGTCTTGATGTATATTGTTTTTACTATGTACAGATATGTGCCCTGTATCCCTGTTCTCTCCAGGACTTTAAATTTGAATGGGTGTTGGATTTTGTCAAATGCTTTTACTGAATCTAAGGAGATGATCATGAGTTTTTTCTCCTTCAGTTTGTTTATATGGTGGATTACATTGATGGATTTCTGCATATTGAACCACTCCTGCATGCCTGAGAAGAAGCTTAATTGGTCATGGTGGATGATATCTTTCTTGGATTAAGTATTTTATTGAGTATTTTTGCATCAATGTTCATAAGAGAGATAGGTCTGAAGTTCTCTTTTTTGTTGGGTTTTTGTGTGGTTTAGGTTTCAAGGAGACTGTGGTCTCATACAATTAGTTTCATGATGTTCCTTCTGTTTCTATTTTGTGGAATAGTTTGAAAATATTTGAAGTTAGCTCTTTGTTGTAGGTCTAGTAGAATTCTTCACTGAAACCATCTGGCCCTGGGTTTGTTTTTTTTTTTTTTTTTTTTTTTTTTTTTTTTTTGGAAGGGAGACTTTTGATGACTGTTTCTATTTCCTCCAAGGGTATAGAACTATTTAATCTATTTCCTGATCTTGATTTAATTTTTGAAAATTGAATATACCTAGAAAATTTTCCATTTCATTTAAGTTTTCAAATTTTTTGGTGAACTATCTTTTGTAGTAAAACCTAATGATTTTTTGTATTTTCTCAGTGTCTGTTGTTATGTCCCCCTATTCTTTTCTGATTTTGCTGAGTTGGATGCTTTCTGTCTGTCTTTTCATTAGTTTGTCTAAGGGTTTGTCTATCTTATTGATTTTCTCAAATAACCAGCTCTTGGTTTCATTGATTCTTGGAATGGTTTTCTTTGTTTCTAATTCAGTGATTTTTAGCTCTGAGTTTGGTTATTTCCAATCATCTACTCTTGAGTGTGTCTGCTTCTTTTTTTTTTTTTCCTAGAGCTTTCAGTTGGCCTATTAAGTTGCTTTTATGAGGTGTTTTATGAAATTTCTTCTTAAGGCAATTAGTGGTGGTAATATTCCTGGTAATACTGCTTTCATAGTTTCCCATATTATTTGGTAAGCTGTACCTTCATTTTCATTTACTTTTAGGAAGTCTCTGATTTCTTTTTTTTTTTCATTTCTTCCCTGACCAAGCTGTCATTGAGTAGTGAGTTGTTTTGTTTCCCTGTGTTGAAGGTTTTTTTGCTATTTTCCTTGTTGTTGAGGTCTAGTTTCATGCCATGGTGGTCTGATAGGATGTAATGGATTATTTCTATCTTCCTGTATCTGTTGAAACACAGTTTGTGCCTGACTATATGGTCAATTTTAGAGAAGGTTCCATGAGGTGATGATAAGAAGGTATACTCTTTTGAGTTTGTGTGAAATTTCTGTAGACATCTATTAGGTCCACTTGATTTAGGACTTCTGTGTCATTATTTCCCTATTTATCTTCAGTCTAGATAATCTGTCCTTTGGTGAGATTGGAGTGGTAAAGTCTCCCACTAATAAGGTGTTGGGATTGATATGTGATTTAAGAAATAAAAATGTTTCATTTGCAAATTTATTTGTTCTTTTATTTGGGGCATAGAAGTTCAGGATTGTGATGTCCTCATGGTTGATTTTTCTCCTGTAATGAGAATAAAGTGCCCCTCCTCATCTTTTTTTTGATTAATTTTGGTTGAAAACCTATTTTATTAAATATTAGAATAGTTACCCCAGCTTGTTCTCTGCCTTTGTTTGCTTGAAAAGCCTTATTCCAGCCTTTGATGCTGAGGTAGTGTTTCTCTTTTGTTGCAGAGGAGTATTTCTTGGATGCAGCAGACTGTTGGATCCTATCTCTGCAACTATTCTGTTAGTTTGTGTCTTTTTATTGGAGAGTTGAGTCTGTTGATATTGTTGGTAGATAATAGTGACCAAAGAATGTTATTTCCTTATATTGTGAAGTGGTGGTATTACTGTGTTTCAATGCTTGTTTTTTTTTTTAATTCTTTGTTGTGATGTCATCTGTATCCTGTGTATTCTTGGGAGTCATTGATATTGTTGGATATGAGTTCTCCTTCTAGTATCTTCTGTAGGGCTGGGTTGCTGGGTAGATACCGTTTGAGTTTCGTTTTGTCATGGAATATTTTGTTTTCTCCATCTATGTTTATTGAAATCTTTGCTGGGTATAGTGATCTGGGTTGGCATCTGTGGTCTTTTAAAGTCTGCATGACATCTGCCCAGGCCCTTCTGGCTTTTATAGTATCTGTTGAGAAGTATGGTGTGATTCTGATAGGTCTACCTGGTAATACATATGTGGCTTCTCCAGTTTGAACTTCTACCAGAAATTCATTAATCTGATCAATCTGTTTTTATTCACTGTATATCAGTATTTACTATTATTTGCATTATTTAAATAACCATCTTAATAGATAGGTATTCATTCTTCACATTTATAGTTTAGTTTCTCTTGTCTAGCAGTGATCAGCTATCTTTCTATGTACTGTGTGGCTTTTTACATATTTTGTTTAAATACATTTTGTTCAGATTAGTTGACATTTAAAATCAAATATGTGTGTGTATGTGTGTCTGTATGTAGCTCATTGTCACCCTTTTTGTTCAGAGTTACTTCATTTTAATCCATAAAGTCATGAAATTTGAGTCCTCAGTTTTTCTTTCAGAAAAAGTTTTGTAGTTCTGCAGCCTTTTGCATTCATATAAATGTTAGGAACATTTTTAAATAATTGTAAAATTACATAATATCCTATAAAACTGCATAGCATTTAAATAACAACTTGAAAATTGATTATACTTGAGCAATATGTAATATTTTGTATCAGAAAATGTGATATGATTTCTGGTATTCTTTATTTTCAATACAGTCTAAGAAAACTTGCAATGTCTTAATAAAACTTTCTACTTGTAAAATCAATATTTTAAAAAATTAGAGACAGAGGCATTTTAGTTTGCAAGGGCATTGATTTCACAGAGATATACTTAATGATTTCCTTACAAATATTCTAATGGGAAGAGGTTTTAAGTTTTCTTTTACAATACTGATACTTTTTTTGCATCTTATGAACTACATGCAGCACCAAAATCTCCACTATAATACTGATAAAATACTTTGAAAAGAGGTATATTTTTTATATTTTGAGTGATAGGGCCAGAATATGTTATCTTTTATCTTGAAGAAAATGTATAAACTCAATAATATTAATAATTGCATTTAAATAACAATGATTTACTCATTTATTTTTTAATTAATTATGGTTTATTCACTTTGTATCCCAGTTGTAGCCCTGCCTCCCCAATCCTATCTTCCCTCCCTCCCCTTCTCCTATGCCCCTCCCCCAGTCCAATGATAGGGGAGGTCCTCCTTCCCTTCCATCTGACCCTATTCTATCAGGTCTCATCAGGAATGGCTTTGTTGTCTTCTTCTGTAGACTGGTAAGGCTGCTCCTCCCTCAGGTGGAGGTGATAAAAATACCAGCCCATGAGTTCATGTCGAGACAGATTTATTTTAAGTTTATTATGTATGAGTGTTTAGCCAGTATATATGAAAGTTCATTACTCATGTCTTTGGTACCCATAAAGCCAGAAGAAGGTACCAGATCTCCTGGACTTGGAGTTATGAAAGATTGTGTGTTGCTAAGTTCATTTTGAGAACCAAATCAGGATTCTCTGTAAAGCAGAAAGTCTTCTTAACCCATGTGCCATCTCTCTAGGTTCTCATTATATGATTTCTATTAAGATTCTATTTAACTTCTAGTTTGTGAGTAATTTTAGTGTCAAAGTAGTAAATTGGTAAAAATTCCCTTGTGGCGTCTTATAAAATGGTCATGTATTTTTGTTTGCTTTATATTTAGACAGTATGTGGCAGCAATATAATTTGAGATGTTTAAACAACTTATAATCATTGGGTTAATTGATGTATAATATTTACATGTGGTTGTTAACTTTGACCAAGATAAAACTGAACAAGCAATAAAAATTTCAGAAAGAGGAATGAAAACATTAAAAGGCCAGGTAATTACCATCAAAGAGAAGAATAGGATAGCTGAACTGGAAAATCTGGTTGGTAGAATTCAATAATAGATAAAAAAAAATCAAACAAATGAATTGATGACTTAGCTTAGTCAAAAGAATATTTTATTAAAAAAATAATGAAACCAATAATAGGAAGCTTAAAAGACTTAAAACACATCATCATATATACCTGGCATACTATTATTTTTCAACTTCAGAGAATCTATAATCACGTCAGAGTTATTTCCACATTTTAGATGTGGTCCCGAATGTAGCTGATTTAAGCTTCCATTGCCTTGATTTCCCATCATAATGGACTATATCTTCAAACTGTCACCAAGAATAAACCATTTCTCCTTTAATTTGCTTAACTTAGAGTATTTTGTCACAGAAATATAAAAAGATGGTGAGGCAGAAAATTAGTACCAGAAGTGGGATAATTATTGAGCTAAATTTGGCTAGGGGGTGCTACTTGGTTTTTTGGCTTTTGAAACTGGTTTGTGGGAGAACTATGGAAGAGTTTGGAACTTTCAGTTACAATAGTCCATGAGTGTTGTAAACAGAGCATAAAATGTCATTACGATGGAAACTTAGAATACAAGACTGCTAATATAAATGAAGACAGTAGAGGCCTAGCTCATTAGGTTTGGAAGTGGAAAGATATTCAATCAGGAACTAGATTAGTTGACAATCCTGTTGTATTTGGGGAAAAAATCTGGCTCATTCTTCTTATGTCCCTAGCACTTGAATTAAGTTGAATCTAATTAAAGGCAATAGATTTATTTCTTGGGTGAAGAAAGGTATGTGATTGAACTAACAATTTCAGACAACAAAAGTACAACAAAGCAGCTGTCATGGTTGAAGAGATTAACATTAGTAAAGAAAAATAAAGCACTTAACACTGGAATTGTAGGTTATGTTCCTTTATAGAAAGGCCTACTCTTCCTAGGCTCCAACATATAAAGATGCAATTACATGTGAAAGTACAAAGCTTGAACTGAGAATATAGCTGAATGTCTTTCTTAATCTTCAAATACACCTTCCTAAAACAGTGCTTTCCCAGGGTGAACACATAAATGCTGATACAGCTATGATACATAGGAAAGATGTCCTATTCCTTCCTGGTCCTATTATCCACATGGTATTGGTTTTGGAGCTATGAAAGACACAAGACTGAGAGGGTCAATGAAACTTTCACTGTGATTCTAAAAAGCAGTTGAAGTTAGACAGTGTGTGGCATGAACAGAGAGCTTCTGCAAGGTAGCCTTTATGGGTCATTGTGTAATATCTTTAAGATAAGCTTAGTTTATAATGGAGACACTGAGCATATTGGAGCTGTCAGGACTGTCTGCCAAGAAGAGCTGTAGGCAAGGAGTGGAGCTGGTACAAGAAGGTATATTTGTTTCAGGTTTCACAGATATGGTGCAGAAGCTATAAGACAGTTTCATCACTATCCCCAAATGCTGGAAATGGAGATGCGGGATTTAGTGATTACCATATTTCAGTATTGCTTATACATTGCTCAGCTCATTCTTTGCTGTGCCATGATTATTGTCTTTTGGAATGAGAATTTTTACTCTCTACTATTACAAGTTGGAAGTATGTAAATTTTAATAATTTTATAGAAGCTTGCAGTTAAGAAATTTTGGGGCATAAAGGGCTGAATTGTTAACATGAAAGAATCTAGTGCCCCCTAGAAGATGTACCTACTTTAATTGAGGTGAGAAAAACCACATACTGTAGTAGCACTGTTCTATGGTTGAGATTCTGGACTAAATAAGTGGAGAAAAACAACTGAACAATAAAATTCATTCATCCACTTTTGCTTCTTGACTGTATATGTGGTGTCAACAAACTGTTCAAGCTTCTGTTTTCTTACCTTCTAGTGGAGACTTATTAGCCCACTAGGGGTACTGTACCCTAAACAGAATAAACTTTTTCACATTTAATTGCTTTTTTTTTCAGAGAGTTTTATTGTAGTAACATGAAAATAAAATAAAACAACAACGTATCTAGTATGATAAATCCAGAAGGAGAAGACAAAGAAGGATCCAAAGTGTATTCTAAAGAGTAATGGGTGGGGGTATCCAAGATGGCAGCAACCAGGGTGCACTGTATCTGAGAGCAAAGGATCTGAAACTCCAAAATTGGTGAGTGGAAGGGCAGCTAATGCTGGAGCATAGGCATTGAGGCGTCCTGGGCAAGAGGGGACAGCACATGAGCTAAGAACATTTAGATCCAGGTCACCAGTGGACTTCTCTGGGGACAGAGAGTGGCGAACATTCAATCCCAGTGTACTTCTCCTTGTTGGGCCTCCCTCCACCTTGGGGAAGGAGGCCCACAGTGCCCAAGGCTCATAGCACAGAACTCGCTGCTTGGTGACTGACACAGCAGATGTAGGTCTCGTAGGTCCTCAGCAGCGGCTGCTAGTTGTACCAGCCTTCTGAATCCCGGATCCTCGAGCAGCTATACAGGCCCTGCAGGGCCTCTTACAAGCAACTGTACCAGCTGCCCAGTCCCTGAGTGGCTGAGCAGCTGGCAGTATGGACCACAGAGGTCTGCAAGGCCCCCAGGTCCATGGACCATTGTAGGGGCTCCCCAGGACTTCTCAGCGGGAATCTGTATAGGCCTCCCAGTTCTGCTGTTGTGGCTGAACTCTCAGTGGACCACTACACCAGGCTCCAAGTTCTGCAGCTACAGCACCACTGAGCTGAAGGCACTCCTATACCCATGTTTGCCCCAGCAGGCCAAATCTGAGAGTAGAGAACAAGGTAAACCACAGTGCTTTCAGAATAGTCCTGCTAGAGAGTGAGTACACCTTCAAGTGAGTGCGTGGAGAGCCCCGGAACCAGGGTCCCTCTATGCTAGCAGCTAGACATTGGATCCCTCCCACCCACACAGCTATTATGGGCAACAAAGGGATTCTTGAGACAGCATTCTCAACATTGAAGTCACTGTTCTGTGGGTCTAGGAGAGGAGCCCATGCAAACTACTCCTGGAGCCCAGACAGTGGCCTGTGGCCACTGAGGTATTCAGGAAATCAGCATATGCACATTGAGCCTGGGAACACCACCAGTATCCATAATCCCCCTGCGCCTGTTCCACCCCTTTCCCCACATTCCAGGCTTTTACACTCTCTAGCACCCTGTCCTTAAAGGCACACTTCCATGTGCACACTCCCGCGTGCGCATGCACACACACACACACACACACACACACACACACACACTTACTCATCTGCATTTGACTTTCTGCGACTGAATCTTCCTCCCTTAGGTGCAGCTGAAACACCAACACACACCCTCAAACCAGTGCACCTCTCTCATCTTCCTGAGGAATACTCCAGACACCAGAGAAAGACAAACCCAGTCTGAACTACAGAATCCAGGAACAAACAGTGAAGGTTACAGATAAGCAAATGGCCAGAGGCTGGTGAAAAAAACACATCCAACAAAAATTAAGACATCATGCCTTCAACAGCAACTCCCAAAATCAATGGATACTCCAATTCATTGGAAACACAGTGAAATAATTTTAAAGCTAACCTTATCCAGTTATTAGAGGAACATAAAGAGGAAACAAACAAATCTCTCAAAGAACTAGCCACAAAAATGGAGGCTAATAAAAAGAAAACAAACAAATCTCTCAAAAAAAAATAGCCACACAAATGGAGGTAAATAAAGAGAAAATGATCAAAGCTCTCAAAGAAACACAGGTAAATATAGACAAGCAAATAGAGGCACCAGCAGAGGCACAATTAGTGGCATATAGAGAGGAAAAGAAAAAAAAAATTGAGACCACCATAGAAAGACAGGAAGTTTCATTCAAACAGATAAAGGAAATGGTGCAAGGCATGAAAACAGAATTAGAATCAATAAAACGAACACAAACAGAGGAAACTGAGGAGCTGGAGAACTTAGAGAAAAGATCAGGAACCACAAACTTAAGCATCACCAATGGAATACAAGAGACAAAAGAGAGATGCTGAAGATACACTTGCATAAACTGATACTTCTCTCAAAGAAAAAGTAAAATCAGAAAAGTCCCAAAAAACAAAACAGAAGAAATCAAGGACACCATGAAAAGGCGAAATCTAAGAATAATAGGAATTGATGAAAAAGACAATTCCAGGTTCCAAGGTCCAGAAAATATTTTCAAGAAAATCATAGAAAAAAATTTTCACAATTTAAAGAAAGAGATGTCCATAAACATACAAGAGGCCTACAGAAAACCAAATAGACTAGACCAGAAAAGAATCTCCTCACTTTATATCATAGTCAAAACAATAAATCTACAGAACAAAGATATTGAAAGCAGCAAGGGAAAAAGGCCAAGTAACATATAAATGTATATCAATCAGAATTACACCAGACTTATCAACAAAAATTTTGAAAGCCAGAAGGGCCTGGGCAGATTTCATGCAGACTTTAAGGGACCGTAAATGCCAACCCAGACTACTTTACCCAGCAAAGATTTCAATCAACAAAGATGGAGAAAACACAATATTCCATGGCATAACTAAACTTAAACAATATCTACCCAGCAGCCCAACCCTATAGAAGATACTAGAAGGTAAACTCCAATCCAATGAAAACAACTACCAAGAAAACATAGGATACAGAAAACTTCACAACAACAACTTCAAAGAAAACAAGCAATGAATCAGACTAACACCACCAAGTCCATAATAAAAGGAACTCATTTTCATTGGTCACTATTATCTATCAACATCAATGGACTTAACTCTCCAATAAAAAGACACAGACTAGCAGAATGGTTTCAGAAACGGGATCCAGTATTCTGCTGCATTCAAGAAAAACACCTCTACAAAAAAGATAAACACTGCCTTAGAGTAAAGGGCTGGAAAACTATTTTTTCAAGCAAATGGATCAGAAAACAAGCTGGAATAACTTCCTTAATATCTGATCAAATAGACTTTCAACCGAAATTATTCAAATAATGAATAATTATTCATGCTCATCAAAGGAAAAATCCACCAGGAGAATACCAAAATTCTGAACACCTATGCCTCAAATATAAGAGCACCTATATTTGTAAATGAAACATTATTAAAGTTGAAATCTCTCATTGATCCTAAGACCTTAATAGTGGGAGACTTCAACACTCCACTCTCATCAAGGCACAGATCATCTAGACAGAAGCAAAATAGGGAAATAATGGTACTTATAGAAGTCCTAAACCAAATGGACCTAATAGATGTCTACAGAACTTTTCACCCAAATTCAAAATAATATACCTTCTTTTCAGTGCCTTGTGTAGCCTTCTCCGAAATACACCACATAGTTGGTCACAAGCATGCCTCAGCAGATGCAAGAAGATTGAAATAATCCCTTTTATCCTTTCTGACCACCATGGCTTAAAACTAGATCTCAACAACAACAGAAATAACAAGTCTACACATTCATGGAAACTAAACATTAAACTCAATGACAGCTGAATCAGGGAAGAAATAAAAAAAAGGAATTAAAGACTTCCTAAAATTCAATGAATATGAAGGTACAACATACCCAAATCTATGGGACACAATGAAAGCAGTGATAAGAGGAAAATTTATAGCACTAAATACCTTCAAGAAAAAAAAAAAAGAAATTTGAAACATCTCATACAAGCATCTTAATGACTCACCTGAAAGCACTAGGAGACAAAAAAAAAAAAAAAAGAAGCAGGCATACTCAAGATGAATAGATGGCTGGAAATATTCAAGTTCAAGGATGAAATCAATAAATTAGAAACAAATAAACAATTTGAAGAATCGATTAAACCAAGAGCTCATTATTTGAGAAAATCAACAAGATAGACAAACACTTAGCCAAACTAACAGAAAGGCAGAAAGAAACTACCCAAATCAGCAAAATCAGAAATGAAAAGGGGGACATAATTACAGATACTGAGGAAATCCATTAGGTCTTATTATAAAAGACTGCTCACCACAAAATTTGAAAATCTATATGAAAGGGACAATTTTCTTAGTAGATTAAATTTTCAAAAATTAAATCATGAATGGGTGAATAGATTGAATAGTCCTATATTCCCCAAGGAAATAGAAGCAGTCATCAAAAGTCTCCCTTTCAAAAAATGCCCAAGGCCAGATGGTTTTAGTGCAAAATTCTACCAGACCTTCAAAGAAGAGCTAACTCCAACTCTCAACAAACTATTCCACAAAATAGAAACAGAAGGAACATTACCAAACTCATTCTATGTAGCCACAGTCACCTTGATACCTAAACCACACAAAGACCCAACAAATAAATAACACTTCACACCTATCTCTCTTATGAACATTGAAGCAAAAATACTTAGTAAAATACTTGCAAACAGAATCCAAGATCACATATTAGATATCATGCACCATGACCAAGTAGGCTTCAGCCCAGGCATGTAGGGGAGGTTCAATGTACAAAAATACATAAATGTAATCCACCATATTAAAAAACTGAAGGAGAAAAACTACACGATCATCTCCTTAGATTCTGAAAAAGCATTTGACAAATTCCAACACCCATTCATGTTTAAAGTCTTGGAGAGATAAGGAAAACAAACACACACCTAAACATAGTAAAGACAATGTACAACAAGCATATAGCCAATATCAAAGTAAAAGGAGAGAAACTTAAATAAATGCCACTGAAATCAGGGACAAGGCAAGGCTGCCTACTCTCTCCCTATCTCTTCAACATTGTGCTTGAAATCTAGCTAGAGCAATATGACAACTAAAGGAAGTCAAGGGGATACAAATCTGAAAGGAAGCAGTCAAAGTATAATAACTGGCAGATGATATGATAGTCTACATGAGCAACCTCAAAAATTCAACCAGTGAACTCCTTCAGCTGATAAAAACCTTCAGCAAAGTAGCAGCATACAAAATTAACTCAAAACAATCAGAAGCCCTACTGTATATCAAAGACAAAAATGCTGAAATAGAAATTAGTGAAACAGCACCCTTCACAGGAGCCATTAATAACATAAAGTAAATTGGTGTGACTCTAACCAAGCAAGGGAAAGAAGTGTTTGAAAAAATTTCATGTCTCTGAAGAAAGAAATTGAAGAAGATATCAGAAGATGGAAAAATCTCCCTTGCTCATGGATCGGTAAGATTAACATAGTGAAAATGGCCATCCTGTCAAAAGCAATCTACAGATCCATTGCAATTCCAATTAAAATACCAACACTATTCTTTACAGACCTTGAAAGAACAATTCTAAACATCATATGGAAAAACAAGAAACCAAGAATTGGGCTGGAGAGATGGCTCAGAGGTTAAGAGCACTGGCTGTTCTTCCAAAGGGAATAAGTTCAATATCCAGCAACCACATGGTGGCTCATAACCACCTATAATGTGATCTGGTGCTTTCTTTTGGCCTACCAGACACACATGCAGGCAGAATACTGTATAAATAATAAATAAATCTTTAAAAAAGTTTAAATTTGTTAAAAAAAAAAGAAAAGAAAAGAAACCCAGAATTGCCAAAATGTTCCTGTACAACAACCGATCTTCTGGAAGCATATCCGTCCCTAGTCTCAAGATGTACTACGAAGCAATAGAAATGAAAACTGCATGGTACTGGCAAAGAAAGAGAACGGTGTGTCAATGGAACCAAATAGAAGATCCAGAAATAAATCCACACACCTATGGATACTTGATTTTTTAAAAAGAAGCCAAACCCGTACAATGGAAAAGAGAAAGCATATTCAACAAATGGTGTTGGTCAATCTGGATATCTACATGGAGAAAAATGAAAATAGATCCATTTTTATTACCCTGCAAAAACTAAAGTCCAAGTGGATCAAAGACCTCAACATAAAACCAGGCAGAGTAAATTGGTTAGGAAAAAAAAAAAAAAAAACTGGGGAAGAGCCTATGACTCATTGGCACAGGAGATAACTTCTTGAACAGAAAACGAACAGCACAAGCTCTAAGATCATCAATAAAATGGTAACTAATGAAACTAAGAAACTTCAGTAAAGCAAGGACACTATTGTCAGAATATAACGACAGCCTACATACCGGGAAAGGATCTTCACCAACCCTATATCTTACAGAATGCTAATATTCAATATTTATAAAGAACTCAGAAAGTTAAGCACCAACAAACCAAGTTATCCAATTAAAAATTATCATACAAAGCTAAATAGAAATCTCAATAGAGGAAAATCAAATGGCGGAGAAACACTTAAAGAAATGTTCTCCTGACTTGGAGAGGACAGAAGCCCCATAAAGACCAAATATCTCTGGGCACACGGATCTTTTCTGAGACTGTTTCTCCAACCAAGGACCATGCGTGGATATAACCTAGAACCCCTGCTCAGATATAGCCCATGGCAGCTCAGTATCCAAGAGGGTTCCCTAATTATAGGAATAAGGACTGCCCCTGACATGAACTCAGTGGCTGTCTCTTTGACCTCCTCCCACCCCCTGAGGGAGGAACAGCCTAGCTAGGGCAAAGAGGAGGACATTGCAGCAGTCCTGAAGAGACCTGATAAGCTAGGATAAGATGGAAAGGAAGGAGGACCTCCCGTATTAGTAGATTTAGAGAGGGGCAGGGAGGAGATGAGGAAGGGAGTGTGCGATTGGGAGGGAATAAAGGAGGGGCTACAGCTGGGATACAAAATGAATAAACTGAAACAAATATTGCAAAAATAAAAATTTACTTAAAGAAATGCTCAATGTCCTTAGTCATCATGGAGATGAAAATCAAAACAAATTTCACCTTACACTCATCAGAATGGTTAAGATTAAAAGCCAAATGAAACACATGCTGGAGAGGAACCAGCATGTGTTCTGGGAAACCTCCTCCATTGCTGGTGGGAATATAAACTTGTGCAACTTCTTTGGAAATCAATCTTGTGCTTTTTCAGACAATTAGGAATATTGCTTCCTCAAGATCCAGCTATACCACTACTAGGAATATATCCAATGCATGCTCAAGTACACAATATGGACATTTGCTCAACCATGTTCGTAGCAGCTTTATTACTAATAGCCAGAAGATGGAAACAACCCAGATATCCCTTAACAGATGAATACATACAGAAATTGTGGTATATTTACACAGTAGAATACTACTCAGCAATTATAAACAAGGAAATCATGAAATTTGTAGGCAAATGGTAGGAACTAGAAAAGATCATCCTCAATAAGGTATCCCAGAAGCAGAAAAACATACACGGTATATACTCACTTATAAATGGATAATATATCTATAATATAGGATAAACATACTAAAATCTGGACACCTAAAGAAGCTAAGCAAGAAGGAAGAGCATGTGTAAGATGATTAATCCTCACTCAGAAATACAAATGGGCTGGATATTGGAAGAAGGAGGAAACAGGAAACAGGAAACAGGACAGGAGCGTACCACAGAGGGCCTCTGAAAGACTTTACCCAGTAGTGAATCAAAAAAGATGCTGAGATTTAATACCAAACATTGGACAGAGTGCTGGGAATCTCATGAAAGAAGGGGGAGATAGTCAGACTTGGAGAGGACAAGAACTCCAGAAGGAGAGTAACAGAACCAAAATATCTGGGTACAAGGAGCTTTTGTGAGACTGATACTCCAACCAAGGACCATTTATGGAGATAACCTAACACCCCTGCTCAGATATAGCCCATGGCAGCTCAGTATTCAAGTTGATGCCCTAGTTAGAGGAACAGGAACTATCTCTAACATTAACTCATTGGAGGGTTCTTTGACCATCTCCTCCTGAGAGAATAGCAACCTTGCTAGACCACAGAGGAGGACAATGCAGCCAATCCTGATGAGATCTTCTTCAAATGGAAGAAGAGGATCTCTCATTCAGTGGACTTGTAGAGGGGCATGGAAGGAGATGAGGGAGTGAGGGTGGGATTGGGAGGGAATGAGGGAGCCATCTACAGCTGGGATACAAAATGAATATACTGTAATTAATATAAAAATTAAAATTTAATAAAAAAGAAAAATGAATAATGGGTAAAAATTTCCCAAATATTAGGAAAAAATAGAAACAACATTTAAAATTCAAGAAGGCTATATATATATATATCTAATATCCACTTATGAGTGAGTATATACCATGTGTGTCTTTCTGCTTCTGGTATACTTCACTCAGGATGATCTTTTCTAGATCCCATGATTTCCTTGTTTTTTATTGCTGAGTAATATTCCATTGTATAAATGTACCACAATTTCTGTATCCATTCATCAACTGAGGAGAATCTGGGCTCTTTCCAGCTTCTGGCTATTATAAATAAAGGTGCTACAAACATGGTTGAGCAGAAGTCCTTGTTGTATACTTGCACGTCTTTTGGATATATGCTTAGGTGTGGTATAGCTGGATCTTGAGGAACAGCTATTCCCCACTCAGAAAGGCAAAGAGGATGGACATCAGAGGAGGAAGAAAACAAGGAACAGGACAGGAGCTTACTACATAAGGCCTCTGAAAGGCTCTACTGTGAAGGGTATGGAGGCAGATGCTGAGATTCATAGCCACACTTTGGGCAGAGTGCAGGGAATCTTATGAAAGATGGGGAGGATAGTAGACAGTTGTTCCACAAGGACAGCAACAGATCCAAAAGTTCTGGGCACAGTGTCTTTTCTGAGACTGATACTCCAGCCAAGGACCACTCATGGAGATGGTCTGGAACTCCTGAACAGATGTAGCCTATGGCAGTTCAGTGTCCAAGTAGCCTCAATAGTAATGGGGACTGGGATTGTCTCTGACATGAACTGATTGGCCTGCTCTTTGATCACCTCCCTTTGATGGGGAGCAACCTTACCATGCCACACAAGAAGACAATGCAGTCACTCCTGATGAGACCTGATAGACTAGGGTCAGATGGAAAGGGAGAGAAGGACCTCCCTTATCAGTGGACTGGGAGAGAGACAGGAGTGGGGAAGACGAAGAGTGGGATTGGGATGGGAGGAGGGAGGGAGGTACAGGGGGGATACAAAGTGAATAAACAGTAATTAATAAAAATAAAAAATAATTTAAAATTTCAAGAAGGCAAAAAAGAATAAACTGAAACAAAGCTATAATCTTAACAAATATCTAAAAAAACAGTTCATCTTCTGTAACAAATAGAGAAATGCAGATCACAACAACTTTGATATTTAATCTTACCCTAGTCACAGTGGCAAATATTAACAAAACAATGGGCAAAAAATGCTGGAGGGGTTAAAAGGGAATAAATGCTTACCCTCATTCATGGTTGATAAGATTGCAAACTGGTACAACTACTCTAGAAGTTGGTGTGGAGAATTCTCAAAATTCTAAAACTAAATCCACCATATGGTCTAGGTAAGAACTTCTTGGCATATTCACTAAGGACTCAATATCCTAGTCTACAGATATTTCCTCAGGCATGTTCATTGATGCTTTATTAATAATAGCTAGGAAATGGAGAATAAAAATCTAAATGTCTTTCAATTAATTCATGGATAATTAATATGTCGATATACACTATGGATTGCTACATAGCTATAAAAAATGAAAATATAAAATTTGCAAGTCAATGCATAAAACTTGAAAGAGCCATATTGAATGAATGAGTTAAGCCAGAGCAAGGAAAACAAATGTTCTATGTGCTTTCTTTCCTTGATGGTGCCTGATTCTAAATCTCTGGATGTGAGTTCAAAATGTGGAATAACTGTAGAAACTCTAAATACATTCTAAATAGTTTTCCTAATTCCTACAGATAATTGAAGTCTCCCCCTCATCAAGGAGATCACAAAAGTAAGACTACAACACAACCAATAAATGTGCAGAGCAGAGTTATGGAACTCAGTCTCAACAGACACATATTCAGAATTCTTCTGTGCCTAAGGTTCAGGGGGAATATTGTGGAAGAGTGGGAGGGAAGATCATAAGAACCAGGAGATAAGGGAATTTGCAGTAGGACTGTGTCTCCTAGTAATGCCAGAGTCTCATCAACACGACTGCCCAAATGTGAGATTAACAAGGATCACAACAGTAGACATATCAAAGTTGAGAGAGAAAAGGCCACGAGACTTCAATCATATATAAAGAACTACAGGAAACTTATGTATGCTGAGAACAATAGACTTAGTCTTCCTCAGAGAGGAGAAAATCAATTGGCTCTATAATACCAAATAATCAGCCCTGAAAACACAGAGAGAAGTAACATTATAAATACTAAATAGGGTATATTAAGGGATATGTAAATAACATACAGAAAGAGCAGGTTCTAATTATATGTATGTATATATAATATGCATATATATTATATACACACATGTACGCGTATGCATGCATTAGAAAAAAGAAGTCGTGAATTGGGAAGAAGCAGGGAGGGTTATATGGGAGGGTTTGAAGAGGAAAAAGGAGAAGAGATAAATATTGTAATTGTGTTATAACCTCAAAAAATGACTTCAAGTTACAAATTAAAATAAAACAGAAGGGTCTGAAGTCTTTGATACCGTAATTTTACTTATTTTATAAATATAAACAAAAGTACACTAATTGAATTGCATAATAAATGTACTTTGAGTTTGTTTAAGGAACCTTTATATTATTCTGCAAAGTAACTATACTAATTAGAATTTTCAAAAACTAAGGGAGCTTTTTTTCTGTTAACATATAACCAGCAGTTCCTATTTTTCAAAATATTTTTATTAATTATTAATATTTTAATGCAATGTATTTTGATTGTAGTCATCTCTCACTCCTTTCCTTAACTCTTTCCAAATCCACCCCTACCCCACTAACCTTCCAACTTTATGTCAATCATTTTTTAATAACCCATTCAGTTCTACTTGTGCTGGCAATATACACTTGGATATGGAGTCATCCACTTTACCATGGTTATCTACCTAGAGACACAACCTTAAAGAAAACTGCCTCTGCCTCTGCCTCTGCCTCTGCCTCTTCCATCAGCTTTGATTTGCCAAATGCTCCTCAGCTAGGGGTAGGGCTTTGGGCCTGCCTCCCTGCTACATTCTGGAATTTTATCCAGTTGAGCTTATTTGTTTCTTATATGTGTTGTCATTAGCAATGTGACTTGATACATGTAACTACCTTGTATGCAGAAAAAAGTATTTTATTTTAGCCATCTATTTTCTCTTAGAATATTTCTACTTCCAACTCTTTCCATAATGATCACTGATCGTTAAGACAAAACTGTTATAGATGTTCCATCTATCTAGGGATGAACACTCTGCAATCTTTTAATACTCTCCATACTGACTAGTTTTGGGTGTCTGTGCTGATCATCATCTACTGGAAATATAAGCTACTCTGATAAAGGTTAGGAAGCATTATATATTCTTAAGTCATTGGGAGTTCACTTAGCATTTATCAAAATAAAAGTAGTAACTTCTGTCCTAGCATTTATGAACTATATAGATATAAGTTCTTGGTCCTGATAGTGGTATAAGGCATGGATCCATCTTGTGGAGTGGACCTTAAACCGAATTATAATGTAATTGGTTGTTCCCATAGCATTCATGACACTATTCCACCACTGGACATATTTTGCCTGGCAAGTATTATAGCTTATAGGATTCACAGTTTGGCAAGAGAGGTTGATTAATTTTCACCTTCAGTAGTGTGCATACAGTGGAAAGTCACTAAATATGAAACTCTCAAGTCAGTACCAGCATGATTTCTTCATGTTTTAGCGATCAAGTATGAACTTTCTTCAGCAATAAGTCCTTACCATTATATTTGGGAGGGTAGCTAAGAACAATGGCAGTAGTCTATAATATCCTGCAGTCAATGACACTTTGCTGACCAGCAGCTCAGAAGAAATAATTCATTCCTGTCATTGGCCTTTTAAATTGGTGGTCTATAATGTCTGGATAATATTTCATTCCTATTATAGGGTAAATGTGTCTATGTGCGCGTGTGTGTATGCATGTGTGTGTGTGTGTGTTTGTATGTGTGTGTGTAATATATATATATATATGCAGTTTCTAAAGGATTATTTCTATGGAAAATGTTCAATGTTAGTTATCCCTTCTCATACTCCCTTCTCTTACTTTTTCACTCTGCTTACATAACTTGTTTTTGTTTTCTTATTCCCTATACTCCTATATAACATTTGTGATCTAGCTTTACTCACTTGAGTTCTCCCCAGTGGTTCTTGTTAACATGGGTATTCTATTTAAACACACAAAAATAAAAATGTATAGCTACAATGTGTGTGTGTGTGTGTGTGTGTGTGTGTGTGTATGTGTGTTTTTAAGAATAACTAGGTTGAGATGATATTGGATTGTAGTTTGATTTGGGTTTCCCTAATAGCTAATGATATTAGCCATCATTTATGGATTTACCTTTGATATATACATTGTTTGTTTCCATAGTATGTATTCAGATCATATGTGTTTTTGATGTATACTGTTTTAGTGTTCATTTAAAAATCTTTCAGTGTATTCTGAATATCATTCACTTTCAAATGGATGATTGGCAAATATGATCTCCAATTTTATATATTATCTGAACCTGTTGACTATTGTTTTATTTGTTGTACAAAAGCTTTATTATTGGCCATAATACCATTTTTTTCATTTTCTGTGACTTACTTATGAGTCATATAAAAATTTTAAAAAGTTAGAATTTTTAATTAAATTTTTATATTAATTACAGTTTATTCACTTTGTATCCCAGCTGCAGACACCTCCCTCATTCCCTCACAATCCCACTCTCCCTCCCTCATTTCTTCCCATGCCCCTCTCCAAGTCCACTGATAGGGGAAGTTCTTCTCCTCTTCCATCTGAACCTAGCTTATCAGGTCTCATCAAGATTGGCTGCATTGTCCTCCTCTGTGGCCTGTCAAGGCTGCTCCTGCCTTAGTGGGAAGTGGTCAAAAAGCCATCCACTGAGATCATGTCAGAGACTGTCTGAGTTCCCCTTACTAGGGCACCCAGTTGGAGACTGAGCTGCCATGGGCTATATCTGAGTAAGGGTTCTAGATGGTCCTTTGTTGGAGTATCAGTCTCCCAAAAGACCCCTGTACCCAGATATTTTGGTTCTGTTGCTCTCCTTGTGGAGCTCCTGTACTTTCCAGATCTTATTATCTCCCCGTTTTTTTTTTTAAAGGATTCCCTGAACTCTGCCCAAAGTTTGGTTATAAGTCTCACCATCTGTTTTGATACACTGCTGGGTAAAGTCTTTCAGAGGCCTTCTGTGGTAGAATCCTGTCCTGTTTCCTGCTTTCTCCTTCTTCCAATGTCCATCCTGTTTGTCTAAATCTGTACACCTAAAGAAAGTAAGCAAGAAGGAGGACCCTGAATAAGAGGATCAATCCTTCAAAAAAATTAGAATTCAAAATATAAAAAAATCTGACTGTAAAGTTGGCTTAGCAAGTAAAAGTCATTTTCATATAAATTTAATAACCTATTTTGCTTTTTTTATCTTTTTTTAACCACTAGAAAATATCTAAGATGTAGAAGGAGATATCCCACTCTACAAAAGGTCTTTTCTTTACTTCCACACAGGTAATTTAGCATACATATGTCCCTAAAAACATATGATATACACACCCTAATAAGAAAAAAATTTTAACCTAAAAAATAACAGGGACAAAAAAGAATTTTAAAAGCAAAAAGCAAAAAAAAAAAAATGTGACTTGTATATTAGATAATTTCCATGAGACTGTCAAAGAATATTTAACATAAACTGGTAAGCCCAGAATGATATATTCGAAATGTTAAGAAAAAAAAGAAGTTCCAATCAAGAAAGCCATCCTCATAAAAATTTCACACAATCTATTTATCTCACAGGTAAGTATAGTTTGAACTTCTCATCAAGGAAATTTCTCTTTACAACAGACAGAGAATAGTACAGAAAATGATAATCAAGATAAACTCCAAGATGGTAGTGCACAGCCTTAACGGTATCAATGAAGCAGGAGATCAGAGACTTCAGACCAAGTTTGTACCGTGGCTTTGGACACCCAAAAGTACACATCTGTATTTCCCAGATTAAAAGAGGCATCCCACCCAAGAGCTAGGGATACATAATCCCAGACCCCCGGGGATGACTCCCAGGCCCAGTAGACCCAGTGAATCAGCACCTCCTACATACATTAACACAACTTCCAAGTAACAAGGACTCACAGCTTCAGCTTTTGGATACTATATTCCTCCTGCCTCCACCTTCCCTGAAGACCCTGAAGCCTGCAGACTCCAGGAACATGATCAGCAGCCTCTGGCCCATGGTTCTATCCATTTCCTTGTGAGGACCAGTCTGACAATGAGCATACAAAGTCTGGTTCCATGATGGCGTAGCCCACTCCTTTTAGAATCTGAGTCCCAACATGGGAGCAGGAATTGTAAGTGAGGAAATGGCCAAGTTGCTGCCTCAAAAATGCCAGCATCCGAATGTGCAGCAACGATAACCCCTCTACCCCAAGGAGGACAACTCCAGATTTCAGAGATTCTCAGATATAACCTACTGTTTCTACCAGCTGTCCTGAGTAAACCTGCTGGACTTTAGGTCCAAACAAGGTAAACACCCAAACCTTAATATATAACCTGTTTATAAGTCCAACTGGGACACAACCAGTAGAGAAAAACAAAAATTCCAACTAGCTTCAGAAAGAAACATCCAACAGAAGTGAAAACTAAATGGCTAAAGGCTAGTGTAAGAATACAGTCACAAAACCCAGGGCAATACGGCTCCAGCAGAAATCCCAGCAAACACTGGATATCCTAATGAAGCTGAAACACAGGAAAAAGAACTTAAACCTATGTTTATTAAGACATTAGATGCCTTTAAATAGGAAACAAATATATCTCTCAAAGAAATATAGGAAACTACAATCAAACTGGTGAAGGAAATGAATAAAATGGTTCAAGACTGAAAATGGAAATAGAATCAATAAAGAAAACAAACTAAGGGGGTCCTGGAGATGGAAAACTTAAGGAAGAGAACAGAAGCTACAGAGATAAGCATCAACAGCAGAATAAAAGAGGAGGAGAGAATCTCAGGTATAGAAGAAGATACAGTGGAAGAAATCAATATATCTGTTTAAAGATATTAAATTAAATTAAAAATTTTTAAATTAAAAAATTAAATTAAAATTAAATTTAAAAATTAAATTTAAAAATTCCTGACAAAAATGCAAGAAATCAAGAACACAATGAAAATATGAACCGAAGAATAATAGGAATAGAAGAAAAAGAATACTCCTGGATATAAGGACCAGAAAATATTTTTAACAAAAACATGAAAGATCCTCAATCTAAAGAAATAATTGCTTTTCAAGAGGCTTACAGAACACCAGATAGATTATATTAAAAAAGAAATTCCTCCTGCCACATAATAATCAAAACACTAATTTACAGAGCAAAGGAGAAAAATATTAAAAGATGGAAAGGGAAAAGGCCAAGGAACACATAAAGGCAGACTGATCAGAATCACATCTGACTTCTTTTTTTAAATTTAATTTAATTTTATTAATTACACTTTATTCACTTTGTATCCCCCCATAAACCCCTCTCTCCTCCCCTCCCTGTTTCACCCTCCCTCCCCCTTCTTCACGCATAAACTTCCCCAAGTCCACTGATAAGGGAGGTCCTCTTCTCCTTCCTTCTGATCTTAGTCTATCAGATCACATCAGATGACAATGCAGCCACATCTGACTTCTTAACAGAGGCTATGAAAGCCAGAAGAACCTGGGCAGATGTCATGTAGACCCTAAGAAAAACAGATATCAGTCCAGACTACTATATCCAGCAAAACATACAATCACCATAGATGGACAAACAAAATATTCCATGACAAAACCAAATTTATATAATATCTTTATACAAACCCAGATCTTCAGAAGATACTAGAAGGAAAACTTCAACCAAAAGAATGGTCATTACCTGTGGATGAACAATTTTTAGCACCTTTGTTTATATCAAGTGTGTGTCTTTTGGAAAAATGTCCATTTTGTTTCTATTTTTTAGTTTATTGTTAGCTATATTTTAGTATTTGATTGCAAGAATTAATTAAATATTTGGAGTTTCATTGGTTCAAAATAAACTAACAATTAACAAAAGCCTCTGAAAGGCAGATAGATAAAGACTATTTTCCTCATTTTTCTCACAACCAAAAATATCAAAAACAAAAAGAAAAGGTAGTTATCAGTTATATGGTGGATGATATGGTGAATATTATTCTATTAAAACTTTTCTTATTAAACATCAACAGATAATTGCTATACTATAATTATATTTTAAGTAATTCTATAAAACCAGGCATGAGATTAAAGAATATTAACCATGATAAATTCTACAAATTCATTTTCTCAGTATTAATATTCAATAATAAAATATTGATTTTGAAATTTATTAAAAGAAATGTTATGGCTTATTTTTACATGATTTATAAGAAAATGATCATATACATATATGCAAACTATCATATACAAATATTTAAACTATCATATACATATTTGTAATTTATAGTCATAAATATAAGTTTATCAGCATTAGCTAATATAGTTAGTTAAAATGTATAATATGACAAAATTACAATAATATAGAAATAAAAAAATACCATAACTCTACCTTTGCTTCCATTATCTCCTGGTTTTTATATTGTCATAACATCAGCATCATCTATAATTAGTGTGATTACTCATTATCCATTTTTAATAATAAGATATGCATATATTACTATTCATGACTTAATAATTAGGTTCTACAATATTGTGCATACATAAACTTCATAAAGAATTAAGTCTGCTATGCTTTGCAGTTGAATCTTTAATATAGCTTATTAAATCAATATTACTTTAGTTTGAAAGTCATTGACAATCATAAAATGGATAATGCTAGAAAAATGTTTTCTTGTGGTAGAAAATGCCTTATGTGACTTTTCAGTGTATCCTTGTTTCAACATGTATAAATTAATAGTGCTTATATACAACAACAATAAAGTAGTTGAAAAATAAATTTTGAAAGAGAAACCATTCATAATAGCTTTGAAAAATTACATAACAAGAAATAAACCTAGCAAATCAGGTGAGCAATTTTTAAAAGGGAAACTTTTTAAAATTTATTTTTTTATTAATTATAGTTTATTCATTTTGTATCACAGCTGTAGCCACCTCCCTCATTCCCTCACAATCCCATCCTCCCTCCCTGATCTTTTCCAATGCCCCTCTCCAATCATACTAATAGGGGAGATCCTATTCCCCTTTCCTCTGACCTTAGCCTATAAAACCTCATTAGGACTGGTTGCGTTGTCTTCCTCTGTGACCTGGTAAGGCTGCTTCCTCCTCGGGGGGAAGTGATCAAAGAGCTAGCCATCTAGTTCATGTCAGAGACAATCCCTGTTCCCATTACTAGGGAACCCACTTGGACACTGACCTGCCATGGACTACATCTGTGCAGGCTAGGATATCTCCATACATGGCCTTGGTTGGAGTATCAGTCTCAGAAAAGACCCCTGAGCCTGTTTTTTTTGGTTCTGTTGGTCTCCTTTTGGAGCTCCAGTCCCCTCTAGGTCTTTCTATCTGCCCCCTCCCCTTTTTTTCATAAGATTCCCTTCAGTCTGTCCAAAGTTTGGTTATGAGTCTCACCATCTGCTTTGATACCCTGCTGAGTAGAGTCTTTCAGAGGCCCTCTGTGGCAGGCTTCTGTCCTGTTTCCTGTTTTCTCCTTCTTCCCATGTCCGTCTCATTTGCCTTTCTGAGTGCTACAAGGGAATCTTTAAGACACTGAAAAAAAAATTGAAAATTATAGATGTTTTAAAGACCTTGCAGGCTCCTGAATTAACACAACAAATACTGTGAACATGGCTTTACTACCAAAAGCAATTTACAGATTTAGTGTAAACCTCATAAGAATTTTAATGTTATTCTTCTCGGACCTTGAAATTTGCTAACATATGAAAACACAAAAGATGATAGCTAGTCAAAGCAACTCAAAATGGAAACAATATGGTCAGTAATATATTTCCTGACATTAACTGTACTGCAGAGCCACAGTGACAAAGACTGCATGGTACCTGGTCAAATTGGCATGTAGACTAAAATAACATAGTTGAGGACCCAGAAAAAAAATATTGATATTTAATTTTTGACAACAAAGTACTGTAAAAAGATAACTCACTCAAGAAATGATGTTATCAAATGTACGGAATTAAATTATATCCTCATTCCTCACTTTTCACAATTATCAGTTAAGAGTTAACCATAGATCTTATCTTAGAATTGGAAACACTGAAATTGCAAAAGGAAACATAGGGGAAATAGTTCAGAATACAAGTAGAGAATGAATATTAGACTAGAAGATCAGTCTTACAATAAACAGGCCCCAATTAAAAAAAATTTCCACAAAAAGTCAGATGTTCAACAGTTTGAACAGATGACATGTAGGAATGGGAGAAAATACTTGTCAGCTATAGTTGAGCTAAGGAGTAAACACTAGAATTTTCAAACTTAGCAACACAAAACCCAAACTGCCGATCTATGAATGGGTCAATTATATGAGCAGACAATTCTCACAAAACAAAAATGCAAATGACAAAGAAATATTTTCAAGAGTCCTCAACATTACTAACCATCAAAGAACTGTGAATCCAAACTTCTTTGATATTCCATTCCACCTCAGTCAGAAAAATACTACTTACCTGTAGAAAACAATTGGCAATTGGTACTGCTCCTGAGCATATACTCAAAGACTCTTCTTTCTATAACACATTTTGCATATCCATATTTATCTCTATTCTTTCCATAATAACAAGAGAATGGAGGTGTCTTTCAAAAAAGAAGTGGATAACTATAAAGTAGTCTATATGCACAATAGAATTCTATTAAAATGTAAGCAAAAAATAAGTGAACTTTGTAGAAAACATATGGATCTTAGAAACATTAAAGTGAAATACAAAAAGAAATATACTATATCTTCTCCCTCATATTTTGACTCTAACTGATAATTGTCAGAAATCTGAATCTAGGTGAGAGTATATTTGGTCAAAGAACAGGAAAGTAAAAATGGATCCATAGGATGAATAAAATTACTGAGCCTTGGTGGATGAGGATGTGGAAGACAAGAAAACACCATACATTAGAGTCAAAAGTATAATTTTGTAGGCAAAGAGATGGAGTAAGGAAAAGAGTGATGGAAAGATTGGAGAAGTGGGGAAGGGATCAATCAAAATGAAGTAGATGTGCATGTTCTATTGGAAACCTGCTACTTTGTAAAATTATTTCTCTTAAATAAAATTATCTTTTTACACACTTGTGGTACAGGATGTGCTGCCACTATTTCTTCCTTTGGTGGTATGAAGAATGGGTATGCTTCACAAAATTATCCTTCATTTAACAGCTTTTTTTTAAATTTCTTTTTTAATTAATTTATTTTTTATTCACTTTACATCCTGGTTGTAGCCAAATGCCACTTCTCCTCCCAGTCCCACTCTTTCTCCTTCCTTCTCTATTCCTCAGAAACAAAAAAACCTCCTTTCCCATCCACCCCAGCTCCTCAAGTCACCATCAGGACTGAGTGTGTCCTCTTCCCCTGTGTCAGGGCAAGGCAGTCCAGCCAGGAAGAAATGATCAAGAAGGTGGCAGGAAAGTCTGTAAGATGCACTTCTCACTTTCTTTACTTGAGGACACACTTGAAGCCTAAGCTGCCTGTGGGTTACATTTTGTGTGTGTGTGTGTGGGGGGGGTTCTAGATCTAGTCCATGCTTGGTCATTGGTTGATGCTTCAGCCTCAGAAAACCACTCTGAGCCCTTGTTAATTGGCTCTCTTGGTCTTCTTGTGAAGCTCCTGTCATATCCAGGTTCTTTTCTTTTTCCTTCCACTTTTCCGCATGAGTCCCTACACATTGCCCAATATTTAGCTGTGATTTTCTGCATCTGCTTTGAGGCCTGAGTAGAGAGTCTCAGAGGACACCTCTGATAGGCTCCTGTCTGCAAACTTAGCTTAGCATCCTTCATAGCACTCTCCCATAGGGTGGGTCTTTGGTTGGGCCAGGCATTGGTTATGCATTCCCTCAATCTCTGGTCTATCTTTATCTCTGCACCTCTTGTAAGCAGGGTTAATTTTGGGTAGAAGTTTTTGTGGGTGGATTGGTTTACTAAAAGACTAGTCTAGTTATAGGATGTCCTCTTCAGTCTTTATGGTCTCTGCCACTAGGTGTCTTTGCTTGAAACCCCCTCATATTCTCCCAGAGACTAACCCTGACTTAGGTCTCCAGCTTGTCATGACAATGTCCCCACCCTCCGTTTCTCTTTTCTCTACAGGCCTATGTCCTCTCACTCCTGCTCACCACATATATGATCTCCACTCTCCTATTTCTCTGTGCCCCCTTTCCTACCTTGTTCCTTCTCTTCAACCACTACCACTGTCTATTCTATTTACCCGTAGAACAGAACAGCTAGGTTTACAGCAGCTTTAGCCAGAATCTGCAAACAACTTAGATGTCCCTCAACACAGGAATGGATACAGAAATTATGGTACATTTATACCATGGAATACTACTCAGCTATTAAAAACAAAGAAATCATGAAATTTGCAGGCAAATGGTGGGAACTAGAAAAGATCATCTTGAGTGACATAATGCAGACCCCAAAAGACACAGATGATACATACTCACCTATAAGTGGATTTTATGCATACAATACAGGATAAACATACTACAAGACACAGACCCAAAGAAGATAAGTAACATGGAGGGTCCAAGGGAGGATGCATAAATATCATTTAATGACTCTTTTTAGTGATATTTAACCATTAAAAACTGGGCAAAATATTTTGTCTAAAATTATTTTTCTGAATTAAAGAAAAATTAATCATCTTTCAGACAGAAGCAGAGATTTAGAAAGTGCAACATATATATCATAGAAATATGTGACTAAGTATATACAGAAAGTATATCAGTCCAAGATAAAGGACTTCTACTTATGGGGGATGTTATCTTTCCATCAGGTAGGACTATCTGGCTAGTTAAATTCTATCAGTTGTTAGTTGCCAGATTCTTTTGTTTTTCTGAGACAACAGAGTTGACTTAGAAGTCCCAACTCCTTCTGACTTAGTTATCACATTTTTTTTCCAAATATACTGCTTGAGCATTTAATTTTAAGCCTTTAGTTCTTTACTTCATTGTCTTCTGGATATCATTCTTTTACACTTTGAAGTTAAAATATATTCTATTGTGTTGTTGTTGTTCATTTGTTTGTTTGTTTTGTTTTACTTTGCTTTGTTTTTTTTTTGTTTTTTTTTGTTTTTTTTTTTTTGATACAGAATTTCTCTGTGTAGCTTTGGCTGTCCTGGTCTCGGTTTTTAGACCAGGCTAGCCTCGAGCTCACAGAGATCCACCTAGCTCTGGTTCCCTGAGTGATAGGATTACAGGTGTGTGTGATCATGCAGTGCATATTTTTTATTTATGAAATACAGATTTTTTTTTCGTAATTTTTGTTTCATATTTTTTTCCAGAGAATGGAAAAGCAGAACACCTCCATTTCCCATGATAAAGTGACATGAGTAAAGTCATAATGAACATTTTAATTAATTTTTCCTTTAACTTTAATTTTATTTGGGTTTAACCTCAAAATATAATTACATATTGTGTCCATTCCTTCTTCTCCCTACAACATTCTCATATACCTATCTTTGTTCTTTCAAATGGCTAAGAAATATACCAAAGAAATGTTTGTCATCATTACCAATTAGAAAAAAAACAAATTAAAAAAAAAACATTGAGAATTTTATCTTACCCCATTCAGAATGGCAAATATCAAAAGAAGAAAATTTTAAATTACATAAAAATGTAGATATTTATAAGATATTTAAGTTTACCAACACTAATCTATATTTCATCACAGTGTTAGGAACTTAATAAATACTTTTAAACTGGTATAGGCTCAGGATTTCATCATACTTTTGAACTGAATCCTTTACTGTATGAAGCCATTCTTTATTTCATAATACATTTATGCAACGATTTTTTTTTATACCAGATGCTGATGTCAGGGATAAAAGTGAGAATGATACATTGTTTAGTCCTTGAATGGGTCATAATCCAGTGAAAATGACAGCCAAGGTAACCAAAATTTTTTTCAGGATGTATAAGAAGGATTTTCCCAAGAAAGAGAAAAACAGAAGCACTCAGTTTTTAGGGTATTTAAAGGTTTGCTTAATATGTAATGCAATGTAGTAAAGTGATATTACCTCTGAATCATTCTTCCAGTTCTTAGTGAAATGTGACTTCATGGAGGTTACACAATCTCTCTGAGACTTATTTCCGTTTTCTATATAATAGGGGTAATAATAATACCTAACTGAAGTACTAAGTAACTATAAAGTAATTGAAATAGAACTGACAAATCTTACTGCTATGTAAATGTTCTCTCAGTTCTTATATGATGTTTTCTAGGTAAAAATAAAAGAAGCTTGAGACAAAACACACTTTTAAAAAAATTATACGTTTCTGTGGGAATCGTCCCTCACTTAATTTTAATGGAGAAATAGTTGAGAATACTGGATACAGTACCTGTAGGTGCATCTTGTCCTCTCTCATAGTCAACTACTAACAACATACATTGTACAAAATAATGCATTTACACTTTATTTATTTATTTTATTTCAGTCAAGAGTTTTAATATTCATCTTGCTGCTTGATTTTTCGTGTCTTGAAGTATAACAATATTACCAATTTGTAATTGTTACTTAGAAGATACCTAAGTCTTTTTTTCTACATTTCTTGTACTTTTATCTTGTGCTCTTGAGATAAATTTCAAAATGTTTCATTTCAACATAGAGTGGTTTTGCAATTTCATCATTCTGATAAATTATGTGAACAAAGGAGACTCTCAGTCTCCATAGTTTATGCCATGCAAGCCTTGCAAATACTGTACATTAGTAAAAATATGTATCTTTTCTATTGTCAGCAAGTTAAAACCAACATTGAAACTTAGGAATTACCAGCTAGACAATGTAAAAAACTGCAGGTTTATCTTCAGGTTACCAGTTACTCGTGTATTTCTACTCTTTTTCCTTTTTTATTTTATTTTTTGATTAAATTTTTATTGTTTACATTAATTACATTTTATTTGCTTTGTATCCCAGATGTAGCCCCCTCCCTCACTCCGTCACAATCCCTCACTCCCTCTTCTTCACCCATGCTCCTCTCTAAATCCACTGATAGGGAAGGTTCTCCTCCCTTACCATCTGAACCTAGCTTATCAGGTCTCATCAGGACTGGCTGCATTGTCTTCCTTTGTGGCCTGGCAAGGCTGCTCCTCCCTCAGGAAGGTGGTCAAAGAGGCAGCCACCGAGTTCATGTCAGAGACAGTTCTTGTTCCCCTTAATAGGGCTCCCACTTGGACACTGAGCTGCCATGGACTACATCTGAGCAGGGGTTTTAGGTTATATCCATGAATGGATCTTGGTTGGAGTATCAGTATCAGAAAATACCCCTGTGCCCAGATTTTTTGGTTCTGTTGCTCTCCTTGTGGAGCTCCTGTCCTCCCCAGGTCTTACTAACTCCCCCTTCTTTCATATGATTCCCTGCACTCTGCCCACAGTTTGGTTAAAAGTCTCAGCATCTGCTTTGGTATACTGCTAGGTAGAGTCTTTCAGAGGCCCTCTGTGGTAGGCTCCTGTCCTGTCCTGTTTCTTGTTTTCTCTTTCTTCCAATGTCAATCCCATTTGTCTTTCTAAGTAAGGATTGATCATCTTACCTAGGGTCCTCCTTATCATTTTGCTTCTTTAGGTATCCAGGTTTTAGTATGTTTATCCTATATTATATGCCTAGTATCCCTTTATAAGTGAGTATATATTGTATGTGTTGCTGCTTCTGAGATACCTCACTGATGATGATCTTTTCTAGATCCCATCATTTGCCTACAAATTTCATGATTTCCTTGTTTTTAATTGCTGAGTAGTATTCCATTGTGTAAATGTACCACAATTTCTGTATCCATTCTTCAACTCTTTTTTTCATTAAAAGTATGATTTGTATTGCATAATATTTTGCATGAAAATATCTAGTTAGTATGAAATTATAAAACCCCTGTTACCTTAAGAATATATATATATATTGCCAATCTGCCATGCATTTATAAAGTATAGCCCAAGTTAAGAATCATCCAGTAAATTAGAGTATTCTTCCTTCCAAATTAGCAAAAAGTCTCACTATATTAAAAATAAGAGGTATATATTTTCTTGGGCATCTCAGCAAACTCTGTCACAATTTATTCTATTGCTAATGATAATTTCAGGGATTTTGTTGTTGTTGTTTTCTGTGTGCTTCCTTCTTTGTATTAGAGTTGTGATAACCATCTAAAAGAATCTTGACTGATTCTAGGACAGAGATAATCGTGCTATTAGTCTTCTTGAATGAAAGTTGTTTGCAATAATTATTAATAAAAAAGATATGCACACACACACAACGAAAGTATGCTTGGGCATAATTTTTTCCTATTATGTGGGTCAAAAAATTCTCCATACCCTGCAAAAACTTTGATAATTTGTGCAGCTGTTAAAAAAATAAATATTCCAGATTATGTAGTTCAATATCAAGAATAACTAGCAATTATATTTGGGAAAGTTTAATTAAAAATTCATCATAGTTTTATGCCACTCTCAACATATAGATGTGGAAATCACAACTCTTTGAAATTGAATAGAATTTTACTTATAAAATATGTCTTTGACATGAACTCAGTGGCTGGCTCTTTGACCTCCCCACACCTCATGGGAGGAGCAGCCTAGCTAGACCACAGAGGAAGACATTGCAGCCAGTCCTGGTGAGACCTGATAAACTAGGGTCAGATGGAATGGGAGGAGGACCTCCCTTATCAGTGGACTTAGAGAAGGGAAGGGAAAAGATGAAGGAGAAAAGGTGGGATTGAGAGAGAATGAGGGAAGGGGCTACAGCTGGGATACAAAGTAAATAAAATGTAATTAATATAAAAATTAAAATTTAATAAAAATGTGTTCAGTAACAAAGTGATAGTTTACCATCTTAAGGTTGGCTAAATGTCTTTCAATGTTTCCCCGAATGTACTTTTCTATATTTAGATGTATACCTACTAGGTTTGGCCCTAATTTGTTTCTTAACTGTATTTTCAACAATATACAAAACCATGTACTATTATGAAATAATGTCTAATTTTTATTTTATCCTTAGTACTATGAGGATCATTATGTTTCAGAAATGTCAGTATTCAAGCACAGAAAAGACATTTTTTTTCCTGTATGATACATTTACTTTGAAGCTGATTTATCAAATCTATTTCTTATCACAGAGACTTTTTACAATTATATCTATACTACACGTCTCTGCATATACACTAAATATACTTACTATCTTCCTCTGTCTTTCACTGTCTCTCTGTCTCTGTTGTTTCCTATCTCTATCTCCTCCTGTCTCTTTCTTGCTTGTATGTGCATGTGTGTGTGTGTGTGTGTGTGTGTGTGTATGCATACACTATAGACATGAATGTTGACATCCACTGAGGTACATTTTTAGCAACTCAGAAACATACATGATTGACAGAACAAAGCATATGGAAATGAATAAGAATCTAACCCACATTTAGATCTAAGAAAAAAAATATTTGCCTGAAGGGAAAATATTAATTAGTTTGTCTACATGCTAGATAAGAGTCTGGAAGACATATCCATCAAAAAGGCAGTGTAATAAACAGCAAAATGGAAATTATTTGTAAATTGGCAGTAAACTTGGCAAACATTTAAGGGGTAAACAATTTATTTGGCATGCAAAGCATTTAGAAATCACAGCCTCTGTCAGGAGGCATCTGTGCATAAATTCACTTATTTGACAGAAATTAACATTTTGCAGAAATCTTTGTTGCATGCTAAGATTTTTCACCCTCCTTAATTATTTTAATTGCTGCTTCAGAATGTTCTACATAAACATTCAAAAGATGCTAAAATCCACAAAGTCTGATCCAATTTTATCAATATAGAACTACTCCTATCGAGAGCTGACTAAAATACTAACTGGGGGGTTAATTATTTAGGTCATTATACCAAACATATTTCTCTCGAATAAAATACAAAAGTCATATAAAATACAGTGAGAACTTTATTTTGCGAGGAAAGGTAAAGTTTCATTTTAAGGAAAGTAAAATGTTTCACCTAATTTTTTTTATTTTAAAATAAATAAAAATAATGTAAGAGACTAACAGTATATGGAATAAATATTGTTTTCCACAAGGAAATGGATAATTTTGAGGTCAATTAGGAGATAGGGAGTATTGGGAAAAATCTGAGCTCAGTGGTCTTAACATTTATCCTTCTAGGAGTTAACATTTGTAGAACTTCAGTATCCTCATTAATCAAATGAGATTTAGTCCTTTCTTTTCTAAAGTTTTCTCTTAGTTGTACCTTATAGAATGTAAATTAACTCAGCATAAACTTTTAAAATTTCTTAGTTTTGACTCTCAGAAAAAAACCCTTCTTTTTTAGAAGTTTCTGTTTCTGAGAGAAAAGCTTATCAGAAAAATTCGTAAGATTCTCTAATATAAAAGAAAATCATTAATATTTATTTTTTCCTTTTCCCTATGAGAAATGTGAATGTTCATAGAGCTTGACTTGAACCCAACTGTGAGTCTTGTAATAATTTATTACTGTATTCTATATTTTTATTAAGTTTCTCATATACATTTTTTAAATCAGCTCTCTCTCTCTATATATATATATATATATATTTTTTTTTTTTTTTGAGACACGGTTTCCTTGTGCAGCCTTGGCTGTCTGTAACTTGCTTCATAGACCAGGCTTGCCACAAACTCACAGCCATCTACCTGCCTCAACCTTTGATTGCTGGGTTTGCAGGCATGTGCCACTGTGCCAGGTTTTTTTCTTAAATTTCAGACTGCTATTTCCATCCTACTGTATTAACAAGAATTATAAATTTCCAATATTTGAAATTTTAAGTAAGCAGGTACATATTTAAGGTATAAACCAAGAGACTCTTATGCTGTAGTGCACAAATTCATTCTGGTATGTTAACAAATCATAATCTTATAGCAGATTCATAATAAGAATCACAGAAATGGTTTATTATCATTAATTTATTATATTTATTCACTTTGTATTCCAGCTGTAGCCCCCTTCCTCATCCTCTCCCAATCCCATTCCCTCCCTCTGTTCCTTCCATGTCCCCCTGAGTCCACGAATAGGGGAGGTCCTCTTCCCCTTCCCTCTGACCTTAGTGTATCAGGTCTCCTCAGGACTGGATTCATAGTCTTCCTCTGTGGCCTGGTAAGACTGCTCATCCCTCAAGAGGAGGTGATCAAAGAGCCATCCACTGAATTCATATCAGAGATAGTCCCTGTTACCCTTACTAGGGAACCCACTTGGATACTGAGATGCCATAGGCTACATCTGTGCAAGGGTTCTAGGTTATCTCCATGCATGGTCCTTGGTTGGAATATCAGTCTCAGAAAAGATCCCTGAGCCCAGATTTTTTTGGTGATCTCCTTGGGGATCTCCTGTCCCTCCCAGGTCTTTCTGTCTCCCCCTTCTTTCATAAGTTCTCTGCACTCTGCCCAAAGTTTGGCTATGAGTCTCAGCATCTTTGCAGGCAAATGGTGGGATCTAGAAAAGATCATCCTGAGTGAGGTATCCTAGAAGCATAAAGGCACACATGGTATTTACTCACTTATAAGTGGATATTAGACCTATAATAGAGGATAAACATACTAAAATCTGTACACCTAAAGAAGCTAGGCAAGAAGGATGACCCTGGGTAAGATGATGAATCCTCATTCAGTAAAGGCAAATGAGACAGACATCACAAGTGGGAGAAAACACAATACAGGACAGGTGCCTACCACAGAGGGCTTCTGAAAGACTCTACCCAGCAGGGTATCAAAGCAGAAAAGGTTAGTACTTTTCATCCTTCATCTTAATCTGTGTTTGCTTTATGTTGCTTCGGCTTTAAAAGCATGACCTCTGGTTTGTTTGCTCCTGTATCTGAATTGCAGTTGCTATTGAAATCTTGCTTTATATTTTTTGCTTTAGGTAGTTGGAAATGTGTTTTAAACTTGTAATTGTAATCAAGTTAGTACTTATACTTTTCAATTACTAAAATCATGATAGCCAAAAAAAAAAAGCAGAAAAGAAAAGGGTTTTATTTTTTCACAGTAATGAACATTTATCAACAGTAAAACTAATCTATTGCTTTTCCTAAAGCTAGATGAGTTGGCTATGAGTTTCAGCATCTCCTTCAATACCATGCTGGGTAGAGTCTTTCAGTGGCTCTCTGTGGAATGCTCCTGTCCTGTTCCCTGTCTTCTACTTCTGATGTCTATCCTGTTTGCCCTTGTGAATGAGGTGAACTCTCTTCCTTAGGGTCCTCCTTTTTGTTTCACATCTTTAGGACTATAGATTTAAGTAAGTTTATCCTATATTATATGGCTAATATCCACTTATAAGTGGGTATATAATATGCGTCTTTCTGCTTCTTAGATACTTCACTCGGGATGATCTTTTCTGGTTCCCACTATTTACCTGAAAATTTCTCGATTTCCTTGTTTTTAATTGCTGAGTAGTAGTCCACTGTGTAAATGTACCACAACTTCTGTATCCATTCTTCGGTTGAGGGACATCTAGGTTGTTTCCAGGTTCTTGCTCTTATGAGTAAAGATGCTATGAACATAGGTGAGCAAATGTCCTTGTTGTATGGTTGAGCATTGTTTGGATATATGCCCAGGAGTGAGATAGCTGGATCTTGAGGTTGAACTATTCCTAATTTTTTGAGAAGGCACCAGATTGACTTCCAAAGTGGTTGTACAAGTTTACATTTCTACCACAAATGTAGCACGGTTTCTTTTTCTCTACATCCTCTCCAGCATGTGTTGTCCCTTGAGTTTTTTATTTTAGTCATTCTATTGGGCATAAGGTAGAATCTCAGTGTCATTTTGCTTTGCATTTTCCTGATGTTTAGTGAAGGTGAGTATTTCTTTAAGTGTTTCTCTGCCACTTGATGTTCCTCTGTTGAGAATTCTCTGTTTAGCCCTGTACCCCATTTTTTTAAATTAGATTACTTGATTTGTTTCTTTGTTTGTTTGTTTTTGGTGTTTAACTTCTTGAGTTCGTTATTTTTGGATATTAGCCCTCTGCCAGATAGACGTAGGGTTGGTGAAGTTTTATCCCCAGTCTGTAGGCTGTTGTTTTGTTCTGTTGACAGTATCCTTTGCTTTACAGAAGTTTCATGAGTTCCTATTTATTCATTGTGGATCTTAGCACCCGTGCTGTTGGTGTTATGTTCAGGAAGTTGTCTCCTGTGCCAATGAAGTCAAGTTTTTTCCCCACTTTTTCTTCTAACAGGTTTAGTGTGCCTGCTTTTAAGTGAGATTTTTTATATACTTGGACTTTACTTTTGTGAAGGTTGATAAATGTGAATCTATTTAAACTTTTCTACATATAGACTTTGAGTTAGTGCAGCACCATTTGTTGAAGATGTTATCTTTTTTCCATTGTATGATTTTAGCTTATTTGTCAAAAATCAGTTGTCTGTGGGTGTGTGGATTTATTTCTGGATCTTCAATTCAATGCCATTGATTCACCAGTTTGTTTCTATGCCAGTAACATGTCATTTTCATTACTGTTGCTCTATAACATAGCTTGAGATCATGGATGATAACGGACAAACTTTCAGTACAGTGCAGGTAATCTTATGGTAGAAGTGGGACATGGAAAGGGGCAGGGAAGAGACCAGGGAGGGAATGTGGGGTTGGGGAGGGAATGAGGGAGAAGGATACAGCTGGGACACAGAGTTAACAAAATGTAACTAAAAAGAAAAATAAAATAAAAAAAAGAAACATGCAGAAAGATAAAAAAAATAAAATAAAACTTCATGCCTTTCAACCCCTGTAAAAAACTCTAACTTTCAGATTATGTCAAAGGCAGTCCCTCTTCCCATTACTATGTAACCCACCTGGACACTGAACTGCCATGGGCTACATCTGTGCAGGGATTCTAGGTTATCTCCACGAATAGTCCTTGGTTGGAGTATGAGTCTCTGGAAAGTTCCCTGTGTTCAAATTATCTTGTTCTGTTGCTCTCCTTGTGGAGTTCCGGTCCCCTCCAGCTCTTACTAGTTCCCACTTCTTACATAAAATTCCATTCACTCTGCCCATCAGTTGGCCATCAGGCTCAGCATCTGCTTTGACAGTCTATACTGCAGAGACTTTCAGAGGCCCTCTGTGGCTCGTTGATCACCTCCCCCGAGGGGGGAGCAGCCTTACCAGGCCACAGTAGAGGACAATGCAGCCACTTTTGATGAGAACTGATAGACTAAGATCAGAAAGGAGAGGAGAACCTCCCCTATCAGTGGACTTGGGGAGTGGCATGCATGCAGAAAGGGGAGGGAGGGTGGGATCGGGAGGAGAGGAGGGAGGGGCTTATGGGGGATACAAAATGAATAAAGTGTAACTAATAAAAAATTTAAAAAAAACTCTAACTTTGCATTTTTGTTTTAAGTCCTAACTAAAATCAAATTTGTAGAAACCACACACACAATCTGTACAAAATGTCTTTTTACACAAACTATAGAGCAAAAGAATTTTGTTTTCAAAACAAAGATACTTAAAAATAATAAATTTATTTTTGAAACTCTTAAAAAAAAAAAAGAAAGAAAGAAAGAAAGACCAGGAGGGGACAAGAGCTCCACAAGGAGAGCAACACAGCCGAAAATCTGGGCCCAGAAAGCCTGAAGTGACTGATGAATCACCCGAGGACCATGCATGGAGAGGACCTAGAATCCCCTGCTAGATACAGGCCATGGGAAGCTCAGTTTCTAAGTAGGTTCCCTAGTATGGTGAGCAGAAACAGTCGCTGGCATGAATGTGGTTGCCTGTTCTTTGATTGCACCCCCCTGGCAAGATGTCCTTATTAGACCTCACAGAAATAGTATCCAGACTGTCCTGATGAAACATGATAGTCTAGGGTCAGACGTTAGCGGAAGAGGACCTCCCCTCCCTTATCAGTGGACTAGGGGAAGAATATAAGGTGAAAGGGGGAGGGAAGATGAGACCAGGAGGCGATGAAGGAGGGAGCCATACCTGGGATATAAAGTGAATACATTGTAGTAAATAATAATTATTTTTAAAAGAATATATAAAAGCTAGATCAGTTATTTTGCATGATTTTTTTCATATGTATTTCTAATAAAATGTTATTTTCTCTTTTCTCTTGTAAGATAAAAGTTTATAAGGAAGTCAGGAACTATATAGAATAAAATAGGCTCCAGATTGTTTGATTAAAACAGTTTGAAATAAAAGTTAAAATTAGAATGTGGGCTTTATTTATTTATTTATTTATTTATTTATTTATTTATTTATTTATTTTAGGGCTGGTTAGTTCTAACAAAAGATCCTTATCTGCCTGTTGTTGCAAAAAGAACTTTCCTTGCTGAGGCATGATTACACTTCTCTTTCAGTATAAGGATATTTAGCATATATTTAAGAATTTTTATGCTTTAGTAAAGTGAGTGTTTTCCTCTAAAATTCATGACTTCACTGTCTCTGGGTAGTTGGCCAGCTTTTCAGCATCAGGCACGATTTTCCTATTGTTGTGTGGGTCATAAGTTAATTACAGAGTTTTTGGTTACTGCCAAGATGTGTGGTCTACTACTGCACCCTCAGAGTTTTAGTGGCATGTTGCTCCATATGGTCCATAGGCATTATAGCTGGTTAGGATTGTTGGCTGATTTCCTCCTTTGAAAACTTGCATGGTGCTTTATAATGGGAAAGCTAGTTGGATCCCAGTCTCGACTGATAAATACACAATACAACTCTCACACCTAAGCTTTATGGATCATGAAAAAGAGATGGTAGAAAAATTTTGTGAGTCAAAGGATCAGGGAAGTTGTTGTGAGACTCTGTCTCCTAAGAATTTAAGAAAATACACTCATAAAGTCTAACCAATCTAACTGCCTAAATATGAGCCAAACAAGAACAACAGAGATAGACATACCAAAGTGTACATGGGAAAACCCAAGGGACCTCATAACTATACAAAGAAATACAGGCAATTGAGGAACTCTGAAAGTGAAAGAAATAGTCTTCCCCAAGGAAGGGAGCACTAATAGGGTATCTAATTCCATATGGTTACCCAGAAAAAGTAAACATACATGTAACATTATGCAGACTGAGAAGATAGTATTTATGTGTTTAAGAATATATAGTAATATACGTATGTAGCAAAAATTAATAAAAAATGGCATAACTTTCAAAGAGAACACAGGATGGTATATGAGATAGTTTGAGGAGAGGAGAGGTAAATGGAAAATGGTAATTATATTCAAACTTTAAAATATAAAAAAAAATACTTTTTAAATAATAGTCAACTGAATTCTTGCTAGAGTCAGCCCCTTCTCCTCTCACTCAGAGATTCATATGGAGACTGAGCTGCTAATTAGCCACATCTGAGCAGGTGGTCTGAGTCCTCTCTATGCATGCTCCTCAGTTGGTGCATCAGTCTCTACAGGATACCCTGGGCTCCGATCCTTTAGATGTGTTGATCTTGTGGGGCTCTTGCCCCTCCATGTTCCTCTATCCCAACCCCTCTCTTCTTCCATTAAGACTCTCTGAGCTCTGCCCAAAATTTGGCCTTGAATATCAGCATCTGATTAGATCCCTTGTTGGGTGGATCCTTTCAGAGGACCCTCTATAATAGATTCCCATTCTGTTTTCTCTCTTCTGTCCCTTCTGGTGTCTGTTCTGTTTGCCATTCTGAATGAAACTTAAGCAACCTCCCTAAGATCCTCCTTAGTTTTTAGCTTCTTTAGTTCTATAGATGGCTATCCTATTTTATATGGCTAATAACTGATTATAAATGAGTGTATACTATGCCTGTCTTTCCCTTTCTGGGTTACCTCACTCAGGATGATTTATTCTAGTTCCAACCATTTGTCTGCAAATTTCATGATTTCCTTGTTTTAAATAGCTGAGTAGTATTCCTTTGTGTAGATGTGCCACAATTTCTGTATCCATTCCTCGGTTGAGGGACATCTAGGTTGTTTCCAGGTTCTGGCTATTACAAATAAAGCTGTTATGAACATAGTTGAGCAAATGTTCTTGTTGAATGGTAAGGCATCTTTGGGATATATGCCCAAGACTAGCATAGCTGGATATTGAGGTAGTGCTATTCCCAATTTTCTAAGAAAGCTCCAAATTGATTTCCAAAGTGGTTGTACAAGTTTGCACTCCCACCAGCAATAGAGGAGGGTTCCTCTGTCTCTATATCCTCTCCAGCATGTGTTGTCACTTGAGATTTTTTTTAATTTAGACATTATAGGTGTAGGATGGAATCTCAAGAGTTTTTTTTTATTTATGTTTCCCTGATGATTAAAGAAGTTGAGCATTTCTTTAAGTGTTTTTCTGCCATTCAATATTCCTCTGCTGAGAATTCTTTCCATAACTCTGTACCCCATTTTAATTGGATTACTTGGTTTGTTGGCGTCTAATTTCCTGAGTTCTTTATATATTCTAGATATTAGCCCTCTATCAGATGTAGGGTTGGTCAAGATCTTTTCCCAGTCTGTAGGCTGTTGTTTTTTTTTTTTTTTTTTTTTCTGTTGACAGTGTCCTTTGCTTTATAGAAACTCTGTTTCACAAGCTCCCATTTATTAATTGTAATCTTAGAACCTGAGCAGTTGGTGTCCTGTTCAGGAAATTGTCTCCTGTGCCAATGAGTTCAAGACTCTTCCCCACTTTTTCTTCCAACAGATTTAGTGTGTCTGGCTTTATATTGAGATTTTTGAATCACTTGAACTTTAATTTTGTGCATGGTGATAAATATGGGTTTATTTGCATTTTCCTATATGTGGACTTCCAATTAGACCAGCACCATTTGTTGAAGATACTGTCTTTTTTCCATTGTATGGTTTTGGCATCTTTGTCAAAGATTAGGTTCTCTTCTTGCCGGGCCAAGGAGCAAGAGGATTCAGGAAGTCTTAATTAGACTTAACAAGCTATGGGCAGGTGGCAATGGTGGAGAATTCTGCTTTTCAGTAGACTGGGGGAAGGGAATGGCGGAAAGAGGGAGTGAGGGTTGGATGGGGGGAGTTAAAAGAGGTTTCTTCAATTGGGATATATAATAAATAAATTATGAGGAAATAATAAAAATTAAAATTAATAAAAAACCAAAAAGAATAATTAGTCAATGGGCTGGAGAGATGGCTTAGAAGATGCACAAGGTGGCTCATAACCATCTATAACTTCAGTTCCCAGCAATCCTGTATCCCTTTCTCTCTGTTTTTAGGCACACATATGGCATACTTAGAAAATTGCTGCAAAAGCACCAATGCACATAAAATTAAACTCTTAGAAAGGAATTCTTAAGCAAATTATTAAATTTTCAATAATTCTTTCTTCTCAATATTATTCAATCATATTATATCATAAGATAATAATAATAATAATAATAATCTGAGTTAATGCATAGTAAAGAGCTTGAATATTTTCATAATTTGATTGATATGAGATATAGGTATATGTATGTTTGAGCATGCACATTTTTGCATATCCGTGTTTTCTGTATGTTTACCTGTTAGAATAAGAAGTAGACAATTCATTCCAATTTTCCTGATACTTAATTTTGTGCTGCTGTTAAAAGTGATGTATAATATTTATAAATATTTATCAAGTACAATTACTGTTTGACACATGTATAGAGTATATTAAAATTAAACAAGTGTAATTAGCATGCACATCCATCACAAAATCATTTATCAGTTTTCTTGATGAGAATATTAACAATATCTCTTCTAGCTACATTGAAATATTATATACTTATTGTTGATTTTTTACGTACTTTTTACAAACTTAGAATCCTTGATTCAGCTTTCCAAAATTTTTCATCCAGAGTTTCAGGCAGTTGTTATTACACTCTTTACTTGCCCCATCAGTCTATGAAGTACAAGTACATGGTTAATGTTGAAATGTTAACCTCACAAGGGCTTAGTTTCAGCATTGTCAAACTAATTAGAGTATAAAGAGTAGACTGAGAAATTTTGAAAATAGATTTTACAACTGAAGTTAGGACTAAGGAATGCAAGGAAGCTTATCCCAAAGTATAATAATCCCAAGTATAAGATACAAAAGCCAGAAAATGTCTTTGATTACAGAATGAGGAAGAGAAATTGTTCAAAATGAAGGATATATAAAGAACTCAAGAAGTAAAACAGCAACAAATCAAGTAATCCAATTAAAAATGGGATACAGAGCTAAACAGAGAATTCTCAGTAGAAAAATATCGAATGGCAGAGAAACACTTAAAGAAATGACCTCTTGTCTCTTAACGCTCAAGGGCTGATTCCAGGAGGTTGCCCACCCTGCCAGGCTTTTACGTGGATCCAAAATCCTTGGGAAATAAGTGCTTTGTTCAGTGAGCAATCTATCCAATTCAAGTTATGTATTTTCTCTTATTTCTGGTAGAGGATTTATGTCATGATGTCTGGGTACTTGTGTAAAAAGACCTGAGAGATATAGGAACTGAGAAGTTTGTACATAGAGAAGATTGAGTTAGCAACAATGCATTTTTACACAGTAAAATCAATGAAATCATTGAAAAATACTTCTTATTTCCTTTTATGATTATACTCATTATAATGCTGGTTTTTCCTGAATTGTACATAACAGTGAAATGAATAAGAATTTTAAATTATGTTTTTTTTATATTTTTCTCTGAAGGAATAGAAATCTTTATTATTGTTTACGAAAGTACCCTTATCCAGGATGATTAACACTTACTGTTTATAGATGTTATTAAAACCAAACATTTTAACAGTATAAAATAGACAGTATAGGAATTTCTGAAGTATTTGTTAGAGATAAGGCTTTTCTATATAGCTCAAGCCGGACTTATACATCCTAGATTGCCTAAAATGATTTCAGTTTAGTTTTTTTGTTGTTTTTTTATAACTTTTATTTTTATATTAATCACAGATTATTTACTTTGTTCCCAGTTGTAGCCCCTTCCCTCATTCCCTCTCAATCCTACCCTCCCTTCCTCATCCCCTATACACTTATTTCAATGAATGTTACACTAATTTACATTCATACCAAGAAAACAAATAAATCCTTTTCACCACATCCCCAAGTCATTTGCTGTTTGTTTTCTTGTTTTGTTCTCCAATAAATTTTATTTATATACATATGTATATTTTGCAATTTATTCACTATATATCCCAATTGAAGCCCCCTCCCTCAACTCCTCCCATTCCCACCTTCCCTTCCTCTTTCCCCCTAGTATATTGAAAGAAGGCTTTCTCCTCCTCTAAGATAGTCATTCTGACTAGGATGAGAGAGAATCTCAGTGTAGTTTGACATGTTTATACTTTATGGTTTAGAACACTGAACAACTTAAATATAAGTATTGGAACTTCGAACCTATTGTTTTTTAGAACATCCAATTTGATTCCTCTGACAGTTGGATGATTGGATTACTTTTATTGTTTAATTCTGGAAGTTCTTTGTATGTACTGAATAGTCATATTTTGTCATCGGAGAGAGTGATAAATTTTTGTTACTTTTCCTGAATTTGGGGTCATGTTCATAAAGTTGTTTCCTATTTCTATGTCTTTAGAAGGTATTGTATGACACATTTTCTTGTGATCATAGTCTTGCCGAGTTGTCCTTTTAGACTTTGTCATGGTAGCTATGACAACTAGAGGAGAGCAGTGCAGGGGTATCCAGGTTTATAATAGCAGTAATAGAGGTATTGACACTGCCTATGGAGGGTTAGGAGACCCTTACCTATGATTCTAATTATTCTCTTCTACTATTTCAAGTGGCCTTGGATGTATGCTAAAGTACATAAGAAATAAAAGGTTAATTAAAATTGAGATTCTATGATGCCACTTAAAAGAGGTTGCCATTCATGATGATGTGGGACTATGTGGTGATGCTACTACTTAGGCTCACTCAAGTTCATGTAAATAACCTCTCATCTATGCGCTATATGAAATTCTAATAAATTCATTGTTCTCACCAATAAAAACTGAATTAAATTATTGCCAACGCTTGTTCCATAACACATGATGAAATAAAAAAAAATGCTTCTCTTAGAGTCACTACAGATCCTAAAACTTCCAAGCCATACCCCTTCTGTAGGAGGTAGCTAGACCAAAACAACAACAACAACAAAAACTGACTTCAAAACTTTATGTATAAAAGGTTTGGAATAAAGAAAATCCCCTGCCTCAAAACCAGAGTCATAAAACAGACCTAAGGATTCAAGAAACTTTCAGGCCTTGAAATTCCAAAATTCAGCCAACCCCCATATCTTCTGAAGCCCAGACATTGAAAAACAGACAATCTGACTAATATCTTTCACCCTGAAGCCTGGAGTTTGGGAAACAAATAAACAAAACAAACAAACAAACAAACAAACAAAAAGACACTGTGGCTTATCTCCCACTCTGCAGTTTCAAAACTTTTTTTTTAAAAAAGAACTTTCATTTATTTATTACAATTTATTCCCTTTGTATCCCCTTTATAGCTCTATTCCTTTTCTCCTCCCTTTTTCACCCACATTCCATCTTCTCTCCCTATGCCCTTTCCCTTGTCTGCAGATAGGGGAAGACTTCCTCCTCTTCCATCTGACCCTAGCTTATCAGGTCTCATGAAGGCTGGCTGCATCATCTTCCTCTGTGACCTGGCAAGGCTTGTAACCCATCCCCCCCGCCAGGAGGATGTGATAAGAGAGCCAGCCACTGAGTTCATGTCAGAGACAACCCCTGTTCCCTTATTCGGAAACCCACTTGGAAACTGAGCAGCCTAAGGGCTTCCTTTGAACAGGGTGTCTAGGTCTTTTTCATAAATAAATAGGTAGGTAGATAGATAGATAGATAGATAGATAGATAGATAGATAGATAGATAGATGTGCAAAAATAAATGAATAAATAAATAAATAAATAGGCAAAGATTAAAAAATATGTTGAACATTTCTTTAAATGTTTCTCTGCAATTCAGAAAGACACACGGTATGTATGTACTCACTTATAAGTGGATATTACCCATGTAATAGGATAATTACACATGTAATAAGATAAACATACTAAAATCTGTATACCTAAAGAAGCTAAGCGAGAAGGAAGACCATGGATAAGATGAACAATCCTCACTTAGATAGACAAAATGGATGGACATCAAAAGAGTGAGAAAATAGGAAACAGGAAAGAAGCCTACCACAGAAGGCCTCTGAAAGACTCTATCCAGCAGTGTATCAAAGCAGATGATGAGACTTATAACCAAACTTTTAGGCAGAGCACAGGGAATCCTATGAAAGAAGGTGAAGATAGTAAGACCTGGAGGGGACAGGCACTCCACAAGGAGAGCAACAGAATCAAAATATCTGGGCACAGGGGTCTTTTCTGAGACTGATACTCCAACCATGGAGTATCATGGAGATAACCTAGAACCCCTGATCAGATGTAGCCCATAGCAGCTCAGTATCCAAGTGGGTTCCCTGGTAAGGGGAGCAGAGAGTGTCTCTGACATGAACTCAATGGCTGACTCTTTGATCACCTCCCCCTGGGGGAGGAGCAACCTTGCCAGACCACAGAAGAAGACAATGCAGCCAGTCCGGATGAGACCTGATAAGCTAGGGTCAGATGGAAGGGGAGGAAGACCTCCCTTATCAGTAGATTTAGAGATAGGCATGGGAGGAATTGAGGGGAGGGGGGATTGGGAGGGAATGAGGGAGAGGGATACAGCTGGGATAAAAAGTGAATAAACTGTAATTAATATAAAAAATAAAAATAAAAGAAGTTTCGTTCTGAGCTAGGTGAAGACAGGCACTTTTGCCTGGCTCCTCTCCATTATAAACTCTGTTTTTCAGATCCTGCACTCTTCTACTCTCAGCTACGAAGCAGGAGGTCTGAGGGTGCCAACCTCTCAGACCAATAAGTGCTACTCTGAACTGAACATCTTAAAAATGCTTTCATTTTCTCCACTGATTTATTTCTTATAAGAATTAGTCCTTGCTATTCTTTATACAGATTTGAATAAGATGATTTTTCTGATTTTTTTCCCGGTGTATTTATCATGGACACATATAAGGTGATGCAGTCCCATGGGTCTAGGGGTCAAGTACTTTTACAGGGAACATCTCTCTAATGTCTGTCTTCATTTACAGTTTCCTGTTTGTCCTATGCATCATAGCACACCCACATCTCCCATAAGGTCTCTTCTAAATTTTCAACCTAATTTCAAGTCAGTAGGCCGTATATGGTGATCCATATTGGTGGAACTGGATTGCAGTGGTTTGAGTATAGGTAGGAATAAAAGGTATGTTGTCTAACTCTCTGATTGTTCCAGTGTAGTGTTAGATTAGGTTGAACTTCCAGGTAAGCTGAAATATGAAGATGCCATAGTGTGTTCCATTACTTTTCATGCCTCAGGGAGTTGTTGTTACTGAGACACTTTTCAGGCTTAAAGATATCATAATAATTTTCCAGAATTGAGTCTACCAAGTTTCCCTTATAAATTAGATTTCATTAGTACATTTGTCTGGAATTATCTAGCCACAATTACACAGTGTATGCCTTGGGATACAATGGAGGGCACAATAGTCTGGCTTTCATATTGGTATAAAACTTTGCTAATAAGTCGTTGAGGCATTAAGTTGTACCTTACTGACAATATAGAAAATTGATTGATATACTATAAATCTATCAGGAGACCTTCCAGTGGTTTTATGTCTTTGACTTACACTCTTTGACCTAAAGTACAGGAAATCTCCTTACATATGTATAAAACAGATACTCCTAGCCCCCTCTAAGTGTTTGAGGTTTGTCTGTTACTAATATGAGCTTAATGACAACAGATTTCTCTTTGTCATGGGTAAAGGAATAACACTATGCATCTTTCCATTCCTGTTCACCAGACTCAAAGAAATGAAGACTTATAGTTTGACATAGGACTATAGGAGGAGTGAGTCTGAATCAGGATTAGGGAGATCCAAGGTAGACTCGATAGAGTCACTATAGAAAAGGACATTTTTAGTCCTGGGAGTAGAGTAAATAGTCAAAACTCTGTGATAAAACGTTCTACTATAAAGAATATTGGGGTAAGCACAAGAGGATATAGAAATAATAAGAGCCACAACCAGAGCAATACCTATGTAAGCTACTAGTCTAGGTTGAAGCATATAGGTATCTTTTTTAGTTGGAGGGTAATAATGTAAAAGGCAGTTTGAGGTGCTCTAGTGGCTCACAGAAGTAATTAGAGTGGGTTGGTTCTTGGTCTTGGGACCCCATTGCTGGGCTAAGTGAATCAAGAACAGCTCATGTCTTGAGATAGGTATGATGAATTTACTTGTCCAGTCCTGCTGCTCACAGTGCTATAAGTAAGGATAAACTAATTGGCTATAAATTCTCCCATGGGGTTGAGTGAGGCTTCTATTTAAATCAGAAGTCTTTACTAAGACCAAGATTACAATCTCAGAACAGAAGAGATGAGCTTCTGTTCTTCCAAACTCATCCAGCTAACAAGTTTTGGAGTTTGTTGAAGTTTTACCAATTAGGTAGCAAAGTGAATCAGTCTAGCCATCTGTACATCTAACATCAAACCACTAGTGAGAAATGACATGGCTTTTAATATTTTAAAAAGCGTCAGGCCCTGGTAGCTGATGTTTTTCCTAAACTTGATTAAAGCCAGAGGTAACAATTTTGTCCAAAAAAAATGCTCTCTAATTCCTGCTTACCCACAGCAGTATCTTATATATGTGCTATAATTACACTTAAGTTAAAAATCATATTTAGCCAAAATTCTGTTTGAAATTACTTTACATTGTTCATAAAACAGAGAAGTATAAATTATTTTCATGCACTGCTAGAATGTATAGCATATAAGCAAACACAAAATTTATAAAAGCAAATGTGGTGCTTATATAATATAGGAATGACTACCTGTACAAATTATTTTAATTGATTTTAGTTAAACAAGTAAAAATGAAAAACTGAGTTCATATAAGTTAAATACATGAATTTCAAATATCCTTTCCTCTGCCTATTAGTTTTTGGTTTCTGGCTATAGACCAAAATGTAGGATTTCAGTTTTTAGCATGAAGAGCTAACAAAAAAAAAAAAAAAAAAAAAAAAAAAGGAGATGGGAAAGAGGTCATAAATGCTGAGTAATATTAACAATGTATTAACATTAACCCCTAAATTTGCTACTTCTTCATCCTACTGGGTCTTTTAACAGGCTTAGCAGACAAAATTGCTGAAACTTGAGATTAATAGTTTTCTTAATTAAATTATAAAAATATTTGAAGTATACACTTTAAAATAGTAGTGTATGCAATTTAGAAAAGTAATGAGGGCTAGAGAGATGTCTCAGCATTTAAGAGCACTGGCTGCTTTCCCAGATGGCATAGGTTCAGTATCTATCACCCACATGGCAGCTCAAAACTACCTGCAATGCCAGTTCCAAGAGATTCAGCACTCTCTTCTGGCCTCCACAGGAACTACACACACGATTCATGGACATATATGCAGAAGTAATACTTATACACATTATGCATAATTTTTATATTTTTAATTTTTTTCATTTCTATTATTGATTACAATTTATCCACTTTGTATCCTGGGTGTAACCCCCTCCTTCATCTCTTCCAGGTCCCACCCTCCCTCATTCTTCCTACCCTATATCCCACCCCTAGTCCACTGATAGTGTAGGCCCTCTTCTCCTAATATCTGACCCTAGCCTATCAGGTCTCATCAGGACTGTCTGGATTCTATTTCTCTGTGGCCTAGGTAGGCTACCTCATCAGAGGAAGGTGATCAAAGAGCCGGCTACTGAGTCTATGTCAAAGACGGCCCTTGCTCCCCAAAATACCAATACAAGACTTCACAGATATTGAAAGAACAATCCTCAATGTCATGTGGGGAAAAAAAGAATATCTAAAACAGTCCTGTCCAATTAAAGATCTTCTGGAGTTATCTCCATTCCTGATCTGAAGCTGTACTATAGAACAACAGTAATAAAAATGGCATGATACTGGCATAGAAACTGACTGATGGATCAATGCAATCAAATTGAAGACCCAGAAATAAACACACACATATACGGACACTTGATTTTTGACAAAGATGCCAAAACTATACAGTGGAAACAAGTTAGCATCTTCAACAAATGGTACTGGTCTAACTGGATGTCTACATGTAGAAAAATGTAAATAGATCCATATTTATCACCCTGCACGTGAGTAGAGTACAGGTGGATCGAAGACCTCAACATAAAACCAGACACATAAACCTTTTAAAAGAGAAAAAATACATTTAAAGTATTTGAATATAGAAATAATATATAATACAAATATAATACAGTTACCAATTTCCTTTGTGTAAGTTGTTTACCATGATCCAAACCAAAGTTAAAATTTATGTGAGGTCCCACAAGACTTCTCAGTGGGTAAATGCATAGCAGTGATAACCTCATTTTAATTGCTCAAACTCATGCAAAGACCAAAAGAAAGAAGCTACAAATTTGTTCTCTGAACTCTGCCTGTATGTTGTGGAATGTGCATATACAGATACAAATATATGTTAACAGTAAATATATTTTACAGATTATGTGTGCAGAATGTTATACCTCTGTTTCATTTCTAATTTCTGAACACAGTGTTGAATAATCGTCAGGTTCTCAATAAAGAACATTTTGGTTTTCTTTCTGCCTGTCACTAGACAAGAATATTAGAAACATATTTATGCAATGAATAGCCAGTCAACATCTGTCCTATGTGAGCCTGTAAGAGAACAAGGTCACAGAAAGCTACCATTGTACAGATCAGAAGAGTTAATCTAACTGAATAACTGGGAGTACCTGGGCAATATTACAAGAGCTAGTGTATGAAAGAAAAGCAGAGTCAAAGGATTCTAGAGTAACTCTTTGCAAAATACTGACTCAACACAGCAGAAAGAGCAAGTTTGATTTGTATTAAACACATTAAACAGAGATTGTGAGGTATATCAGACACAGGAATAAACATGAAAAAAAAATCAGAATACAAGAAATTGGTGCTTAGGTTTGTTTGAAAAACCTAAAGAGCAATGCTACTAAGCACCAGACTTCCAAACATGACATTGGAAACACTCTTGAGATAATTGTGGTAACTACTAGAATATACAATACAAAATAAGTCCTTCTTCCCTCATGTTTTTGTTCAAAAAAAATTCTAAAATACAATATAGTATTGGTGCCACAATAAGTACTTAATAAATATAAATCAAACACATAAATGTAGGGATGTCATCATTGAATTCACTCAGGAATGATTCCTCAATAAGATGCATTTTTCCTTGCCTTCATTCAGATGGATAAATAATTAATTACTTTAAAAGTTCTATACTTACTTTTTTAATTGATTAAATAATTTTTAATTATTTTTTATTATTTTTGTATTAATTACAGTTTATTTACTTTGTATCCCAGCTGTATCCCGCTCCCTCGTTCCCTCCCAATCCCACCTCCCTCCCTCATTTCCTCCCTGCCCCTCTCTGAGTCAACTGATTGGGGAGGTCCTCCTCCCCTTCCTTTTGACCCTAGCTTATCAGGTCTCTTCAGGATTGGCTACAATGTCCTCCTCTGGGGCCTGGAGAGGCTACTCCTTTCTCTAGTTGGGGTGGAGGTCAAAGAGCCAGCTATTGAGTTCATGTCAGAGACAGTCCCTGTTCCCCTAACTAGGGAACCCACTTAGATACTGAGCTGCCATGGGCTACATCTGGGCAGGAGTTCTAGATTATATCATTCATGGTCCTTGGTTGGAGAAACAGTCTCAGAAATTACCCCTGGGCCGAAATATATTTGGTCCTTGTGGAGTTGTTGTTTTCTCCAAGTCATACTAACTCCCCCTCCTTTCATATGATTCCCTGCACTCTGCCCAAGGTTTGGTTATAAGTCGCAGCATCTCTTTGTATACACTGCTAAGTATAGTCTTTCCGGGGTCCTCTGTGGTAGGCTTCTGTCTTGCTACTTGTTTTCTCCTATTTCCAATGTCCATCCCATTTGTCTTTCTAAGTGAAGATTGACCATCTTACCCAGGGTCCTCTTTCTTGTTTATTTTTTTTAGGTGTACAGGTTTTAGTGTGTTTATCCTATCTTATAGGTCTAGTATCCACATAAAAGTGAGTATATACCATGTGTGTTTTTCTGCTTCTGGGATACTTCACTCAGGATGATCTTTTCTAAATTTTATACTTAATTTTTATCCTCCAAGAATTTTCAATATCAGAGGAATTGTAAAATATATAGAGAATGCTACATTAAATGTTAAAATTAATGGGTAACAGAGTAAATATTTAATCATACAGCTATGGAAAAATGTCAGCTGACTACTCAAGACACAACAATTGAGCAAAAAGGAAGGGCAATTAGGAAAGTACAGAAATGGGAAATTTCAGATGTGAGACATAGCTGATTATCTAATTTTGGGAGGTGTGACACAGACTGTGTAGGGGTAATGGAAAAAAATTAAGAAAGACAGAATACAGAATTTTTAGAAAGATTATGAATAACAAGTTTTAAACATTACTACAAAATAGCTGACAGATTTGGAAAAGCTAAATGGAAAGCAAGGTTTTTCATTGAACAGTATGATGAATAATTTTACTCACCAACTTTATTTAGATTGAAAGATGTCTAGATTAGTAAAGAATACATTACAGTGTTTCTATGAGGACATTTGTAGAGATTATTGACTTGTAGGAAAACAGCTGCAAGGGCAAGGACAAACTTGAATATCATTAGCACCATGTGACAAACAAGTGTTATATGGAACAAAAAATGATTTTAATAAGGGAGGCCAGATAGTATATAAAAGGTTTACTTTTCAGAGTGAGTGCCTCTGTTGTTGCTGCCTTTGCTCCTGGATATCAGACTCAATGTTCTTTAGCTATTTAACACAGGTTAATAGGATCATATCTTCAGGGAGCTTGCAAGCCTTTAGCTACCAAGAAGGACTTCATAATATCTTCCTCCAGTTCTCAGGCTTTCAGCTGAGTAAAGCTCTGGAGTATCCAGACTGCCATTATTAGATGCCTAGCCTGCAACTGAATAAACCAAGATAAAATAATATATCTATATCTCTAGATATCTATCTATATCTATATTATCCCTCTCATAAATACATGCTTTAGATATGTGGTATTCAAATGTTTGAGTACTTTTCCCCTGGTTTGTAGTACTGTTTGTGTAGTTGGAGGATGCATGGCTTATCTGAAGAAGTATGTTACTGGGGCAGGTTTTGTGTTTCCAAAATGGTGTGTTATTCCCAGTTTATTCCCTCAGCTTCATGCCTATGGTTCAGAATCTGAGTGCTCAGCTTGCTGCTCCAGCCATCATGCCTTCCACCTGCTGCCTCTGTTTTATCATCATGGGCTCTAAACTTCTGGAACTGTAATCCCAAAGAAATCTTTGCTTCTTCTATGTTTCATTGGTCATGTTTTCTCAAAATTATTTTTGAGATTGTATTTTAATTACACAATTTTCCCTTCCCTTTCCTCCCTCCTAAACCTTCTTATATACTCCCCAAACCTCTTTTGCCATCAACTGTTATCACAGGCATATATGTATTTGTATATGCATATATCTTCTTAAATATAACTTGTTGAGTCCATATAATATTACTTGTATAAATATATTTAGGGCTGACCATTTAGTACTGGGCAACAAATGCAAATAGATCCATATTTATCACCTAGCACAAAACTAAAGTCCAAGTAGATCAAAGACATCAACATAAAACCAGATACAGTAAATCTATTAGAAGAAAAAGTGGGGAAGAGCCTTGACCTCATCGGCATAGTAGATAACTTCCTGAACAGAACACTAATCATCACTCTTAAGCAGCTCTACAATGAAAAAAAAAAAAAAAAAAGCAATTGTAGTATAAATAAATACAGCATGTATAGTTTGAAGGAAAAAAACAGGAAACAATGTTCCAACCAAGGTTTGTGTTAACGTGTTAAAAGATAAGGAGATTAAATTGAGGTATAATTTGCATAGTAACAAAGGGAAGGCTACCCATAGGGCAAGATATCAACAAGCAAAGCTATTAAGTTGTGAAAGAGAACATAACACATTTTCTGCTTCTATAAAGCAACAACAAACAGAAGCTTGTGCAGATGTCACTCAAGGGGCCAGGGATACATACCAAGCTGGCACAATACTTAGCAGTGTTATCAACATGGTTCTTTAGAGTCATAAACGATGTAATAGTAAAGAAGTCTACACATCTTCAAACTTTTGGTGAGACCAAACAACCTTTAGCAGAGAAATTCCTGTATGAAGGCCTCGTGAGTGTAAGAGGCCCTTGAGAAGCCAATGTGTGAAGTTGTGGAAGAAAAGTCAAGGTTGTATAGGAGAACCCAAGATTTTGGAGAGGCCAGAATCATAAAATTTTTGGCAAGGAATGATGCATACCAGATGCATGGTAACAAGCAGCAAAACTAGAGAGACAAAATCATCCAAGTCCTTAGTATCATCAAGCCCATTTGGTGGAAAGAGAGAAACTCCTGCCATTTGTCCTCTGACCTCCTCATGTGATCCAAGGCATGAACATATGTACACACAAATTCAATAATAGTTGTAATAAAATTTTTACTGTTAGATTTAGCTACGTTTCCTGTTTTTGTTCTAATATGGTGCATACATGTTTATCACCTATAAACTTTGAAGACACTCATTTTATAAAATGTAGATTTGAATAGTCTCTATAATATAACTTTAAAACAAAGCATGAAAAATTTGTCCTAAACATAAAAGCAAGAAATACCTATTTACAGTAAATATATGTGCAGAGAGTCAACTTTTTGAGTTGAAAATTATTCTTTTTGAGTTATATTAGCTATGGATGGCATTAAAGCAGTCATTTTAAATTACAATTTAAAGAGCATTACTTAAAAAAAGAGCATTACTTAACAACATAAGTATTAACGAAAAAATTGTCTCTGAAGGACCCAAGCTCTTGCATATTTGTGTAGAATACTTTAAACTTGCATTTTATAAGACAATGTATTCAGTAAAATTAGAATAGGGTAATATTCAAAGCTGGTAGTTAGCATGTATTTACATTTAAAATATTCCAGAAGTGCAAGTAACTGAATGCAAAACAATAAAATAAATTATATTATTAAAAAAAAATTCTTGATGCTTCTATTCTTTTCAAGATTTTATTTTGTCCTATCTTTTAAAAAGTGCTACATAGTATTAGAGTTTATATGGTGTATGATTTAATATTGGTAAAGATTTAAAATCTTTAAAAAATTTTTATTCAGATGACTAACAGCAACGATTTCTAAATAAGTGACAAAATATCCATAATTTTATGTAAATAGAACATTTTTAGGGTCTCTTTTGTGAAGATAGAGATTATAGAGACCTGGTTTTCCCATGTAACACAGGCTATCATCAAACTTATGGCTCTCTTGAGTTAACCTCTAACTGATAGAATTATATGTATTATAGGTGTCTTGCCAGCTAATTTTTTTCTTTTTAATTTTTTATTTATTCATTTATTTTCTAGATAGGACCTCATATGTCCCAAGATGGCTATAAATTCACTATGTAGACAAGAATGATCTTGAAGTTTTATTATCTTGTTTTACCCTCTAAAATTCTGAGATTAAGGGCATGAACTTGTGCTCTGAGGTTATGTGATATTGAGGATCAAAGCCAAGGTTTCTTGGAATGGTACATGAGCACTCTACTAAGTGAGCTATATCACCTGTTCTTACTTTCTATTTTTAATCTTACACTTTATGTGAATGTTTCCTTACAAGAAAATGTACAAATACAAACATGACAGAATCTAAAAGGACATCCAAATAAATTTGAGTCACAGAAGAGTTTCTGACTAGTTACAATTTAAAAATAATTTGACAACAAACAAATTTAAATAATCAAAGTAACTTATCATAAGGCTGGCTTTAAAATTCTCCATTTTTTATACAAAAAAAAAATGAACATCCTTGAGAACATTTGCTTCTATCCTACATTTCTTAGATGTGTCCCAACATATTATCTCATAAAACTGATACTAAGGGAGATTCTGTGTTTGGTAGTGTGTATGGTGTTAATGGTGGTTGTGATGGTAGTGGTGTTGTGTGTGTGTGTGTGTGTGTGTGTGTGTGTGTGTGTGTGCATACCTGTGCATGCACATGTTGAAGTCAGAGGTTAATGTGAAGTTTATTTCCTATCTCACTGTATTTCCGATGTTTTTTTTACATGTAGGGTCTTTCACTGAAACAAAGGTTTATCATTTTAACTAGACTGCCTGGCAACTGAGCTCTGGGGATCCTCTGTCTTTACTCACCCAAAGTGGTAGGAATATACCTACCACATTTAAGAAAATGTGTACCAAGGGACACATTTAAGATGCATTATTTCCTTGCATTTAATCATCAAACAAGTTTTATATGTAAGAAATTATCTTTTCTAAATTTAATGATATTCTCCATTTAGTAATGTGAAATATTTATCTAGTTTTGAAAACTTAAATCCATTTTAAATTTAATTCCATGCACATCTGAAGGTATAGTACATATAATGAATATATAAAATGACATAGACAAGAAAAAGATATCAGATGCAACACCTGTGTTGAGAGAATTATTGGAGAAGATCAAATGAGTCCAAGGTAGCAAATACGAAGAGATTTACTGGATATAAATCTGGGCAAGTAATTTGAGGCCAGAATTTGGAAAGCCTTAGATTCCAAACTAAAGGATTAAGTGTTTATTATTGAGTCAACAGAAAATCACTGAAGGTTTTCAAACAAATGTCATGGTTTAAGTCATTTTGAAAATGTAACTCTGATAGCAATGTGAAGTTAACAGTGAATAGGCTGCTTAAGAACCATTTAATAGTCTAGAGACTATTTGGATGTAACATATTTGAATTAAATTAGAGTATATTTAATAGAAAGAGATAAATACAAACAAAAATAGACTTTTGTAGAAAAGAGTTTGAAAGGACTATGGAGTGTAATTCGATTTTCTAAAAAGCATCCTGTCTCCATGGGAATCAAGCTTTCATTTATACCCCAAATATTTGTTTTTCTGGAATCCCAAGTTTTCACCATCAGCAACATTTAAAATTGAAATTTATAGGTATGCTTCAAAAAATGCAAAGTATCGCCTGAAACTATGTTGATAAAATTTTCTCCATGAAAACATTTCCAAGATAACTATGTGGCTCACTTCATTCAAATCTATCCTCAAAATCTGTAGTGTTTTACCTATAATCTTTCTTTAAATACCAAACTGTGACATGACACAGTTCTTATGCAAGTGCTCTTTGCCACTGAGCCATCTCAAAAGCCTAAGTCTCTGAAGTTTTATTTCCTTAGAGGACATCAGATGAACAGTATGGGCCATTATATCATTCACTCTCATAACCCTTTAATCCATTAATCTACAAAAAGATTAATCCATTCATTAGTACAGATTTTCATGCTGAAATCCATGACAAAAGTGTTTAGGGAAAATACTTTTAAAATTTTGGAGACACATTTGAAACACAGTTCTATATCATTTTAGTTAAAACAATTTCTGCATGATTTTGAATCAAGCTTCTTGAAGTATGAGCAGAAGAATGTCAATTTTATGAGATTGTTAAAAAATTAAATAAATTTGATACTTTGCCTGGCATATAATTGGGTTTGTTTTTGTGGCTTGCTTTTGTCCAGTGTGATATGGATAGTAGAATCCTGAGTAGGGCTTTAAGAACATGTGCATGCAACTTACCCAAAATAATTGGACACAATGAAACTGGTGCTAAGAGGAAAGTTCATAGCACTAATTACTTTCATAAAGAAATACTAGATATCTCATGCAAACAACTTAACAGCACACCTGAAAATATTAGGAAAAAAGGATACACACTGAGGAGGAGCAGATGGCTGTAAATAATCAACTCAGAGATGAAATCAATAAATTTGAACCAAAGAAAATAATTCAAAGAATCAACAAAACCAAGAGCTGGTTATTTGAGAAAATCAACAAGATAGACACATCTTTAGCTGAAATAACTAAAAGGCAGAGAGGCACTATCTAAATCCACAAAATCAGAAGTGAAAATGGGGACATAATGACAGACACTGAGGAAATCCAAACAATCATTAGGTCTTAATTCAAAAGTCTGTATTCCATAATATTGTAAAATCTAAATGCAAAGGAAAATTTTCTTTTCTTTTTTATTTATTTATATTTAACTTTTATTAATTACACTTTGTTCACTTTGTATCCCCCCATAAACCCCTCCTTCCTCCCCTCTTAATCCCACCTTCCCTTCCCCTTTTTCACTCATACCCCTCCCCAAGTCCACTGATAAGGGAGGTCCCCCTCTCCTTCCTTCTGATCTTAATCTATCAGATCTCATCAGGAATGGCTGTATTGTCAACTTCTGTGGCCTGGTAAGGCTGCTCCCCCCTCAGGGAGGGGTGATCAAAGAGCAGTTTATGTCAGAGTCAGTCCCTCTTCCCATTACTATAGAACCCACTTGGACACTGAACTGCCATGGACTACATCTGTTCAGGGGTTCTAGGTTATCTCCATGCATGGTACTTGGTTGGAGTATGAGTCTCTGGAAATACCCCTGTGTTCAAATATTCTGGTTCTGTTGCTGTCCTTGTAGAGTTCCTGTCCTCTCCAGATCTTACTATTTCCCTCTTTTTTCATAAGATTCCATGCACTCTGCCCAACAGTTGTCCATAAGTCTCAGCATCTGCTTTGATAGTATGCAGGGTAGAGCCTTTCAGAGGCCCTCTGTGACAGGTTCCTAACTTGTGTCCTGTTTTCTTCTTCTTCTGGTGTCCATCCTATTTTCCTTTCTGGATGGAGATTGAGCATTTTAGTCAGAGTCCTCCTCTTGGTTAGTTTCTTTAGATGTACAGATTTTAGTAGGTTTATCCTATATTATATACTTATAAGAGTGAGTACATACTGTGTGTGTCGTTCTGCTTCTGGGACAGCTCACTCAGGATGATCCTTTCCAGGTCCCACCATTTACCTGCAAATTTCAAGATTTCCTTATTTTTCGTTGCTGAGTAATAATCCATTGGGAAGATATACCACAATTTCTGTATCCATTCCTCCACTGAGGGGCATCTGGGCTGTTTCCAGCTTCTGGTTATTACAAATGAAGCTGATACAAACATGGTTGAGCAAATGTCCTTATTGTGTACTGGAGCATCTTTTAGATATATGCCTAGGAGTGGTATGGCTGGATCTTGAGGAAGCACTATTCCTAGTTGTCTGAGAAAGCACCATATTGATTTCCAGAGCGTTTGTACAAGTTTACGTTCCCACCAGCAGTGGAGGAGGGTTCCCCTTTCTCCACAACCTCTCCAGCATGTGTTGTCTCTTGAGTTTTTTATCTTAGCCATTGTGATGGATGTAAGGTAAAATCTCAGGGTCGTTTTGATTTGCATTTCCCTGATGGCTAATGACCTTCAGCATTTCTTTAAGTGTTTCTCTGCCATTTGATATTCCTCTATTGAGAATTCTGTTTAGCTCTGTTCCCCATTTTTTAACTGGATTACTTAGTTTGTTGCTTTTCAGCTTCTTTAATTCTTTATATATACTAGATATTAGCCCTCTGTCAGATAAAGGGTTAGTGAAGATTCTTTCCCAATCTGTGGGCATTTGTTTTGTTTTGATGATGGTGTCCATTGCTTTACAGGAGCTTTTCAGTTTCATGAGATCCCATTTATTGATTGTTGCTCTTAGAGCCTGTGCTGTTGGTGTTCTGTTCAGGAAGTTGTCTGCTGTACCAATGAGTTCTAGCTTCTTCCCCACATTTACTTCTAACCGATTTAATGTATCTGGTTTTATGTTGAGGTCTTTGATCCACTTGGACTTTAATTTTGTGCAGGGTGATAAGTATGGATCTAATTTCATTTTTCTACATGTAGACATCCAGTTGTACCAGCACCATTTGTTGAAGATGCTATCTTTTTTCCATTGTATGGTTTTGGCATCTTTGTCAAAATCAGGTGTCCATAAGTGTGTGGGTTTATTTCTGGGTCTTCTGTTCGATTCCATTGATCCACCATTGTGTTTCTATGCCAGTACCATGCAGTTTTTATAACTGTTGCTCTATAGTACAGCTTGAGATCAGGGATGGAAATACCTCCAGAAGATCTTTTATTGTAGAGGATTGTTTTAGCAATTCTCGGTTTCTTGTTATTCCATACAAAGTTGAGAATTTTTCTTTCCAGGTCTGTAAAAAAATTGTGTTGGCAATTTGATGGGAATTGCATTAAATCTGTAGATTGCTTTTGGTAAGATGGCCATTTTTACTATGTTAATCCTGCCAAGCCATGAGCATAGGTGATCTTTCCATCTTCTGATACTTTCTTCTAATTCTTTCTTCAGAGACTTGAATTTTTTTTCATACAAGTCTTTGACTTGCTTGGTTAGGGTTACTCTAAGGTACTTTATGTCATTTGTGGCTATTCTGAAGGGTGTTGTTTCTCTAATTTCTTTCTCAACCCTTTTGTCTTTTGTAAACAGGAGGGATACTGATTTTTTTTGAGTTAATTTTGTTTCTGACCACTTTGCTGAAGGTGTTTATCAGCTGTAGGAGTTCCCTGGTAGAATTGTTGGGGTCACTCACGTATACTATCATATCATCTGCAAATAGTGATACTTTGACTTCTTCTTTCCAATTTGTATCACCTTGATCTCCTTCAACTGTCTTATTGCTCTAGCAAGGACTTCCAAAACTATGATGTTGAAGAGATGTGGAGAGAATGGGCAGCCTTGTCTTGTCCCTGATTTCAGTGGGATTGCTTTAAGTTTCTCTCTGTTCTGTTTGATGTTGGCTATAGGCTTGCTGTGTATTGCCTTTACTATGTTTAGATATGTGCCTTTTATCCCTGATCTCTCCAATACTTTAAACATGAATGGATGTTGGATTTTGTCAAATGCTTTTTCAGCATCTAGGGAGATTATCATGTGTTTTTTTTTCTTTCAGTTTGTTAATATGGTGGATCACATTGATGGATTTCCGTATATTGAACCACCCCTGCATACCTGGGATGAAGCCTACTTGGTCATAGTGGATAATATCTTTGATGTGTTCTTGTATTCAGTTTGCAAGTATTTTTGCATCAATGTTCATAAAGGAGAATGGCCTGAAATTCTCTTTGTTTGTTGGGTTTTTGTGAGGTTTAGGTACCAAGGTGACTGTGGCTTCATAGAATGAGTTTAGCAGTGTTCCTTCTGTTTCTATTTTGTGGAATCGTTTTAAGAGAACTGGAGTTAGCTATTCTTTGAAGGTCTGGTAGAATTCTGTGCTGAAACCATCAGTTCCTGGGCTTTTTTTGGATGGGAGAATTTCGATGACTGCTTCTATTTCTGTAGGGAATATAGGACTATTTAATTGATTTACCTGGTCTTGATTCAGCTTTGGTAAGTCGAATTGATTAAGAAAATTGTACATTTCATTTAGATTTTCAAATCTTGTGGCATATAGACTTTTGAAGTAAGTCCTAATGATTGTTTGGATTTCCTCAGTGTCTGTAGTTATGTCCCCCTTTTCATTTCTGATTTTGTTGATTTGGATGTTGTCTCTCTGCCTTATAGTTAGCTTGGCTAAGGGCTTGTCTATCTTGTTGATTTCCTCAAAGAACCATCTCTGGTTTCATTGATTCTTTGAATTGTTTTATTTGTTTCTAATTGATTGATTTCAGCCCTGAGTTTGATTATTTCCAGCCGTCTACTCCTTTTTGGTGTGTCTGCTTCTTCTTTTTCTAGGGTTTTTAGGTGAGCCATTAAGTTGCTTGAATGAGCTCTCTCAAATTTCTTCTAGAAGGCAGTTAGTACTATGAACTTTCCTTTTAGTACTGCTTTCATTTTGTCCCACAAGTTTGGGTATGTTGTGCCTTCATTTTCATTGAATTCTAGGAAGACTTTAATTTCTTTCTTTATTTATTCTCTGACCCAGCTGTCATTTAGAAGCAGGTTGTTCAGTTCCCATGTATGTGTAGGCTTTTTGCTATTTCTGCTGTTATTTATGTCCAGCTTTATCCCATGGTGATTAGATAGGATACAAGGGATTATTTCAATCTTCTTGTATCTGTTGAGGCTTGCTTTGTGACCAACAATATGGTCTATTTTGGAGAAGGTTCCATGAGGTGCTGAGAAGAAGGTAAATTCTTTTGTGTTTGGGTGTAAAGTTCTGTAAATGTCTGTGAGGTCCATTTGATTCATGACCTCTGTTAGAGACATTGTTTCTTTGTTTAATTTCTGTTTTGTTTACCTGTCCTTTGTAGAAAGTGGGGTGTTGAAGTCTCCCACTATTAATGTGTGGGGATCTATCTGTGGTTTAAGTTTTATCAATGTCTCTTTTACAAATATGTGTGCCCTTTTATTTGGGACATAGATGTTAAGGATTGTGATGTCTTCCTGGTGGATTTCCCTTGATGTGTATGAAGTGTCCTTCCCCATATCTTTTGATTAATTTTGGTTGAAAGCCTATTTTATCAGATATATAGAATGGCTATTCCTGCTTGCTTCTTGGGTCCATTAGCTTGGAAATCTGTCTTCCAGCCCTTACCCTCAGGTGATGTCTATCTTTGTGACTTAGGTCTATTTCTTGTATGCAACAGATAGCTGGGTCTTGTTTACGCATCCATTCAGTTAGTCTGTGTCTTTTTATTGGAGAATTGAGTCCATTGATGTTGAGAGAGATTAATGACCAGTGGTTGTTAGATCCTTTGATTTTGATGTTGGCTGTGGTCATAGGTTTGTGTGCTTGGTTGCTTTTTGTTTTACTGTAGTGAGGTTAATTATTTCCTGTGTTTTCTTGAAAGTAGCTAGTTTTCTTGGCTTTATTTTTGCTTCTAGTGTCTTCTGTAATGCTGGATTTGTGTGTAGGTATTGTTGAAATTTGTTTTTATCATTGAATATCTTGTTTTCTCTGTCTATGAGGACTGAGAGTTTTGCGGGGTATAGTAGCCTGGGCTGACATCTGTGTTCACTTAGGGCCTGCATGATGATATCTGTCCAGGCCCTTCTGGCTTTCATAGTCTCTTTTGAAAAGTCAGATGTGATTCTAATGGATTTGCCATTATATGTTAGTTGGCCTTTTTCCTTGCAGCTTTGTTCTGTATACTTACTGTTTTTGTGGTGGGAGGATTTTCTTTTTGGTCTAATTTATTGGGTATTCTGTAGGCTTCTTTTATTCATATTGGCCTCTCCCTTAAGTTGGAGAAATTTTCTTCAATGATTTTGTTGAGAATATTTTCTGGGCCTTGGAGGAGGGAATCTTCTTTTTCCTCTATTTTTATTATTCTTAGGTTTTGTCTTTTTATGTTGTCTTGAATTTCTTGGACGGTCTGTTTTAGGAATTTTTTATTTTAACATTTTCTTTGACAGATACATTGATTTCTTCCACACCTGAGATTCTTTCTTCCATCTCTTGTAGTCTATTGGTTATGCTTACCTCTGTAGTTCCTGTTTTCTTCCCTAAATTCTTTCTCTCCACAATTTCCTCCATTTGTGTATTCTTTAATTTTTCCAATTCTATCTTCAGGTCTTTAGCTATTTTGTTGATTTCCGTCACCTGTCTGTCTGTCTGTATTTTCCTGTTTTTCCTTCAATTCCTTCAGCTGTTTGTTTGAACAATCCTGTGTTTCTTTTATTTCTTTCAGTGATTTAAGTATTTCTTCTCTAAAGGCCACTAACTGTTTGGCTGCAACTTCCTGTATTTCTTTACGTATGGCCATAATCTGTTTTTGTCTTCCTCTATTTCTTTACGGATGGCCACAATCTATTTGAGTTTATCTTCCTCTAAGTCTTTACGCATTTTATTTGTTTCCTTTATTATCTTCTTCATGAGCATAGATGTTAGGTCATCTTCTTGAATTTTAATTATGCTGGGGTGTCCAGGGCTACTTGCCCCTGAATAACTGGATTCTGGAGATGCCATATTGCTCTGTCTTTTGTTGGTTGAGCTTTTACACTGGCCTCTACCCACTGGGCTATCTTAGGTGTTGGGTGTTAGTTTCTGGTGGTTCCTGGAATCCTGTGGTGGAGAGAATCCCCTTGGCAGGGAAGATAGTTTTTCTTGAAGGAAGCCTCCTCAGCTTTTTGGGTATGGTTACTCTATTGCCACTGTTTTTCAGGAGTTGCCACAGCTCATCTCAGGCATAGGGACCTGAGTAGTAACTGTGGTCCTTGTTAGTTAAGAGGGCTCTCCTCTCACCTGGAGAAGTCCTGGAGACAGCTGCCCTGCTCTAGGTTTCTTGCTGTAAATTTAGTGAGCTGTTGCTGTAACCTCGGTGTCCAGTGGTTTGTTCAGTTTCGTTAGGGATAACTGGTTGCCACTTGGAGCAGTATCTGGGGGTTGATCTCGGGGATCCCAGGATTCTGTAGGTCTGAGGTTGGGGCTCTGTGCCCCAGTACCCAAGTGGTAATCTGTAGCAGGTAAGAACTGCTCTCCTACTAGCAGCAGGCTAGCTGGTACACAGCAGGTCCCTAGGTTGGGCCAGTCTAAGGGACTTTTTCCAGGGACATACTGGGTAGCCTAATCCATCCCGTTCACTTAGTTCCCTGTCAAGATTTCTCCTGACAGGACTCCAAATCTCTGGTGCCCTGGGGTGTAAAGTTCTCTCTGTGAGGATTCCTTGGTGCAGAGGAGGTCTCTGGGCTGGCTGCTTGCACCCGCCATTCTGTGCGACTTTTTCCGGGTAAAGACTGGGTGACCGTAGGTCAGTCTCGTTTCCTTCCCTCCCTGTGGGGTTTTCTTCCAACAGGGACTCCCACTTTCTGATGCCCTGGGACACACAGCTCTGTCTGTGAGGGAGAGCTGGTCATGCAGCTGAAGCTCAGTTCAGTGATTGTGGCTATCACCCACCATTCTGTGCGATCTTGTCCAGGTAAAGACTGTGTGACCCTAGGTCAGTCTTGTTTCCTTCCCTCCCTGTGGGGTTTTCTCCCAACAAGAACTCCCAGTCTCTGTTTCCCTGGGGTGCACAGCTCTGCTGTGATAGAGAGCTGAGCGTGCAGCAAGTCTCTTTGCTCGTGGCTGGAGCCCAGTTCAGTGATGGAGGATTGCACCTGCTGGTCTGCGAGACCTTTTCCAGGTAAAGACTCGGTGACCCGTGGCCAGTCCCATTTCCTTCCTTCCCTGTGGGTTTTTCTCGCGACAGGGACTCCCAGTTACTGCTGTTTTTGTGCCCACAGTTCAGCCTGGTAAGGTGATCAGCACACACAAGTGTGTGGCTCTGGACTGGCCACCTAGTGCTTGCATGACCCAGGATCTCTTCCGGGTTCTGGCTGGGTGACCTGAGAATGGACCCGACTTATTCCCATGCCATGGGGGTTTCCTCTTACCTGGGAAACAAAATTGCTGTTCTTTTAGGGCCCAAAGTTCAGTCTCTTGATCTCCGTACAGAAAAAGTTGTCCTGCTCCTCAGACGTAGTGTTCTCCTGGCACTGCCATCTTGTTCTCCCCCAAATTTTCTTGATAGATTACACTTTCCAAAGTTGAATCAAGATAAGGTAAATAAATTAAATAGTCCTATATCCCCTAAGTAAATAGAAACTGTCATCAAAAGTATCTCATTAAAAAAGAAAAAAAAATAAAATAAAAGGCAAGGTCCAGAAGGTTTCAGCTCAAAATTCTACTAGACTTTCAAAGAAGAATTCCAATACTCTTCAAACTGTTCTACAAAAATAGAAACAGAAGGGACATTACCAAACTCATTCTGAGACTGTAGTCACCTTGATAGTTAAACCACATGAAGACCCAATAAAGAAAGAGAATTTCAGACCAATCTTCTTCTGAACATTGACACAAAAATACCCAATAAAATAGTCACAAACTGAATCCAAGGATACATTAAAGATATCATTCACCATGACTAAGTAGCCGTCATCCAAGGCATGCAGGGATAGTTCAGTATATGACAATGTATCAATGTAACACCATATAAACAAAATGAAAGAAAAAAAATTATATCATCCCCTTAGATGTTGAAAAAGCATTTAAGAAAATCTAACACCCTTTCATTTTTAAAGTCTTAGAGAGATCAGAAATAACAGGCACATACCTAAACACAGTAAAGGCAATATATAGTAAGACTATAGCCAACATCAAACTAAACAGAGAGGAACTTAAATCAATCCCACTGAAATCAGGGACAAGGGAGACTTGCCCAGTCTTTCTTTTTCTCTTCGACGTAGTAATTAAATTTCTAGCTATATCAATAAGACACTAAAGGAGATCAAGAGGATACAAACAGTAAGGAAGAAGTCAAAGTATTACTCTTTGCATATGATATAATAGTATGCATGAGTGACCCCAAAAATTCTACCAGGGAACTCCTACAACTGATAAAATTTTCAGAAAAGTGCCTGGATAAAGAATTAACAACAACAACAATAGAAAAAAAAACTCAGTAGTACTTCTGTATACAAAGATAAAAGGGCTGAGAAAGAAATTAGGGAAACTACACCCTTCACGATAGCCACAAATAACATAAAGAACCCTGGTGTGGCTCAGTGTAATTCTAACCAACAAGACTTGCATGAAAAACTTCAAGTCTCTGAAGAAAAAAATTTGAAGAAGATATCAGAAGATCAAATAATCTCTCCCATGCTCTTGGCTTAGTAGGATTAAAATAGTGAAAATTACCAGCCTACTAAAAGCAGTCTACAGATGCAATGCAATTCCCATCAAAATACCAACACAATTCTTTACAGGCCTTGAGAGAACAATTCTCAAGTTCATGTCAGAAAGCAAAACATAACAAACAAAAAAATCAAAGAAACCAGAATAGCTAAAACAATCTTGCACATTAAAACAACTTCTGAGGGTATATTCATTCCTGATCTTAAGCTGTACTATAGAGCAACACTAATAAAAATGACTTGGTACTTATTTATTACAATTTATTAACTTTGTATACCCTCTGCAGCCTCTTCACTTGCCTCCTCCCAGTGTCACCTTCCTTCCTTTTCTCCCTCTATGTCATTTCCCTTGTCTTCTAATAAGGGAGGACCTTCTCCCCTTCTATCTGGCCCTAGATTATCAAGTCTCATCAAGGCTGGCTGCATCATCTTCCTCTGTGGCCTGGCAAGGCTGCACTCCTCAGGGGAAGGTGATCAGTGAGACTGACACTGTGTTAATGTCACAGACAAACCCTGTACCCCTTACTACAAAACCCAGAGATTGGGCTTTCCAGTAGAAAGAAAACCCCACAGTGAAGGAAGCAAACAGGACTGACCACAGGTCACCCAGTCAATCCCTGGAAAATTTCCTGGGGTCCTATAGGCACCCATTCACCAGCCCAGAGCAGGCCACTCAACCAACAGCCCAGAGACCTGCTGCAAGCCCAACTTGCCATCCGAGACAGAACTGTGGGGCCCAGGGCACCAGAGACTGGGTCTTTAGGAAGAAACGTCACAGTAAGGGAAACAGCAGATTCAAACTTAGAGCACTCAGCCAACACCCACCACCCACCTACACACACTCATGGAAAAGTTCTCTAGGAAAGTTCCTGAGTTCCTGCAAGTGCCCAGTCGCCTGCTTGGAGGCACCTCTAGCCTGCGCCTCCGTGTTCTACTTGCCATCCCAGACTGAAGTGTGGACCTCAAAACACCACATACTGGGTCTCCCTGTTGGGAGAAAACCCCATGGTGTGCGGAAACAGGTCTGAACTCAGGACAGCCATCTTTGGGAAAGTTTCTGGGTAACTGCAGGCTCCAGTCTCTAGCATCCTGCTGCACACATGAGAGCTGTGCTCATCTGCCACTGATTACCGCTTGGGTACAGGGGCACAGAGCTGTAACCTCAGAACTACAGAAGCCTAGGATCCCCAAGATCAGATCCCAGATACTGCTCCAAGGGGCAACCAGTTATCCCTAAGTACACTGACCAAACTGAGGTGATCCCAGGTTCTTCAAGAGGGCTGTGCCTAGAAAACAGTGTAAGAACAAAAGCAGCTCACTAAATTCAGAACAAGAAACCCAGCAGCAGGGCAGCTGTCTCCAGGACTTTGAGAGGAGAGGTCCACTAACTAACAAAGACCATAGTTACCACTCAGGTCTATATGACTGAGGTAAGCTGTGGCAACTCCTGAAAAACACCAGCCATTCAGTATCTATACCCAAAATGCTGAGAGGGCTCCTTCAAGAAAAATCATCTTCCTGCCAAGGGGATTCTTCTCACCCCAGGATTCCAGGAAGCACCAGAAACTAACAGGCAACACCTAAGATATCCCAATGGGTAGAGTCCAACATAAAAGCTCAACCAACAAAAGACAGAGCAATATGGCATCTCCTGAACACATTATCCAGGGGTAAGCAACCCTGGACACCATAGCATAAATGAAATTCAAGATGACCCTACATCTGTGCTTATGAAAAGGATGATAACAGAAACAAACAGAATGCATAAAGAATTAGAGGAAGATGAAGTCAAACAGATTACAGCCATCCATCAACAAATGGAGGAAGATAAATACAAAAAGATTGTGGCCATCCTTAAAGAAATACTGGAAGATAAAGAAAAACAAAATATGGCCATCCATAAAGAAATATGGGAAGATGTAGCCAAACAGTTTGTGGCCTTTAGAGAGGAAATAATTAAATCACTGAAAGAAATAAAAGAAGCAAAAGAATGTTCAAACGAACAGCTGAAAAAATGACAGGAAAATACAGTCAGTCAAGTAAAGAAAATCAACAAAAATTACTCAAAAACAGAATCGGAAAAATTAAAGAAAACACAAGAGGAGGAAAACATGGAGAAGAACTTAGGGAAGAAAACAAGAATTTCAGAGGTAAGCATAACCAATAGACTACAAGAGTTGGAAGAAAGAATCTCAGGTGTGGGAGATACAATGGAAGAAATCAATGTATCCATCAAAGAAAATAATAAATCTAAAAAATTCCTGACACAGACCATCTATAAATCCAAGACAACATGAAAAGTCAAAACCTAAGAATAAGGAATAGAGGAAAAAGAAGATTCCCTCCCCCAAGGTCCAAAAAATATTTTCAACAAAATCATAGAAAAATTTTCCCCAACTTAAAGGAGAAGCCTATAAGAATAAAAGAGGCCTGCAGAATACCTAATAAATTAGACCAGAAAAGAAAATCCTCCCGCCACATAATAATAAAAACAGTAAGCATACAGAACAAAGCTACAAGGGAAAAAGGCCAAGTAATGTATAATGGCAAACCCATCAGAATCAAACGTGACTTCTCAACAGAGACTATGAAAGCCAGAATGATGGATATCATGCGGACCCTAATTGAAGAGAGTTGTCAGCCCAGGTTGCTATACCCAGCAAAACTCTCAGTCATCATAGATGGAGAAAACAAGTTATTCAATGACAAAAACAAATGTAAACAATACCTACCCACAAATACAGTGTTACAGAAGATACTAGAAGGAGACTTACAACCTAGGAAATCTAACTACATTCAGGAAAACACGGGAAATTAATAACCTCACTACAGCAAAACAACCAACAGCAAAATCAAAGCATCTAACAGCCACTAGTCATTAATATCCCTTAACATCAATGGACTAATCTTTCCAATAAAAAGACACAGAATAACACAATGGATGCATAAACAAGATCCAACAATCTGTTGCATACAAGAAACACACCTAAGTTACAAAGATAGACATTACCTGAGAGTAAAGGGCTGGTAGATGGTTTTCCAAGCAAATGGATCCAAGAAGCAAGCAGGAGTAGCCCTCTTAATATGTAACAAAATAGATTTTCAACCATAATTAATCAAAAGAGATGGAGAAGTCACTTCATAAACATCAGAGTAAAATTTCACCAAGGAAACATCACATTTCTGAACATCTATGCCCCAAATACAAGAGCACCCACATTTGTAAAAGAAACATTGATAAAACTTAAACCACATATAGATCCCCACACATTAATAGTGGGAGACTACAACACCCCACTCTCAACAAAGGACAGGTCAACAAGACAGAAATTAACAAAGAAACAATGACTCTAACAGAGGTCATGAATCAAATGGACCTAACAGACATTTCTAGAACCCTACACCCAAACACAAAAGAATGTACCTTCTTCTCAGCACCTCATGGAACCTTTTCCAAAACAGACCATATAGTTGGCCTCAAAGCAAACCTCAAAAGATACAAGAAGATTGAAATAATCCCCTGCATTTTATCTGACCAGCATGGACTAAAGCTAGACCTCAACAACAAGGGAATTAGAAAAAAGCCTACAAGCACATGGAAACTGAACAACTTGCTGCTCAATGACAGCTGGGTTAAGGAAGAAATAAAGAAAGAAATTAAAGACTTCCTGGAATTCAATGAAAATGAAGATACAACACACCCAAATTTATGGGACACAATGAAAGCAGTGTTCAGAGGAAAATTCATAGAACAAAGTGCCTTCAAGAATAATTTGTGACATCTCATACAAGCAACTTAATGGCTCAACTTAACAGAAATTATGAATTCCTCAGATAATATGCTACATGAAGCAGAGAACTGTCACATGTAGTGTAGAACTGTAAGAAAATTGAAGACTTTTTTTCTAGAAAAAAATTTAGATTGTGTATGTTTGGGTGTTTTATCTTCATTTATGTCTGCATCATGTTTATATCCTGTGTGTATGGAGGTTAGAAAATGCCATTAAATCTCCTGTTACATGAGTTACTGATGGTTGTGATCCACCATGTGGGTGAATAGAATCAATCCTGCACCCTCTGTAAAGACAACTAGTGCTCTTCGCTGCTCAGCCATCTCTCAAACCTCCAATATTTGTTATTTTAAAAAGTGTTTTTATGGAAACAATTTCATGCTCAAATAATAGGTATAAATTTGACTGTCTGAGCTTGGCCTATTGTTTGGCTGTGGGTTTATGCATCTGTTTCCATCAGCTGCTTGATGAAGCCTCTCAGAATACAGCTATGCTAAGTTCCTTTCTGCAAACATAGCAGAGTATCCTTAATAGTGACAGGGATTGGTTCTTTCCCATAGGGTGCGTCTCAAGTTGGGCTAGTCATTCATTTGGCATTCCTTCAGTCTCAGCTCCATCTTTATCCCTACATTGCTTATAGGCAAGACCACTTTTGGGTTGAAGGTTTTATTGGTGAATTGGTATCAACCTCCCTCCATTGGAAGCCCCACCTGGCTACATGGTAGCAACTTCAGGCTCCTTAGTCTGGAAGTTAAAGTGCTAGCTGTCTCAGCTGGGGTCACCTCAGGATTCTCTCTTGCAGAAATGCCCCCCTACAATATCTGTTCTCTTCCAGTCCTCCATCTCACCTCCACTCTCACACCAACTGCTCAGACACTAAAGCACACTGTCAGTAGGAAAAAATGGCAGCCTACAGAACGAATAAAGAGCTTTACCAGCCCTACATCTGACAAAGGCCACATGCTAATATCTAAAATATATAAAGAACTCATAAAACTAGATACCAACCAACCAAATAATCCAAATAAAAATGGAGTACAGAGCTAAACAGTGAATTCACAACAGAGAAATTTCTAATGGCTGAGAAGAACTTAAAGAAATGTGCATCATCCTTAGTCATCAGGAAAATATAAATAAAAAAATGACTCAGATTCCATTTTACAACCTCCAGAGTGGTTAATGTAAAAAACTCAAGTGACCAATTAGTAATAGTGCCTCCGCAAGATCCAGCTATACCACTCCTAGGCATATATCCAAATTATGCTCAAGTACACAACAAGAACATTTGCTCAACCATGTTTCTAGCAGCTTTATTCATAATAGCCAGAAACTGTAAACAACCCAGATGTCCGTCAATGGAGGAATAGATACAGAAATTGTGGTCCACTAATATTACTCAGCAATTAAAAACAAGGAAATCATGAAATTTGCAGACAAATGGTAGGATCTAGAAAAGATCATCCTAAATGAGGTATCCCAATAGCAGAAAGACACACATGGTATATATTCACTTATAAGTGGATACTAGACATATACTATAAGATAAACATACTAACATATGTACACTTAAAGAAGTTAAGCAAGAAGGAGGACCCTGGGTAAGGTGATCAATCCTCATGTAGAAAGACAATGGGATGGATATTGGAAGTAGGAGAAAACGAGAAATAGGAGAGGAGCCTACCATAGAAGTCTTCTGAAAGATTCTACCCAGCAGTGTATCAAAGCAGATGTAGAGAGTCATAATCAAACATTGGACAGAGCACTGGGAATCTTATGAAAGAAGAGGGAGATAGTAAGACCTGAAGCAGACAGGAGCTCCACAAGGAGAGGAACAGATCCAGCAAAAGAACAGAGCACAGGGTTCATTTCTGAGACTGATACTCCAAACAAGGACCATCATGGAGATAACATAGAACCTCTGCTCAGATGTAGCCCATGTCAGCTCAGTATCCAAGTGGATTCCCTAGTAATGGGAACAGGAACCGTCTCTGACATGAACTCAATGGCTGGCTCTTTGATCACCTTCCCCTGAGGGGGAACAGCCTTGCCAGGCCACAGAGGAGGACAATGAAGCCAGCTTTGCTGAGACCTGATAAGCTAGGGTCAAATGGAAGGGGAGGAGGATCTCTCTTATCAGTAGACCTGGAGAGGGGAATGGGAGGAGATAAGGGAGGGAGAGTGGGATTGAGAGGGAATGAGGGAAGGGACTACAGGTGGAATACAAAGTGAATTTTCTGAGACTGACATGCAACCAAGGACCATGTATGAATGTAACCCAGAACCTCTGCTCAGATGTAGCCTGTGGTAGCTCAGTAACCAATTGGTTTCCCATAGTGAGGGGAACAAGGACTATTTCTAACAGGAACTCAATGGCTGGCTCTTTGGCCTCCCCACCCCCCAAGGGAGGAGCAGTCCTGTTAGGCCACAGAGGAGAGCTTTGCAGCCAGTCCTGAAGATACCTGATAAAACAGGATCAGATGAATGGGGAGGAGGTCCCCCCTATCAGTGGACTTGTCAAGGGGCACGGTGGAGATGAGGGAGGGAGGGAGGGACTGGGAGAGAATGAGGGATCGGGACACGGCTGGGATACAGAGTTAATAAAATGTAACTGATAAGAAAAAAATAAAATACAAATATATATATATATATATATATATATATATATATATATATATATAAATTTAATTGAAATTCTCAAGAGAGAAAAAAATCTCAAGTGACAGCACATGCTGGTGAGGATGTGAAGCAAAGGAAACATTCCTCCATTCCTGGTGAGAGTGGAAACTTTACCACTTTGCAAATAATTCTGGAGGTTTCTTAGAAAATTTGGAATAGTTCTACCTCAATACCCAGCTATTCCACTCCTGGACATATATCCAAAAGATGTTCTACCATACCACAAGGTCAGTTGCTCAACTATATTCATAGCAGCCTTATTCATATCTACGAGAAACTGGAAATAACCCAGATGTCCCTCAACTTAAAAATGGGTAAAGAAAATGTGGTACATTTAAGCAATGGAATGCTACTCAGCTATTAAAAACAATTACATCATACAATTTGCAGGCAAATGGATGGAACTATAAAAGATTATTCTGAGGTAACACAGACCCAGAAAGACACACATGATATGTACTCTCTTATATGTGGATATCAAGCATAAAGTACAGGATAACTATTCCTAAATACACAGACCCAAAGAAGCCAAGGAGGGTCCAAGAAAGGATGCTGGAATCTCACTCAGAAGAGGAAATAAAATAGACAACTGAAGTAGATGGAAGATGGGAACTGGGTGGCACAGCAAATTGGGTGGGTAATGGGGTTGAGAATCAGCTAGTATTTTCTTTAACAAAATGTAAAATGACTGTACTGGTTTATTAAACACTATTTCACATACTTCCAAAAAAAGAATAGTCCAAGGATTGGGACAGCAAAATAAGTCACTGCAAATAGTTGAAAATATGACAAAGACACAGATGGAGTCTTTGAATCATACAAAATGTACACAGAAGTTTGAAGAGGCATCTATTTCATAAGTCTTGATAAAGCTTATGAAATGGAAGTATTTAAGCTGAAAATTGCAAAAATAAAATAATTTTGTTAGAATGTAATATGTTAGAAATAAAGGCACTACATTCTAAAAGTAAATGTTTAAAAAAACAAAACAAAACAAAACAAACACCAGCCAATTTGGAAAAGACACAAACACAGCTTCTGTGTTAGTATAAAAATCAAATTTGCTTTCTGTCTCAGTGTATATGGGAACAGGGATCCAGGAAAGGGTGAGGGACGCTGGAGACCAGCATCAAATGCAAATCTCCTTTACTATGCAGCAGCCTTTGTAACAGGGAGGAGTTGACACCATCTCTAGGGTAGCCAACCTTCCCACTGTCACTATGGGATGGGGGGCAGGGTGTGCCAGGCCTGCCAGCACTGGAGGGAACATTCCTGAAGACAGGGGAAGAATTCACCACCCTGTTCCAGGCAATCTGTCGCTCTACCAGCTTTCTGGGATTCTCTGTTTGTGTCACATGGTTTGTCGGTGGACATGGGCACTCATATTATAGAGAAGTATGGAAGGCTCCCTCACTGTCCAAGGGACCCAACGCAGGTGCAACAGCACCCACAAATATGTTTGTTTTCCGAAGCACACTGTCTTGTTCAAGAATAACTTTGCCTTCTCCAGGCACGAAAAAACAAACAATCCCAAAGATGTTAGAACAATAAAATCAATTCATTGATTTATCAGTTTTCCGTCTCATAGTACTTTTTCTATTCTCATTCCTATTCAAAGAGAATGGATGCCAAAAGCCAAAGATTTGTAAGCATGTTTTGATAACTATTTTTGAGAGTACTTGTTTAATTATGGTTCTTTATATTTAAAAAAAGGAACAAAATCAAATGGGAAAGAAAGAGCCCAGAAGATAAAACAATAGGTATATACAATAGAGAGAGACAACATTTGGAGTTTTAATGGTTGTTGTCTGAGATTTACTATTTCTCAGTATATTTTAAACAGCTGAAAATGAAAGCTGCTTATTCATTTGTGAATATCCCATTTGTTTTATTTTATTGATTTTGTAGTAAGATTGTTGTTGTGCAAATACATCATCTGATTTAATAGTACATAAGCTTTGATTTAAATAGTACATAAGATGTTAATTGTAGAAATTTTAACCTGCAATGTGGAAATGCTTGAAGCCTGTTTGAATAAACCTCAGCTTTTTTGCTTTTGGGAAGCAGCTAAGTTTCAACATAAATCTCAGACTACTTTTCTTTGTGTGTGCAGATAAATGTTTATTAAGTGTTTGCCTTACCTGAGATAAGTGTAGATAGAAAAAGTAAAGAATCAATTAATGTGATATTTTACTCATTCTGAATCTTCCTGGGATTTCTATGTGGCTCTGCATAGATTATTTTCTGTCTTTTAGGCTACTCAATGACTTTCTATATCATTGAAATTATTATTCTTAATATTACTGTATCTAATTTAGATTGAATGATTAAGTATGCTTTATATAGACTGTAGTACTTAAAATATCTCAGGGAAGAGAAACTATGTTTTTCCTGTATTTATAGATAAATTATTAGACTTATAATGGCTAAAAGGTGTCCTATAAATCACATCTTTAATAAATCACTGAATGATAAAATACACTCAGTAATAAATAAGGAGACTCTTCTCATTGTTCTCTACATTTCAGTCAGGTATGCAGAGAATGATGAAAGTGTCTTACTAATAAAGTAATATTTGTTGCTGGATAGCTAAAAAAGTTTCTTGCTCATTGCAGTGATAACATTTAAACAGAAATTTGGAAGCAAATAAAAATTTAATAATTTCTATACTCAAATAAATAAATAATAAGAAGGCTAGTTTTACTAGCTGCTTCACTAGGGCACAAATGTGTATCTTCATGGGGCAAATATTGTCAGTTTAATTTTGTACAAATTTGAACGTTACACTAATGCACTGAATATACAACGTTCCAAAAATGCTTTATATTTGTCTGTGTCATTTCCAATTTAGCAAATAAATATTCAATATATGTTTAATGCTATTCTTTAATACTAGATGTGTCTGGGATATCATATGTGTGTGCTAATCATGATACATAAACTATATAGACTATATTCTTAATAGTAATATCAAGAAAGAAAACTAATTTGGTATATCTTAGTGAAAGTCATGGTGTTACTTTTCCTAGAGAGATCAGAACAAATGCCTATTTAACTTGCATAAGGCACAAGGAAAGCATCTAAGTAAGGATTCCATCCAAGTACAAATGGGTGAAACTGAATTTATTGTACTTACTTGCAGCACCCTAGGTGTGATACATTTAGTAGCACCTGAGATTTGAGCTTGTCGGCATGTATGGTTAGGATAATTAGTGTGGGGAGACACAAATTATGAACAGGACTCCCTGTTTGGAGTCCAGGGTTGTGAAACTGAGAAAGGAAAGAACCTGAACTGCTTAGGAAAGCAGTTTTTTTGTCTGCTGTTGTTTTTGGTTTTTAAGCCTTAACATTGAAGGTGCAAAGGCCATTGCAACTAGTATACAATGAGGCCAGAAAATGTATAATTGAATCATTATGCAGTTATACTCCCAGTAAAGAGGCATAAAAAGGCCATTACATGAAGATTAAAAGGTGAAGTCTAATGAGCAATGGAGAACACAAGATGTTGCAGATGTAATGACCATCATTTATCTGTCAAGAATAGCTGCAAGCATGGAATAGAGATATCCAGAAAAGTAGTTATAAGTGCTTCAAAAACCAGAACTGGAGAACTGGGAATGTTGATATAGATTGGAGTCAAGATGTTATTACCACAATCCCAGTGTGCACAAATAGATAGTGTTTGGTGAAAACCCTGGTGTGTTTTATCTCTCTTCTGTTTTTTCCGAGTTATATTATCATTCTTCCTTTTTAGAATGGGAACATTTATTTTGTGCAATTTTACATTTGAAATATCTATTGTTTTTATATTTTAGAGACATACAGTTGAGAGATTATCTAAGTTTTAAAAAAGACTATTCAGTCACCCTTATAACACTTCTGAAAGAAGTCATTGAAGACTTTTAAAGATGAACTAAATGCATTTTGCATTATAAAATGAATGTGAGATGTTAGAGAATAGAGCAAGAATGTTTTTTGAGTGATATATTTGGGTATCAATTGACACCAGGTGAATTTGTAATATTTAACCTTGATTATCAACTTGATGATACTAATAAACATACAGGAGACAATGCTATGGGTATATAGGGTGTTTCGTATACAAAGTATTTCCAGGTAATTACGGTATTTCAAGAGAGATTTAAATCAAGGGAATAGTCTTACCCTGAGCATGGGTGGAATTGTTAAATGACTCTATGTCCCAGACTGAATACGTGAATAAGAAGTAGAAAGTGGGTGTAACACAAATATCTACCCCATATGCTTTTATTTTCTTTTTTATCTTTTTTCCACAATTTATTCACTTTACATCCTGATTGCACCCCCCCTCATCTCCTCCCTGTCCTACTCTCTCTCCCTATTCCCCCCTGTGTCTCTCCCCTAGTCCACTAATAGAGGAGTCTTCCTCCTCTACTATCTGACCTTAATCTATCAGGTCTCATCAGGACTGCCTGGATCCTCTTTCTCTGTGGGCTGGCAAGGCTTCACCACAAGAGGAAAGTGATCAAAGAGCAGGCAACTAAGTTCATGACAGAGGCAACCCTTACTAGAGAAGCCACTTGGAGACTGAACTGCCTTTGGGCTGCATCTGAGCAGGGAGTATACGTCTTTGGTTTGTGCATCCGTCTCTGCATTCCCCCATGGGCTCAGGTGTTTTTTAGCTGTATTGGTCTCCTTGTCGAGCTCCTGTCTCCTCCATGTACTTTCAACCACTCCCTTCTTCCATCAGACACCCTGTGCTCTGTCCAAAGTTTGGTTGTGAGTCTCAGTTTCTGCTTCGATCCCCTGCTGGGTGGGGCATTTCAGGGGACCCTCCATAGTAGGCTCTCATCCTGTTTGCTCTCTTCCACTGTTTCTGGTGTCTATCCTCTTTAACATTGTGAATGAAATTTAAGCATCCTACCTAGGGTCCTCTTTAGTGTTTAGCTTCTTTAGGTCTGCAGATTTTAATATGTTTATCCTATATTATATGATTAATATCCACTTATAAGTGGGTATATACTATGTGTGTCTTTCTGCTTCTGGATTACCTCACTCAGGATGATCTTTTTTTGGTTCCCCCATTTGCTTGCAAATTTCATGATTTCCTTGTTTTTAATAGATGTGTAGTGTTCTATTGTGTAAATATGCCACAATTTCTATATCCATTTGGCTAAGATCAAAAATTCAAGTGACAACACATGCTGGAGAGGATGTGGAGAGATGGGAACAGTCCTCTATTGCTGGTGGGAATGCCAACTTGCATAACCTCTCTTGAAGTCAATCTAGCATTCTCTTAGAAAACTGGGAATAGCACTAACTCAAGATCCATTAATACTACTCCTGGACATATTTTCAAACAATGCCCCACCATTCAACAAGGACATTTGCACAACTATGTTCACAGCACCTTTATTTGTAATAGCCTGAATCTGGAAGCAACCCATCTGTTTCTTGACTGTGGGAACAAAATGACCAGCTTCCTCAAGTGCCTACTGTCATGCCTTCCCCACCATGATAAACTGTATCAAACCCTTTTGTCTTTAAGTAACTTTTGTCAGATATTTTATCAACAATGAGGTTATTATTTGATTATATTGAAAGCTACATCACAGCCCATTTCTTTCAGAGGTTGCTTTGGGACAAACATCACTTGAGCAAAAAGGTTAGTTAGTTTAAGACAATTACAATTTTGGAACAAATCTTTTTAATAATTTCAGTCTCTTGTTAATCATTTTAAGTGTCTAGATACTCACCAGGGCTATAGTCATCACCATTATGATGAATCCAGAAATTTTATAAGTGTTTATAAGCTTATAAGTTTCTAAGTGTTGCTAAATGATTTATATTTTTACATTTGTTACTTCAATCATGAACAAAATAATTTCATGCTCAAATAATAGATATAAATTAGTATTTGAAATTTTATGATTACAAAACTACCATGAAAATGAAATATGTTTCAAAATACATATCTCTGTGAATTAAGTCAAATTAAGAAATTTAAAATGTAATAACTAAAAATTTAGAAACATTTTAGTTTCATTGATCATAGTCCTTCTACAGAGCACTATAACTATTAACACATAAAGGAAACATGAAAAGTGGTATGATCTACAGAAATATTCAACTTTGCAATTAGTCTGGTGATGCAAATTCATCTGGAAGCCAAACCAAAAAACAATCTAATGAGCATAAAGCATGCAAACACTCAGGCTTGCCATATATTTGATATCCTGCAAATCAATTGTTAGATATTCCTATGAGCACATCATGTGTTTCTTTTCACTAAGTAATTTCCTTAATGAATTCAGTTACCATGTGTTGAGAATTGTCAACATCAGCTCTGTTTTAATCAAGCTTTCAGTAATACCAAAATAAGGAAAAATAGTAAGTGTCATATTTTATGTTGTTCAGCACCATACACAAGCCTCCAATTTGGAAAGAAAAGAACAGGATAATGTTCTATTAAGTGGCTTTCATGAACCTATTTTTTGCTGTACAATTTTTAAAGGGAAACCTGTACCTTTTTAGCAACAAGCAATACAATCAATGGCAAATCTGAAGATATTTCTCAGTTTATAGATTAGCTTTAAGTTCCATACAACCAACTTCCGATTGTCAACAAAATGAACCAACAAGACCTCTATTGGAAATTTTTATAAATGGAAATAAACTTATCCTTATATGTTTTAAGATGAATACTAATTTCAGTTACGAATAGGTTTCACCTCTAATTCAAAAAGTCAATTTTCCTAAGTAGGTTCTTCAGTTACTTATAGAAGCATGAGAAAATGTTAGTAGCAAGCATAGTGTATGTTCACTTAGATTTTCTGGCAAAGAAAAGCAATGTATCTATATGATACCAAATAAGAAAGAGAGGAGGGTCCTTAGGACCTACTCCAAATGTCCATCCTACTCAGCCAGACATGTCAAGAGAGCCTATATCTCTGTCATCTCTACCCACTTCACTTACAGAACTCTCTTGGTTCTGCTCCTCTGTCCTGGGAATGTCACTAGGACCAGCCAATTGCCTCTGGAAAACACAATATAACTAGTGAATTAATCTACACTCAGTATGGTAAATGTCTGTTGTGTCTATCTCATGTGTGTATCCAACTTTTAATTTTTTTCTTTATTATTGTTTTTATTATAATTTATTCACTTTCTATCCTGGCTATAGCCTCCTCCCTCATCTCCTCCTGGCCTCATCTTCCCTTCCTCTCCCCACTCCCCATTCCTCCACTACTCCACTGAGGGGTAGATCCTCCTCTCTTACTATCTGACCCTAGCTTATCAGGTCTCATCAGGGATGTCTGGATACTCTTTCTCTGAAGCCTAACTAGTTGGAGATGATCAAAGAGGTGGCCATTGATCCATAACAGAGACATCCCTTACTGTCCTTACTAGGGAACTCACATGGAGACTGCACTACATCTACCATGGGCTACATCTGAGAGGGGTCTAGGTCATCTCCATGCATGGTCCTCAGTTGATTCATCGGCCACTGCAGTACTCCCTGAGCCCAGATATTTTGGCTCTGTTGATAGTGCTACCTCAAGATCCAGCTATGCCACTCCTGGGCATAAATCTAATAGTATCCTAACTTTTAATCTCTATGTGTTCTGTGTGTTCAATTTGAAGTAAAGCCAAGAAGGTAAAAAGAAGCCACTGGGAGATGCCTTAAGGAAGGATAATTGCATATGGGTAGTATGAAAGTAGAGGAGGGGAAATATTAAATATAGAAAGGCTTAAGCAGAAAGAGAGCTAAGAGATAGAAACTGAAAGGAATGGGGGAACCAAAACAAAAGGGTTATGAAAAGACATGTGAAAAAAAATGACTATTTTGTAATTCAATTAAAAATGCTAAGATAAAAATCAACAACAGCAAAAAGTTAGAAGAAAGATATCCCGCATAACTAGATTTTGCTGCTCCTGAAAGCTATGAATTATTTTTTTTAATTTTTATTTAACTTTTATTAATTACACTTTATTCATTTTGTATCCCCCCCATAAGACCCTCCCTCCTCCCCTGCAGATCCCACCCTCCCTCCCCTTTCTACATGCATGCCACTCCCCAAGTCCACTGATAGGGGAGGTCCTCCTCTCCTTCTTTCTGATCTTAGTCTATCAGTTCTCATCAGAAGTGTCTGCATTGTCATCTTCTGTGGCCTGATAACGCTGCTCCCCCATCAGGGGGAGGTGATCAAAGAGCAGGCCAATCAGATTATGTCAGAAGTAGTCCCTCTTCCCATTACTATATAACCCATTTGTACACTGAACTGCCAAGGGCTACATCTGTACAGGGGTTCTAGGTTATCTCCATGAATAGTCCTTGGTTGGAGTATGAGTCTCTGGAAAGTTCCCTGTGTTTAAATTTTCTTGTTCTGTTGCTCTCCTTGTGGAGTTCCTGTCCTCTCCAGTTTTTGCTATTTCCCACTTCTAACATGAAATTCCATTCACTCTGCCCATCAGTTGGCCATCAGGCTCAGCATCTGCTTTGATAGTCTGCAGGGCAGAGGCTTTCAGAGGCCCTCTGTGGCAGGTTCCTAGGTTGTTTCCTCTTTTCTTCTTCTGGCTTTCAGAGGTCCTCTGTAGCAGGTTCCTAGGTTGCTTCCTCTTTTCTTCTTCTTCTGATGTCCATCCTCTTTGCCTTTCAGGATGGGGATTGAGCATTTAAGTTAGGGTCCTCTCTTTTGCTTAGTTTGTTTAGATGTACAGATTTTAGTGGGTTTATCCTATGTTATAAGTTTTTATGAATGAGTATATACCGTGTGTGTCTTTTTGCTTCTGGGACAACTCACTCAGGATGATCCTTTCCAGGTTCCACCATTTACCTGCAAATTTCATGATTTCCTTATTTTTCATTGCTGAGTAATATTCCATTGTACAGATGTACGACAATTTCTGCATCCATTCTTCAGTTGAGGGGCATCTGGGCTGTTTCCAGCTTCTGGCTATTACAAATAAAGCTGCTACAAACATGGTTGAGCAAATGTCCTTTTTGTGTACTTGCGCCTCTTTTGGGTATATGCCTAGGAGTGGTATGGCTGGATCTTGAGGAAGCCCTAATCCTAGTTATCTGAGAAAGTGCCACATGGCTTTCCAGAGTGGTTGTACAAATTTACATTCCCACCAGCCATGAAGAAGGGTTCCCCTTTCTCCACTTGAGTTTTTGATCTTGGCCATTCTCATGGGTGTAAGGTGAAATCTCAGGGTTGTTTTGATTTGCATTTCCCTAATGGCTAATGAGGTTGAGCATTTCTTTAAGTGCTTCTCTGCCGTTTGATAATCCTCTACATAGAGTTCTCTGTTTAGCTCTGATCCCCATTTTTTAATTAGATAATTTGTTTTACTGCTTTTCGGCTTCATTAGTTATTTATATATACTGGATTTAAGTCCTCTGTCAGATAAAGGGTTGGTGAAGATTCTTTCCCAATCTGTAGGCAGTCACTTTGTTTTGATGACAGTGTTCTTTTCTTTACAGAAGCTTTTCAGTTTCATGAGGTCCCATTTATGGATTGTTGCTCTTAGAGCCTGTGCTGTTGGTGTTCTGTTCAAGAAGTTTTCTCCTGTACCAATGAGTTCTAGGGTATTCCCCATTTTTTTTTTCTAGGCGATTTAATGTGTCTGGTTTTATGTTGAGGTATTTGGTCCACTTGGACTTCAGTATTGTGCAGGGTGATAAGTATGGATCTATTTTCATTTTACTACATGTAGACATCTAGTTGGAAAAGCACAATTTGTTGAAGATGCTATCTTTTTTCCATTGTATGGTTTTGGCATCTTTGTCAAAAGTCAGGTGTCCATAAGTGTGTGGGTTTATTTGTATGTCTTCTGTTTGGTTCCATTGATCCACCATTCTGTTTCTATGCCAATACCATGCAGTTTTTATAACTGTTGCTCTATAGTACAGCTTGAGATCAGGGATGGAGATACCTAAAGAAGATCTTTTTTTTTTCTTTTTTTTATTATCAGTTACATTTTAACTCTGTATCCCAGCCATGTCCCGATCCCTCATTCCCTCCCAGTCCCTCCCTCCCTCCCTCATCTCCACCGTGCCCCTTGACAAGTCCACTGATAGGGGGGACCTCCTCCCCATTCATCTGATCCTGTTTTATCAGGTATCTTCAGGACTGGCTGCAAAGCTCTCCTCCATGGCCTAACAGGACTGCTCCTCCCTTGGGGGGTGGGGAGGCCAAAGAGCCAGTCATTGAGTTCCTGTTAGAAAATGTCCTTGTTCCACTCACTATGGGAAACCAATTGGTTACTGAGCTACCACAGGCTACATCTGAGCAGAGGTTAAAGGTTACATTCATACATGGTCCTTGGTTGCATGTCAGTCTCAGAAAAGACCCTGTGCCCAGATATATTTGGTCCTTGTGGAGCACCTATCCTTTCCTCATCAGACTAACTCCACTTCTTTCTTATGATTCCCTGTACTCTGCCAAAGGTTTGGTCATGAGTCTTTGCTTTGAAGACACTGCTAGTTAGAGTCTTTCAAATGCGCTCAGTAGACTCCTGTCATATGTTCAATGCACATCCCATCTGTCTTTCAAAACAAGGATTGATAATCTTACCCCATGTCCGCTCTCTTCATTATCATTTTTAGGTGTATAGATTTCATTATGTTTATCATATCTTATAGGTCTATATAAGTGAGTATATACCGTTTTTGTCTTTCTCCTTCTGGGATATTTCACTCAGGATGATCTTTTCTAGATCCCACCATTTGCCTGCAAATTTCATGATTTCCTCCTTTTTGATTGCTGAATAGTATTCCATTGTGTAAAAATACCACAATTTCTGTACCCATTCCTCCGTTGATGGACATCTGGGTTGTTTCCAGGTTCTGGCTATTACAAATAATGCTGCTATAAACATGGTTGAGCAAATATCCCTTTTGTGTACTTGAGCAAACTTTGGGTATATACCTAGCAGTGGTATAGCTGGGTCTTGAGGAAGCACTATTCCTAATTGTCTTAGAAAGCGCCAGATAGATTTCCAGAGTGGTTGTATCAGTTTACATTCCCACCAGCAGTGGAGGAGGGTTCCCCTTTCTCTACAACCTCTCCAGCATGTGTTGTCCCTTGAGTTTTTCATCTTGGCCATTCTGATGAGTATAAGGTGATATCTGAGACCCCCTGAGGGTCGTTTTGATTTGCATTTCCCTGATGGCTAATGAGGATGAGCATTTCTTTAAGTGTTCCTCTGCCATTCGATATTCCTCTACAGAGAATTCTCTGTTTAGCTCTGTTCCCCATTTTTTAAGTGGGTTACTTGGTTTGCTGCTTTTCAGCTTCTTTAGTTCTTTGTATATACTCGATATTTAGTCCCCTGTCAGATAAAAGGTTAGTGAAGATTCTATCCCAATCTGTAGGCAGGCGTTTTGTTTTGATGACAGTGTCCTTTGCTTTACAGAAGCTTTTCAGTTTCATGAGGTCCCATTTATTGATTGTTGCTCTTAGAGCCTGTGTTCTTGGTGTTCTGTTCAGGAAGTTGTCTCCTGTGCCAATGAGTTCTAGGCTGTTCCCCACTTTTTCTTCTAACAGATTTAGAGTATCTGGTTTTATGTTGAGGTCTTTGATCCACTTGGACTTTAGTTTTGTGCCAGGTGATAAATATAGATCTATTTTCATTTTTCTGCATGTGGACATCCAGTTAGACCAGCACCATTTGTTGAAGATGTTGTCTTTTTTCAATTGAATGGTTTTGGCTTCTTTGTCAAAAATTGAGTATTCATAGGTGTGTGGGTTTATTTCTGGGTCTTCTCTGCGGTTCCATTGATCCTCCTTTCTGTTTTTATGCCAATACCATGCAGTTTTTATTACTATTGCTCTGTAGTATAACTTGAGATCAGGGATAGAGATACCTCCAGATGATCTGTTGTTGTACAAGATTGTTTTGGAGATTCTGGGTTTTTTTGTTTCTCCATATGAAACTGAGAATCTTTTTCAAGGTCTGTAAAGAATTGAGTTGGTATTTTGATGGGAATTGCATTGAATCTGTAGATTGCTTTTGGCAGGATGGCCATTTTCACAATGTTAATCCTACCAATCCATGAGCACGGGAGATCTTTCCATCTTCTGAGATCTTCTTCAATTTCTTTCTTCAGAGACTTGAAGTTTTTCTCAAACAGGTCTTTCACTTGCTTGGTTAGTGTCACCCCAAGATACTTTATGTTATTAGTGGCTATTGTGAAGAGTGTTGTTTTCCTAATTTCTTTCTCAGCCCTTTTGTCTTTGGTATACAAGGAGGGCTTCTGATTTTTTTGAGTTGATTTTGTATCCTGCCACTTTGCTGAAGGTGTTTATCAGCTGGAGGAGTTCTCTGGTTGAATTTTTGGGGTCGCTCATATATACTATCATATCATCTGCGAATAGTGACACTTTGACCTCTTCCTTTCCGATTTGTATCCCCTTGATCTCCTTTAGTTGTCTTACTGCTCTGGCTAGGACTTCAAGTACTATGTTGAAGAGGTATGGAGAGAGTGGGCAGCCTTGTCTTGTCCCTGATTTCAGTGGGATTGATTTAAATTTCTCTCCATTGAGTTTGATGTTGGCTATAGGCTTGCTGTATATTGCCTTTACTATGTTTAGATTTGTGCCTTGTATTCCTGATCTCTCCAAGACTTTAAACATGAATGGGTGTTGGACTTTGTCAAATGCTTTTTCAACATTTAAGGAGATGATCATGTGGTTTTTCTCCTTCAGTTTGTTTATGTGGTGGATTACATTGATGGATTTCTGTATGTTGATCCACCCTTGCATGCCTGGAATGAAGCCTACTTGGTCGTGGTGGATGATATCTTTGATGTGTTCTTGGATTCAGTTTGCAAGTATTTTATTGAGTATTTTTGCGTCAATGTTCATAAGAGAGATAGGTCTGAAGTTCTCTTTTTTTGTTGGGTCTTTGTGTGGTTTAGGTATCAGGGTGACTGTTGCTTCATAGAATGAGTTTGGTAAAGTACCTTCTGTTTCTATTTTGTGGAATAGTTTGAGGAGTATTGGTGTGAGCACTTCTTTGAAGGTCTGGTAGAATTCCACGTTGAAACCATCTGGCCCAGGGCTTTTTTTGGAGGGGAGACTGTGAATGACTGCTTCAAATTCCTTGGGGGATATAGGGCTGTTCAGTCTTTCTACCTGATCTTGACTTAATGTTGGAAGATGGAATCTATCAAGAAAATTGTCCATTTCATTTAGATTTTCAAATTTTGTGGCATATAGGCTTTTGTAGTATGACCTAATGATTGTTTGAATTTCCTCTTGGGTGCATCTGCTTCTTTTTTTTCTAGGGTTTTCAGTTGGGTCATTAAGTTGTTTGTATGTGATGTTACGAATTTCTTCTTGCAGACACTTAGTGCTATAAATTTTTCCCTGATCACTGCTTTCAATGTGTCCCAAAAATTTGGGTATGTTGTGCCTTCATTTTCATTGAATTCTAGGAAGTCTTTAATTTCTTTCTTTATTTCTTCCTTAACCCAGCTGTCGTTGAGTAACAGGTTTTTCAGTTTCCATGTGCGTGTAGGCTGTTTGTTATTTCTGTTGTTGTTGAGGTCCAGCTTAAGTCCCTGGTGGTCAGATAGGATACAAGGGATTATTTCAATCTTTTTGTATCTGTTGAGGCTTTCTTTATGACCAACTATAAGGTCTATTTTGGAGAAGGTTCCATGCGGTGCTGAAAAGAAGGTATACTCTTTTCAGTTTGGATGAAAAGATCTGTAGACATCTATTAGGTTCATTTGATTTAGGGTCTCTGTAAGTGTTTTTATTTCCCTATTTGTTTTCTGTCTAGTTGATCTGTCCCTTGGTGAGAGTGGAGTGTTGAAGTCTCCCACTATTAGGGTTTTAGGATCAATGTGTGATTTAAGCTTTAATATTCTTTCATTTATGAATGTAGGTGCTCTTGTATTTGGGGCATAGATATTCAAAATTGTTATGTCCTCTTGGTGGATTTTTCCTTTAATGAGAATATAGTGGCCATCCTTATCATTTTTTATTAACTTGGGTTGAAAGTCTATTTTATTAGATATTAGGATGGCTACTCCTGCTTGTTTTCTGGAACCATTTGCTTGAAAGACGTTTTTCCAGCCCTTTACTCTGAGGTAGTGTTTATCTTTGTTGCATAGGTGTGTTTCTTGGATGCAACAGAATGATGGATCCTGTTTCCGCAACCATTCTGTTAGTCTGTGTCTTTTAATTGGGGAGTTGAGTCCGTTGATGTTGATAGAACCTAGTGACCAACAATTGTTATAACATATACTTTAGATATGGGGTTGGTGGTGTCACTGAGTTTCATTGCTTGTCTTCTTTTGTTTTTTTTTTTTTTTGTTGGGTAGTTATCTATTTCCTCTGTTTCCTTTGATGTAGTTGTTTTCTTTGGTTTGGAGTTTCCCTTCTAGTAACTTCTGTAGAGCTGGGTTACTATGTAGATATTGTTTAAATTTGGTTTTGTCTTGGAATATCTTGAATTCTCCGTCTATGTTGATTGAAAGTTTTGCTGGGTATAGTAGTCTGGGTTGGAATCTGTGGTCCCTTAAGGACTGTATGATTTCTGTCCAGGCCCTTCTGGCTTTCATAGTTTCTGTTGAGAAATCTGGTGTGATTCATATGTTACTTGGCCTTTTTCCCTTGCTGCTTTTAGAATTTTTTCTTTGTTTTGTAGGTTCAGTGTTTTGACTATGATGTGATGTGAAGAATTTCTTTTCTGGTCTAGTCTACTTGGTGTTCTGTAGGCCTCTTGTATGTTTATGGCCATCTCCTTCTTTAAGTTGGGAAAGTTTTCTTCTATAATTTTCTTGAAAATATTTTCTGAACCTTTGAGCCTGATGTCTTCTTTTTCTTCTACTCCTATTATCCTTAGGTTTTGTCTTTTCATGGTATCCTTGATTTCTTGGATGTTTTGTTTTTGGAACTTTTCTGATTTTATTTTTCTTTGAGAGACATGTCAATTTCCGCAAGTGTATCTTCGGGTCCTGAGATTCTTTCTTCCATCTCTTGTATTCTGTTGGTGATGCTTACCTTTGTAGTGCCTGATCTTTTCTCTATGTTCTCCAGCTCCTGGTTTTTCTCTATTTGTGTTTTCTTTATTGATTCTAATTCTGTTTTCATGTCTTGCACCATTTCCTTCATCTGTTTGATTGTGGACTCCTGCTTTTCAATGATAGCTTCTATTTTTTTGTCTGTTTCCTCTCTATGTATCACTAATTGTGCCTCTACTTCTTTGGGTATAATTGCCTGTATTTCAATGAGAGCTTTGTTTATTTCTTCTTTATTTGCCTTCATTTGTGTGGACATTTCTTTGAGAGCTTTGTGCATTTCTTCTCTGTTTGCCAGCAGGGGTTGGGGCTTCTTGGTGGGATCCTGAGCCCTGAGCCGGCGTTTCTCTGCCAGGGGTCGGGGGGGGGGGCGCCGGTGATAGAACTTGCTGCTAGACCTTATTGCGCTGGACCCAGGAGAATCTCCGGGTGTGTAGAATGACCACAGTCCCAGATCCCGAGCTGTAGTTTGTTTGCTAGGAGCGGCGGCAGCACTGGAGTTCCGGCACTGTGAAGCCACTGTGCGCCTCTTTATCCTTCTGCTCTGCTGCAGCAGGGTGATGGTGGCGTTTGGGGGAGTGCCCGAAAGGATTGGGTTTTCTCAGCCCCAATCTCGGGTTGGGGTACAGACAATGTGGTCTGTGGCAGATTCTGCTGGATGCCTCCTGCCTCCTCCGAAGGGGGAGTAGGGATTTTGAGCTGGGCACGCAGCGCAGCTGTAATCCGTGGGAGGCGGGAGCTCAGTTGTGATGGCAGCGGGTACCTGAGGTCTGGGAGACCTTCCAGGGAAAGACTGGGTGACCTGTGACCGGTCTGGCAACTTTGTTTCCCCGTGGGGTTTTTTTGGCGACTGGCACTCTCAGCCTCAGGCACCCTTGTGCCCACCATTCAGCCTGGGAAAGTGATCGGCACAAGCAGGCTTGCGGCACCAGCCCGGAGACACAAAGCCTGCGTTAGCCGGGTTCTCTTCCGGGTTCTGGCTGGGCAGCCGAGAGTGGACCCGACCGATTCCCACGCCGTGGGAGCCTCCCCTAACCTGGGAAACAACTATCGATTGCTGTTGTTTTAGGGTCCAGAGTTCAGTCTGCTGGTCGCTGCACGGAGTGTGTTGTCCTGCTTCTCAGACACGGTGTTCTCCCGGTGCCGCCATCTTGGCCCCTCCAAGATCTTTTATTGATAGAGGATTGTTTTAGCAATTCTGGGTTTCTTGTTATTACATATGAAGTTGAGAATTTTTCTTTCCAGGTCTATAAAGAATTGTGTTGGCAATTTGATGGGAATTGCATTAAATGTGTATATTGCTTTTGGTATGATGGCCATTTTTCTATGTAAATCCTAACAAGCCATGAGCATGGGAGATCTTTCCATTTTCTCATATCTTCTACTAATTCTTTCTTCAGAGACTTGAAATTTTTTTCATACAAGTCTTTGACTTGCTTAGTTAGGGTTACTCCGAGGTACCTTATGTCATTTGTGGCTATTGTGAAGGGTGTTGTTTCCCTAATTTCTTTCTCAGCCCTTTTGTCTTTTGTATACAGGAGGGCTACTGATTTTTTTTTTTGAGTTAATTTTGTATCTGGCCACGTTGCTGAAGGTGTTTATCAGCTGTAGGAGTTCCCTGGTAGAGTTTTTGGGGTCACTCACGTATACTATCATATCATCTGCAAATAGTGATAATTTGACTTCTTCCTTTCCCATCTGTATCCCCTTGATCTCTTTCAACTGTCTTATTGCTCTAGCAAGGACTTCCAGCACTATGTTGAAGAGATATGGAGAGAGTGGGCAGCCTTGTCTTGTCCCTGATTTCAGTGGGATTGCTTTAAGTTTCTCTCCGTTCAGTTTGATGTTGGCTATAGGCTTGCTGTATATCGCCTTTACTATGTTTAGATATGTGCCTTGTATCCCTGATCTCTCCAATACTTTAAACATGAATGGATGTTGGATTTTGTCAAATGCTTTTTCAGCATCTAGAGAGATTATCATGTGGTTTTTTTTCTTTCAGTTTGTTAATATGGTGGATCACATTGATGGATTTCCGTATATTGAACCACCCCTGCATACCTGAGATGAAGCATACTTGGTCATAATGGATAATATCTTTGCTGTGTTCTTTTATTCGGATTGCAAGTATTTTGTTAAGTATTTTTGCATCAATGTTCATAAGGGAGATTGGCCTGACATGCTCTTTCTTTGTAGAGTTTTTGTGAGGTTTAGGTACAAAGGTGACTGTGACTTCATAGAATGAGTTTGGTAATGTTCCTTCTGTTTCTATTTTATGGAATAGTTTGAAGAGAATTGGAGTTAGCTCTTCTTTGAAGGTCTGGTAGAATTCTGCACTGAAGCCATCTGGTCCTGGGCTTTTTTTGGATGGGAGACTTTTGATGACCACTTCTATTTCTTTGGGGGATATAGGACTATTTAGTTGATTTACCTGGTCCTGATTCAGCTGTGGTAAGTCAAATCGATCAAGAAAATTGTCCATTTCATTTAGATTTTCAAATTTTGTGGCATATAGACTTTTGAAGTACATCCTAATGATTGTTTGGATTTCCTCAGTGTCTGTGGTTATGTCTCCCTTTTCATTTCTGATTTTGTTGATTTGGGTGGTGTCACTCTGCCTTTTAGTTAGCTTGGCTAAGGGTTTGTCGATCTTGTTGATTTTCTCAAAGAACCAGCTCTTGGTTTCATTGATTCTTTAAATTGTTTTATTTGTTTCTAATTGATTGATTTTAGCCCTGAGTTTGATTATTTCCAGCCATCTACTCCTTTTTGGTGTGTCTGCTTCTTCTTTTTCTAGGGTTTTTAAGTGGGCCATTAAGTTGCTTGTATGAGCTGTCTCGAATTTCTTCTTGAAGGCACTTAGTGCTATGAACTTTCCTCTTAGCACTGCTTTCATTGTGTCCCACAAGTTTGGGTATGTTGTGTCTTCATTTTCATTGAGTTCTAGAAAGACGTTAATTTCTTTCTTTATTTCTTCCGTGATCCAGCTGTCATTCAGTAACAGGTTGTTCAGTTTCCAAGTGTGTGTAGGCTTTTTGCTATTTCTGTTGTTGTTGAGGTCCAGCTTTATTCCATGGTGATCAGACAAGGTACAAGGTATTATTTCAATCTTCTTGTATCTGTTGAGGCTTGCTTTGTGAGAACTATATGGTCTGTTTTGGAGAAGGTTCCATGAGGTGCTGAGAAGAAGGTAACTTCTTTTGTGTTTGGTTGTAAAGTTCTGTAAATGTCTGTTAGGTCCATTTGTTTCATGACCTCTGTTAGAGACATTGTTTCTTTGTTTAATTTCTGTTTTGTTGACCTGTTCTTTGTTGAGAGTGGGGTGTTGAAGTCTCCCTCTATTAATGTGTGGGGATCTATATGTGGCTTAAATTTTATCAATGTTTCTTTAACAAATGTGGGTGCTCTTGTATTTGGGGCATAGATGTTCAGGATTGTGATGTCTTCCTGGTCAAATTTTCCCTTGATGAGTATGAAGTGTCCCTTCCCATCTCTTTTTATTAATTTTGGTTGAAAGTCTATTTTTTCAGATATTAGAATGGCTACTCCTGCTTGTTTCTTGGGTCCATTTGCTTGGAAAGTCTTCTTCCAACCTTTTACCCTCAGGTAATGTCTATCTTTGTGCCTTAGGTGTGTTTCTTGTATGCAACAGATTGCTGGGTTTTGTTTATGTATCCATTCTGTTAATCTGAGGCTTTTTACTGGAGAGTTGAGTCCATTGATGTTGAGAGAGATTAATGACCAGTGGCTGTTAGATCCTTTGATTTTGATGTTGGCTGTGTTCATAAGGTTGTGTGCTTGGTTGCTTTTTGTTTTGCTGTAGTAAGGTTAATTATTACCTGTGTTTTCTTGACAGAAGCTAATTTTCTTGGATTGTATTTTCCCTTCCAGTGTCTTCTGTAATACTGGATTTGTGTGTAGGTATTGTTGAAATTTGTTTTTGTCATTGAATATCTTGTTTTCTCTATCTATGAGGACTGAGAGTTTTGCAGGGTATAGTAACCTGGGTTGACATCTGTGTTCTCTTAGGGTCTGCATGATATCTGTCCAGGCCCTTCTGGCTTTCATAGTTTCTGTTGAAAAGTCAGGTGTGATTTTCATGGGTTTGCCGTTTTATGTTATTTGGCCTTTTTCCCTTGCAGCTTTTAGTATTTTTTCTTTATTCTGTATACTTAATGTTTTGATTATTATGTGGTGGGAGGATTTTCTTTTCTGGTCAAATTTGTTGGGTGTTCTGTAGGCCTCATGTATCCTTATTGGCTTCTCCTTTGACTTGGGGAAATTTTCTTCAATGATTTTATTGAAAGTATTTTCTGGGTCTTGAAGAAGGGAGTGTTCTTTTTCCTCTATTCCTATTATTCTTAGATATTGTCTTTTCATATTGTCTTGGATTTCTTGGACGGTCTGTGTCAGGAATTTTTTGGATTTAACATGTTTTTATTAATTATTATTATTGTTTATTACAAGTGTGTTGGTATAATGTTCTTGTGAAATGCATATACCTTATCATTGTTCATTCAAATGCTGATTTCTTTTCCCCACTCTCTGATTTCAATCTGGACATGGCATTGTGATACTTATTCTAAGCATCACCTGTCTCAACTTTGTGTAAACATGCCAAAAGAAAACAACCAGCCACAATGTTGAGCAATGGAGAGGAAGGAGTAGGTGGGAAAGGGGAGGAGCTAGAGGACAGGAAGGAGTGGGAGGCAGAGAAGGAGAGAGAGAGAGAAATGGGAGAGAGCTGGAGGAGAGGTATTGGAACAATGTGGAGAATGAACTCGACCTAAGATTTCACAAAAAGCATGTATAATGGGTAAAATCTGAATGTTAGGGAACTATGAGGGCTTGGAGGTTTAGGATTGTGTAACTATTGCCCAGCATTGCGATCTAGGTTAACTAAATAAATCATAGTCTCTGTGTGGTGATTTGGTTATACAGCTGCGTAGGATTAACAGCAACTTTACCAAAAGATGTTATCAATAGTAAATATTAATGCTCTTTACAACACAAGTGAGTCATTTGCTGTTCTGGCTGTGGCCTCCTCCCTCCTCCCCTCCTTCCCACTTCTCCCCATATGCCCTTTCCTTAGTCCACTAATAGGGGAGGACCTCCTCTCCTTCCAATTGATTGTAGCCTATAAGGTCTCATCAGGACTGTTTACATCATCTTCCTCTGTTTCCTGGTAAGGCTACTCCTCCCTCCGAGGGAGGTGATCGAAAGCCTACCACTGAATTCATGTCAGAAATAGCCCCTGCTCCCCTTACTAGGAAACCCATTTATATACTGAATCTCTTGAATACATCTGAGCAAGCATTTTAGGTCCTTTCCATGCATGGTCCTTGGTTGGGGTATCAGTATTTGCAGGGCCCAGGTTTTTTTTTTTTTTTTTTTTTTGGAGGGGGGATTAAAAAAACTTTCTAATAGTCAAAGTGAAGCAGAAGACTATCAAAAAAATAAAATAAAAATTTTAGGTGTTTAACTTGGGTTACATTAACATTGTGTACAAGGTAATTATGATCCAAACAGTATGGTATAATATAAAGCAAACATAAAATCTCATTTTCTAATATAAAAAAATCCAGAAAGGACTCCTGTGCCCAGATATATTTGTTCCTTGTGGAGCTCCTGTCCTCTCCAGGTCATACTAACTCTCCCTTCTTTCATATGATTCCCTGAACTCTGCCTAAAAATTGATTATGAGTCTCAGCATCTGCTTTGATACACTGCTAGGTAGAGTTTTTCAGAGGCCCTCTGTGGTAGGTTCCTGTCTTTTTCTTGTTTTCCAACCAAAGACCATCCATGGATATAACTTAGACAACCTGCTCAGACGTAGCCCAAGGAAGCTCAGTATCCAAGTGAGTTCCCTGGTAAGAGGAACAGGGACTGTTTCTGACATGAACTCAGTGGATGGCTCTTTGACCTCTCCCCCCTTGCCCCCCACCTCAAGGGAGGAGCAGCCCTGCTATGCCATAGAGGAGGACATTGTAGCCAGTCCTGAAGAGATCTGATAAGCTAGGGTCAGATGGAAGGGGAGGAGGTCCTCCCCTATCAGTGGACTTGGAAAGGGACAGGGAGAAGATGGGGGGGGGGAGAGTGAGATTGGGAGGGAATGAGAGAGGGGGCTACAGCTGGGATACAAAGTAAATAAACTGTAATTAATATAGCTCTTTGATCACCTCCCCCTGAGGGGAGAGCAGCCTTACCAGGACACAGAAGATGACAATGCAGCCACTCCTGTTGAGATCTGATAGACTAAGATCAGAAGGAAGGAGAGGAGGAGCTGCCTTATTAGTGGACTTGGGGAGGGGCATGCATTCAGAAAGGGGAAGGAAGGTGGGATCGGGAAGGGAGGAGGAAGGGATTTATGGGGTGATACAACGTGAATAAAGTGTAATTAATAAAATAAAAATTAAAAAAATTAATTTAAAAAGTCATACAAATGAAAAAAAATAAAAAAATCCAGAAATAAACTCTCACAATTTTTTTTCAGATAACATTTAAGAAGGGTGAGAAGGACATTCAATGAGGAGACTATAATATAAAAGTAAACAAACAAGATATTAGGATATCTTCATGATAAATAATAAATGTTTAAGTTTATTATCTACCACATTTTTTTAACACTTAAGTATAGTTTTATTTATAAATTTTGCTTTGATGAACCAGGGTCATGTAAGGTGATGCTTAAGATTGGTTGTACAACTATCATTTCCCTTCTATAAGACTTAAAATACAAGCAATACATCTTTTAAGCACTTCTTTTGTTCCAATTTTCAGTGGTTGACACATATTAAAGGTCCCACTAAATAATGAGAAAATAAAATAAATCTGAGTATAAGATATCTCAAGATAATAGGAGTACCTTTGCCAAAAAAAAACATTTTTTCCTTTTTTTATTTCTTTTAATTTTATTTTTTTCTTATCAGTTACATTTTATTAACTCTGTATCCCAGCTGTATCCCGCTCCCCCATTCCCTCCCAAACCCACCCTCCCTCCCTCATCTCCACCGTGCCCCTTTCCAAGTCCACTGATGGGGGGGACCTCCTCCCCATTCATCCGTTCCTGTTTTATCAGGTATCTTCAGGACTGGCTGCAAAGCCCTCCTCTGTGGCCTAACAGGACTGCTCCTCCTTGGGGGGTAGTGATGTCAAAGAGCCAGCCATTGAGTTCCTGTTAGAAATAGTCCTTGTTCCCCTCACTATGGGAAACCAATTGGTTACTGAACTACCACAGGCTACATCGGAGCAGAGGTTCTAGGTTATATACATACATTGTCCTTGGTTGAATGTCAGTCTCTGAAAAGACCCTGTGCCCAGATATATTTGGTCCTTGTGGAGCTCCTATCTTTTCCCCATCATACTAACTCCCCTTCTTTCATATGATTCCCTGTACTCTGCCGAAGGTTTGGTCTTGAGTCTTTTTATCTGCTTTGAAAACACTGCTAGGTAGAGTCTTTCAGATGCCCTCAGTAGACTCCTGTCATATGTTCAATGCACATCCCATCTGTCTTTCAACACGAGGATTGATAATCTTACCCCATGTCCGCTCTCTTGATTATCTTCTTTAGGTGAGTAGATTTCATTATGTTTATCATATCTATAGGTCTATATAAGTGAGTATATACCGCGTTTGTCTTTCTCCTTCTGGGATATTTCACTCAGAATGATCTTTTCTAGATCCCACCATTTGCCTGCAAATTTCATGATTTCCTCCTTTTTGATTGCTGAATAGTATTCCATTGTGTAAAAGTACCACAATTTCTGTACCCATTCCTCCGTTGATGGACATCTGGGTTGTTTTCAGGTTCTGGCTATTACAAATAAAGCTGCTATAAACATGGTTGAGCAAGTATCCCTTTTGTGTACTTGAGCAAAGTTTGGGTATATACCTAGCAGTGGTATAGCTGAGTCTTGAGGAAGCACTATTCCTAATTGTCTTAGAAAGCGCCAGATAGATTTCCAAAGTGGTTGTACCAGTTTACATTCCCACCAGCAGTGGAGGAGGGTTCCTCTTTCTTCACAAACTCTCCAGCATGTGTTGTCACTTGAGTTTTTCATCTTGGCCATTCTGATGAGTGTGAGGTGAAATCTCAGGGTCTTTTGATTTGCATTTCCCTGATGGCTAATGAGGTTGAGCATTTCTTTAAGTGTTTCTCTGCCATTCGATATTCCTCTGTCGAGAATTCTCTGTTTAGCTCTGTTCCCCATTTTTTAATTGTATTACTTGGTTTGCTGCTTTCCAGCTTCTTTAGTTCTTTGTATATACTGGATATTAGTCCTCTGTCAGATAAAGGGTTAGTGAAGATTCTTTCCCAATCTGTAGGCAGGCGTTTTGTTTTGATGACAGTGTCCTTTGCTTTACAGAAGCTTTTCAGTTTCATGAGGTCCCATTTATTGATTGTTGCTCTTAGAGCCTGTGCTGTTGGTGTTCTGTTCAGGAAGTTGTCTCCTGTGCCAATGAGTTCTAGGCTGTTCCCCACTTTTTCTTCTAACAGATTTAGAGTATCTGGTTTTATGTTGAGGTCTTTGATCCACTTGGACTTTAGTTTTGTGCCGGGTGATAAATATGGATCTATTTTCCTTTTCTGCATGTAGACATCCAGTTGGACCAGCACTATTTGTTGAAGATGCTGTCTTTTTTTCCATTGAATGGTTTTGGCTTCTTTGTCAAAGATCGAGTATTTATAGATGTGTGGGTTTATTTCTGGGTCTTCTATTCGGGTCCATTGATCCTCCTTTCTGTTTCTATGCCAATACCATGCAGTTTTTATTACTATTGCTCTGTAGTACAGCTTGAGATCAGGGATGGAGATACCTCCAGATGATCTGTTGTTGTACAGGATTGTTTTGGAGATTCTGGGTTTTTTGTTTCTCCATATGAAGCTGTATCTACCATACTATTGAAGTTGAAAATTTGTCAGTTATCTAAGTGGTAATCTATAGAAATCATTAAAAAATTCCAAAAAATATTTCAGGAAAAATTTAAAAGCATTTGATTTAGTAAAAGTCAAGTTGGACTCAAGAACATAGAAAATATGTAAAATATATTCTGTAAAAATTGGACACATGGGACTGCAAAATGATATTATCACAGTGGTTCTAAATTTTCCTAGTGCTTCAACCCTTTTATAAGTTTCTTATAATGTGTTGATAACCAATAGAAAATTTATTTTGTTGCCACTTGATAGCTATAATCTGTTACTGTTATCAGTGTAAATATCTAATATGCAGGGTATTTTCCATGCAACCCCAAATGAGTTTGTGACCCATTGGTTGAGAACCACTGGTTTGGTGTCTTAAAGTTTCTACCATCAAGCCCGATGGGAGAAATATTAACCCACTTGATCTTGATCTCCAGAATCCACACAGTGGACGAAGATATCTACTCTTGTAAATTGACCTTTGATCTCCAAATCAATGACACTGCTTGCACACAGGTGTGCACACTATTGTGCCAAATACATTCAGTAAATTTAGGAAAATTCACACACATTTTGAATCAAATAATACTGACAAGGAAATTAAATTGTAACCACAGTTATTGAAAGCATTAATGTTACAAAACTGATAGGGCATTATTGTAAATGATTAAATAACTATAATGACTAAATGACTAAAATTGGTATAGGGCTAAAAAGGGTTTTTCCTAAGTAAGTTGTGTAAATGAAAGTAAATATAAAGAAATAAATATGGTGAACATTAATATTTAAAAGGAAAAAATGTGATGGTTTTAATGAGAATGTCTCCCATAAACTCACATAGTTGAATATATGTTCTCCTGTTGTGGAATGGTTTGGGCAGTATTAATGAGGTTGACCTTGTTGGATGTGTGTCACTCAGGACAGGCATTGAGGTTTAGAATTAAATTTCTTTGTTTTCATTTTTTTTCTCATGATAGAAAACATTTCATTGGATGTTTGTTAACAGTTTCAAAGACTTAGTCCATTATCATCATGGCAAGGAGCATGGCAGTGTGTATGCTAAAGTAGTAGCAGAAAGTTACAACATGGTCCATAGATAAAGAGCAAGAAATTAAGCCTAGCATGGACTTTAATGCAGCCAGACCTGATGAGACCTGATAAGCTAGGGTCAGATGGAAGGGGAGGAGGACCTCCCCCATCAGTGGACTTGGAGAGGGGCATGAAAAGAGATAAGGGAAGGAGGGTGAGATTGGGAGGGAATGAAGGAGGGGGCTACACCAGAGATACAAAGTGAATAAACTGTAATCAATATAAAAAATAAATATGTCCACAAATAGGGGGGACCTCCTCCCCATTCATCTGATCCTGTTTTATCAGGTATCTTCAGGACTGGCTGCAAAGCTCTCCTCTGTGGCCTAACTGGACTGCTCCTCCCTTGGGGGGTGGGGAGGCCAAAGAACCAGTCTGGGAGGGAATGAGGGATCGGGACACCACTGGGATAACAGAGTTAATAAAATGTAACTGATAAGAAAAAAAATAAAATTCAAAAAAAAAAGAAACAAAATTTCATTGACACGGTTAAGAAGAGACACAAACACAGAAAAGTAAATGGATTGAGAGCTGAATTTGAGCTGATTTTCATATTCATACTGGCTACAGACCTGCCAAAAGTCCATGGTTATAGTAAGTTCAGTAATACCTTAACAAAGTTTATTTAAGCTGTTTTTCACACTAATCTGTAGCTAATATCTGTTTAGGTTTTGTTGATATTATGATGATGATGATTATTATTATTAATATTTGAGACGGGTTTTTCTGTGTAGCCCTGGCTGTGTTGTACTCACTCTGTAGATCAGGCAAGCCTTGAGCTCACAGAGATCTGCCTGCCTCTCTTTCCCCAAGTGCTGGCATTACAGATGTGAGCCACTGCTACCAGATTATTCTTACTCTTACTTTTATTCTTATTTGCCATTAAGCAACTTAGCTTGCCACTAGCTGGCTTTTCCAATTACGTGATACTTGTGATTTACCAAATATCCATTGTCATTTTTATATAAACTTCAAGTCAACTTACATTCTATATATGCAGACAGTAACTGTTGTTTCTTTTATTTCCATCATTGTACTTTCTGTTCATGTACTGTAATGTTTATCCAAAGAGAGCATGGATTAATGCTATGAAATGATATATTTTCTTTGTAATTGTATAAATCAAGAGGATGAAAGAATAATATACCAGAATTAAGTCTTGGGCTACACATCATCAGTACATTACTATAATTGAAGGATCAAATAAATATGGAATAATAATGCCTAAAAAAATAAATAAATATGTAATTTAAAAAAAAAACTCAAAGCCCACCCCCAGTGACACACATTCTACCACATGTCCACACCTATTCTAACAACAACAAACCTCCTAACCCTTCTCAAATAGTACTACTCACTGATGACTAAGCATTCAAATATATGAGCACTCTTATTCAAAAATATGCAAGGCACTCTTAATCAAATCATCACAGAAACTAATTTGTTTGAGAATATAGTAAAGTGAATTATTTAAAAGAAAATGAAATAAGCCTACAAAATATCAGTCAAAACTTTAGTTGAGAAGTTGATATTCAATCACTGTCTCTCTGTGTCTCTCTCTGTCTCTCCTTTTCTCTTCTCTTTCTGCCTCATGCCTCTAGATTAGATGTAGGTTCTCATCTACTGTTCCAGTGCCATGCCTCCCTCCCTGCTGCCATGCTTTCTGTCCTGTTGGCTACAAAACTAACCATATGTGAGCTCTTATGAATGTTTTTTTTTATTAGTTTCCTTGGTGTCTCATCATGGCATTAGAAAAAGTTAACAGACAACCTGACTATAGATTGTTGTGAAAGTCGAACTAAGGTCATGCATCCTACTCATGCCACTGTAATGCATATTCTAAATTTTTATTGTTTGAGAATTTTGCTATTGTGCATGGTGTGTATTCACCAAGTCACTCCACCATTTCTTGATTTACATTTCCTCACCTATCTTATGAGTACCACTTCCTTCATATTCCACATGATTTTATTTGTAAACACACTGAGTCTAGTTAATGGTACCATGACATGCCTCGGTATAAGGCCATTAATTCTTGAATAGGTAGTACCTTACAGGTCACATTATTAAAAAAAATAAAACCGAATTTCCTTCTCCCAGAAGCCAGTAATTTCCAATATCCCCTCTGCTAGAGTTAGGACTTTAGGACCATTGCAACCTTTTCTTTTCATGCTGGGATTTTGTCTAGTTTAATTTTGCATGGTCTTGTGCATACTGACACAACCATTGTGAGCTTATATGTGAAACTGTGCTATCCTGAGAGACAAATACTGTTTTGTTACTGAAATATATGTCTTTTGGAATTTAAAATCTTCTCTCTTCCAACATGATCCCTGAGCATTAGAGATAGGAAGTATAATATAGATATCTCATTTAGAGCTGAACTATTTTACTTGCTTTTTCTATAGCTGTGATAAAACATCTTGATCAAAACAACTTGGAGAAGAAAGAACTTATTGGGCTTAGGCTTCCGAATCACTGTTCATCATTAAAGGAAGTCAGAGTAGCATCTCAAATAGTATAGAAGTCTGGAAACAAGAACTGATGCAGAGGCCACTGAGGAATACTGCTCACTGGCTTGCGCCATGTGGACTGATCTGCCTGCTTTCTTACAAAACACAAGACCACCTGCACAAGGCTGCTCCCACCCACAATGGCCTAGGCCTTCACTTATCAATCAATAATTTAAAAAAAAATGATCTATGGAGTTACCTTTAACCAAATCTTATGGAGATTTTTTTCATTAAGGTTCTTTCCTCTCTCTCTCTCCATTGACTCTAGCTTGTGTCAAGTTGTTATGACAGTAGTCAGGACATGAGCTCTCAACAATCTTTTATTCTCTGCATATTGAACACTTTTGGATCTCTGAATTAATAACTATCTACTACAAAAATAAGTTCCTCTAATTAGGGTTGAAAGATGCATTAATTTATGGTATAGCAATAAGTCTTTAGACAACAGTTTAATACTTTTCCTTTTAGCAGAATAATAGGAATAGGTAGTCTTCTAGGGACAATGATATCACTGGCCACAAGTTCTTGGCCTCAACAATAGTGCTAAGCAGAGTTTCTGACTTGTAAAGTAACCCTTAATTACAGTCAGAAAGTATTAGTTACTTTCCTATTTTTTGTTATTTCACTACTGGATATATCTTGTTAGGCCTGTTTTGTTTTTCTCTGGTAGTATGCACAGTACCTTCTAGTACTATGAAAGATATCTTGTAAGGACAAGGCCTCCAGCTCAGTAACAGCTTGATTTATTTGTGTTCTATGACTCAAGCATGTGGTAGATTCAGCAATGAAGGTTAACCATCCTGTTCTAAGGGGTAACCAAGAGCAATGATAATAGCTTGAAACACTGGAAAGGGATCTATGATACCTCGATGACCAACATCTCTAAAGAAGGTGACCCATACCTGGAACTGAACTTTTTATTTAACAAACTATCATGCCTAGGAAGAACACTGACATCCCTAGTATAGAGTAACTCCAATTAAATGTATTTTATGCATGCATTTGTAGATATTTATGAAATATTTCTATAATAATACCTTTCCATATGATTTTTCAAAGGTTTTCGTGTTAGTTATATTTGCCCAAACTTCTTCTACCTTGTCTTTCAACTCCTAATCTTCTTTGCTCCTCTATTTTCTATTTCCATTTTATATCACCTGTATTCTATCTGCCATTCTTTTAAAACTTCCCCTAATTCATGGATGCTTACTACTTTCTGGACTTTTGTTAGTATTAAAATTTAAAGATCTATATCTAAATATTCAGAGATAACACTCACATCATGAGAGAGTACATACAACTTTTGTCGTAGTCTTTCTGAATTTGAATTACCTCTCACCCAGAATATTTCCAGCTCTAACCATTTAATGGAAAACTTCACAATTTCACATTTTTTAACTGCTGAGTTATCTACTTATCGATTGATAGATATCAAGGGTGCTTTCCATGCCTGGGTATTGTGACTATATCAGCAATGAACATGGAAAAGCAATTAACCCAATGGATGGATATTGAAAACTTTAGAAATTTGCCCAAGCATGGAACAGCTAGGTCACATGCTAGAGCTATTTCTAGCTTTTGGAGGGACTACCATACCGATTTCCACAGTGACCTTACCAGTTATTATTCCCACTAACAGCGAATAAATGTCCTCTTTCCTCAGTTCCACAGCAGCATTTGTTGGCATTTTTGTTGTTACATCATAGCTGTTATGCCAGGGGCAAGATGAAATCTTAAAGTACTTTCATTTTCTATTTCTCTGGAGTATAGGGATTATTAGAGACTAAATTGAAAATACAACTACTGAACAAGTAATGTTCACAACTATAATATTAGAAAGATTTTTTTTAAAAAGTAAAATGAAATAAAGGGTATGATGACCACAGTGTTTCTTTCTGGGTATGATAGCATTGTTTCTTTGTCTCTTTGGGTTATCATTTGTATCTGTCTCCAGAGATGGAGGAGTTACATACATCCAGTTACTCCTATGTGTCAAAACAAGCAAACAACAAAAAATGAGGGTTATATGTCAACAGGAACTGAGAGGATAGAAAAAGGACTTGCTGGGTATGAATTTTCAGTTTAAACTGAAATGTGTTAAAGTAATTAATTTTTATTTTACTTTAAAAAGTAAAACAGAAAAGTTCATACCACACCAGTTATACTTACATGTCAAAATTAAGCACACTTGGTTGGAACCAAGAAGTTTGAACAGCAGGATGTGGAGAAGTTCCAAATGCTAGATCTTGTTTCCCAGTATTGGTCATTGTTAAGATTTTAGAACAAAACTTGCTTCTGGGTTGCTTAGCAACTTATGATGTCATCATATGTTGCCAGCCAGGTGACCATACCTGGAAGGCTTGGTTACCTTGCCCCTTAAAAGGACAACTCGACACGTGGTCTCTCTCTCTTGGTCCTTTCTCTCTTGGCCTCTCTTGGTCTCTTGCTCTCTTGGTCTTTCCTCTCTATCGGGGCACCCTCTCTCTCTTCTGCCTTCTCTTTCTTTTCCTTTCTCTCTTTCTTTCCCCTTCATGTCCTGCTCTTCCTTCTCTCTCTCTCTCTCTCTCTCTCTCTCTCTCTATGTATATATATATATATATATATATATATATATATATATATGCACACCTAATAAACCTCTTTTATATATAAGATCTGTCGTACATCTAATCTTCTTTATTTAATTATTTAATTAGCTTGTCCCATTGTCCCATAACCTTACATTTGGTGTTTCTGCCTGGTTGGGCCCCATGGCCTTGCCAGACCCTTTTGAACCCCTCTGGGACAAGGTGAATCTGTGCAACAGATATCTCTACTCTATTCTTTAACACCTCAACTGTCTTACTGGCTGCGGCAGCATTGGCAGCCAGCAAGCTGAAGAGACAGTGTGCTCAGGAGGAGGAGCTAGGCTTGCTGCTGCTGCCCTCTTGGCCCTCCTGAGTTTCCCAGACTACCTCCGCTTTCCCCAGGCCTGGGTGCCCACGTGTATGACCCAGCATCCAGCAGTGCAAGTGGCCTCTGGGTACCCAGCCAGGCGTGGCAGGCTGGGCCAACTCCCCAGCAGTGGCCACATCTAGACTCCTCAGCCCTGATGCCTCGTGGAGCCGAGAGGAATGTTTGGTGGTGTTGGTCGGAGCTGTGCCAGGGTCTCCCCGGGGCCAAGCCACAGGAACCATGTGTGAGTTTGCTGTTTGCCACCAAGCCCCAGCGATTCACATGGTGCTAAAATCAACTTGAGAAAACTTGGCTCTCACTGGAAACCCTGCATGGCTGCCCGAGCTCCCTTAAACGAGATTTTAAGATCTCCCGTGAAACTTCCAATGCCATGCTGGTTTTGGGAGGAAGTGGGCGAAACCATAGCTTCACCATAAACTTCACATGGCGTCATAGCCATTTTGAGTTAGGGCAATGGGGCTTAGCCTTGCCATGCGCCACCCCTCCTCCACCAAGTGGCTTTCATTCCTCATTCTGCTTTCATACTCTGTACTCTGGTTTTTAAAATTCTGACTACCCTAAGGTGCTGTTTCCAAGCTTTAAAAAAATATTTTCTTCCTGATTCCTGTACACGCTGCTCTTAAAAGTATATACATACATATTTAAATGCTTTAAATTCTTAATCTAATGATTTATATAATTTTCTCATTAGGCTTACATTTATAAGGCTTCCTTATTCATAACTGTTTATTTTATCTTTTAGAGTAGGCCACATTTAGAGCCTCATTTCAAATTGGTATGGACTTTTATAAAAATTCAAAGTTATGTTTTACTATCTATGATTCAACCCTGCTTCAAAATAAATTTTACATAATAATAAAATTTTAAAGTTATAAATATCTATTCAAGTTAAGTTGGTTTAAAATGTAAATCTAAATTCCTGTGTCTTTTTCAATTCCTGGACTGATAAAGGCTGTTGCTATTTCTCCTGCTATGTGTTGCTTGTGATCTGGATTCACCACTAGGCTTTCTGGCTAATGGGTTTGCTCTAATAAATTCAAATGTAATTTTAAAATGGCTTTATACTGTTTTACTATATTGTTGGTTTCAAAACTCATAACTCGGGCTGGTTACCACATACAAGATTTTACCAATATTCTAAATGAAGATTTATTAATTTTAGAGGTATTTATTTATGTTAAAACTCTCACTTTAATGGACTATATTTATAACTTTTAAGGTTCCAACTTAGCAAGGACAACACCTAAAGTCCTAATATTGAATGGTTAACACATACAAGTTAATAGTCATCTCATATATATCCAAATATGTATTTGTAGTCCTACAGATGCAAACATGGTCTCACAGCTGAGGATGGTCACTGAGTCACCATAGAGGAGTTGATAAAATTAGTAAGAGCCCTCCCAAATGGCTCCAGACCTTAGCTGTGCTCTGAGTCTGCTGGCATTCCCGCACAAAAGACAAGAGGTCTGCAGTGCCCCATTCCACCGGGATATACCCAAAAGTCAGTTCCACCAGGTGACTGTTTCAAATGAAGCCAAAGGGGACACTGATCCTACTGCTCTCTCAGCAAGCCACACACTGCCTGCTGGCAGACTGGCCTCTGGAAGTCAAAATGCTCCTATGCAGCAAACCTCTGTGCCTAGCCATGGAGGTTCAAGCAGTACAAGAGCCATAGACACTTCCAGCCTTCTAGCTCTTTGGCCTGGCAGAGGACAAATATATGGCTCCTTGACTCAGCAACCTCCACCACTCTCACCCAGTCCAGAGTAACATTACAGGTCTGTTTTGGCTTCACAATGGTGTACCATGGACATGTTTCTAACACCTATCTTGGGAGACTTGAGATGCCTTCCCAGTTCTCTTCATATGCAGGAGACCAGGCCTTACACCTAAGTCATAGAACTGCTTTTGTCAAGCCTAGACACAATATGCCTTGTTGCCAGACTAAAGAAATAGTCCTAAATGTAACCTTTTACCATTCCTTTATTTAGCTAAAGGACAATAAATGTTCATAGCTGTCTCAAATATGTCTCATGGTAAATAACTAAACACAAAGGTCCCTTCAAAAAATATTATTTGAGAGTCTAAGAAAGATTCTTAAGATTAATAAATGCAAGTTATACATGTTTGAGAGTCTAAAAATGTGTCCTAAGGTTGGTAAATGCAAGTTATAAATGTTTGTGGGTCTAAGAAAGTGTTTTAAGGTTGGTAAATGCAAGTTATAAAGGTTGCAAGGTCTAACGTGATTTAAGATACCCTAAATAGGTAAAACTGTTTAATAGTTCCTCCTGTTTCTATGCTACTATTGCATTGACTGTCCAGAGTTTTGACCTTTATAAATAGAGCTCCGATTTATTAATCTGACTCTAATACAAAAACATTCCACTATATAATGTACTATAAGATCAAGTGAGCTTTTGTCCCTTCTACACAAAAGGCTTCTGACTTTTCAGAGCTCATCTTAAAGAATGCTTATTCTGTTAACAAAAATGTGTATGTCCACTGTTTTTTCTACAATGTGTATTTAAGTGCAGATAACAATTGTGATGCTAACATGACTAAAGTTTTGTCTCCTTCTTAAAACTTAAAAGTAATTCTTGTAAGCTGCAGAAAGTCCACCTAAATCCACCTCTCAGGTGTAATGTGCTCCAGATGAGCACTGCACTTATTGCCTATCTCAGAAGTTGGGATTCCTCCCCTTTCCCTGGTTTTGGGACTTCCTTTACTGGCTACCAGATTGCTATTTACTGCATGCAACACTGGCTGGATTGGTGAGGTCTCTTCATTGACCAGCCACTACATTGGTGAATTCACCTTATTTATCACTTTATTTATCAGCATAAAATGCCTCTCTTGGTAGGAAATGTTTGACCACTGAGCTCTGGCAACTTTGTCCTATCTTTTGAGACCAAGGGATCCCCCCTCAGCCATAGTCTTAACAGGCTATGGTTGACCGTCTCTGCCGACCTCCATTTTAGGACCCCACTTTCCCTTGGGAGAGCCTTCCACTTGCACACTCTCTGTTCTCCCCCTCTCTCACTCGTGGGAAGTCCTATCGCTAGGCCCATTGTATTCTCGGGCCTCCCCCCCCCCCCGGGCATCTGGTGTCTGGCCAAAAGCTGACAAGCTATTGGATCAGGTAGGACCTCTTGTTTGGGTCCCATCTTTCCTTTAGGATGCCTTTGGAAGGTCACTGACTTCTCTGCCTCCCAGTGGTAAATGCCCAAACGTCCATTCCTCCAGATTCTCCTCTGGGATGTCTTCTGGAGAATTTCATGTTTTTTTGTTTTTTTTTTTTTTTGAATTTCAGGTTTCTACACCTAGTTTCTGCTAGCATTAGGGCCTCTAAATTTACATTCTTCTGTAACCAAACCTCACCTCAATGACATATCCAAAACAAAGTCTTTTTAATTACTGCCAGTGATTGGGTAAATAAAGGTCCCCCAGGTAGACAGAGGTTCCCATATTCAAGTATCATTGATCCAAACCTTCCACCTCTGTTTGCTCTCCTAAAAGTTTCAATGTATACCTAAAGGATTTTCTTCATAACCTACTTAACTTTATCTTCTGCCTATATATAGGTTTCAATGCCCTACCAGACACGGATGTTTCCTATATTCACAACAGCACCAAAGCAACCACCACAAGTGTTCAACTCTGACCTCACAGACTTCCATCAAGCTGGACCTGCACGTTCCCTCCCAGCCATGGATGTTCTCACAGACCCAGAACAGCATCAAAACAGCCTATTCTTCCTGGACTTGGCCAGCATTTCAGCCTTTTAACCTCCCTGCAGCACCCCCAGTGCCAGCAGGTAGTAGCCAGAAGAGAATCTATACCCCTTATTCACTTATTATTAACAAAAGGCTGGAATGATGTGCTTCAGGACTAGGACAAGCAGCTCCAGGTTCTCCCAGTGTTCCTCAGTCCCTACCTGCTGCCTTACATAGCTGGCAACTCTCTACTGGCACCCCTCTACCCTAAATTTTCCAGGGCAGAGGCTTCCCCTCCTCCTCTTGATCATGTAATCTGACCATTTTGTTGCTATAATTTCTCTTTCTCTTAACCCCTTACATGACAACCAAGAGCTGCTTCCAATGAGCCTAAATTTATATACTTTAAGTTACCTTATATAAAAAGCAGCCAAAGTTCTTCATTTTTTAATTATAGAAAAAGGGAGGAATGTTAGGATTTTGGAACAAAACCTGCTTCTGGGTTGCTTAGCAACTTATGATGTCATCATGTGTTGCCAGCCAGGTGACCACACCTGAAAGGTGTGGTTACCTTGCCCCTCTAAAAGGACAACCCGTCACTTGGTCTCTCTCTCTCTCTTGGTCCTTTCTCTCTTGGCCTCTCTTGGTCTCTTGGTCCTTCTTCTCTATTGGGGTACACCCTCTCTCTTCCCCTTTCTCTCTTTCCCTCTCTTCTTTCTTTCCCCATCATGTCCTGCTCTCCCTGCTTTCTCTTCTCTCTCTCTCTCCGTATCCACCTAATAAATCTCTTTTATATATAAGATCTGTCGTACGCCTAATCATCATTATTTAATTAGCTTGTCCCATAACCTTACAGTTATAACAGAAAAAGAAAATCCTGGCCAGTGGCTTTTGGAAGTTACTAGTCCACAATGTCAAGGATCTAAAAATGTTGCTGCTGAACAAAAAAAAAAAAAAAAAAAAAAAAAAAAAAATCTACATACACTTGTTATCACCTACAAAGTTTCATCATAGAACCTCAGAGCTATTGGGAAAAGAGCAATATAGCTATACCAAAGTCACCAATTCCAATGCAAGGTGTGAAGAAAATGATTTGATTGCAGACATGCATGTGTTATTTGTGCTAAAAAACAGGGACAAACAAACAAAAATGTGGGTTATATGTCAACAGGAACTGAGAGGAGAGAAAAATGACTTGCTGGGTATAAATTTTCAGTTTTACATAATGTAAAAGATTTGCCAATAGGTGGTGGTAACCACAGTACATTGTCCTTACAATTAATTCCAGTTAACTTTAAATTAAAACTGGATAAAATATATTGATACTGTATGTATTTTAACACAATAAAAATTTTATAGTTTTCAAATTTCACTCTTTTTCTTTCCTCTAATCTTTAACTTATATTTGTATATTCAGCATTACTTTTCAAAATATATTCTCTACGTCAAATCATTATTAGAAAGAGAAAGTAAAATATATTTAGACTTTAAATTAAGAATATCCTTTAAGAATAATAACATATCATATGCTAAATGTTATAAATGCTATTAGAGGCTATACTAATTTTATATAGAGTTTTTAATGTTTATGAAGTAAGTACCAACATTACAATTACTTTCAGTAAGTTATTAATATTTATTTTTTATTATGTGTGTCATCAAATAGGATACAAGGGATTATGTCCATCCCATTTGTCTTTCTAAGTGAGGATTGATCATCTTACCCCAGGTCCTCTTTCTTGTTTATCTTCTATAGGTGTATAGACTTTAGTATTTTTCTTATAGATCTAGTACCCACACATAAGTGAGTATATACCGTGTGTGTCTTTCTGCTTCTGGGATCATCCGCACTCAGGATGATTATTTCTAGATCCCACCATTTGCCTGCAAATTTCATGATTTCCATGTTTTTAACTGCTGAGTAGCATTCCATTGTGTAAAAGTACCACAATTTCTGTATCCATTCCTCTGTTGATGGACATCAGGGTTGTTTCCAGGTTCTGGCTATTATGAATAAGGCTGTTATGAACATTATTGAGCAAATGTCCTTGTGTATTTGAGCATCTTTTAGATATATGCCTAGGAGTGGTATATAGCTGGATCTTGAGGAAGCACTATTCCTTAATTGTCTGAGAAAGCACCAGATTGATTTCCAAAGTGGTTGTACAAGGTTACAGTCCCACCAGCCAATCTTGTATCTGTTGAGGCTTGCTTTATAACCAACTATATGGTCTATTTTGGAAAAGGTTCCATGAGGTACTGAGAAGAAGGTAAATTCTTTTGTGTTTGGGTAAAAGTTTCTGTAGATGTCTCTTAGGTCCATTTGTTTCATTACCTCTATCAGAATCATTGTTTCTTTGTTAATTTCTGTTTTGTTGACCTGTCCTTTGTTGAAAGTGGGGTGTTGCTGTCTCCCACTATTAATGTGTGGGGATATATGTGTGGCTTCAGTTGTATTAATGTTTCTTTTACAAATGTGGGTGCTCTTGTATTTGGGGCATAGATGTTCAGAAATGTGATGTTTCTTTGGTGAAATTTTACTCTTATGTTTATTAAGTGACTTCTCCATCTCTTTTGATTAATTTTGGTTGAAAATCTATTTGTTACATATTAGGAGGGCTACTCCTGCTTGCTCCTTGGGTCCATTTGCTTGGAAAACCATCTACCAGCCCTTTACTCTCAGTTAATGTCTATCTTTGTGACTTAGATGTGTTTCTTATATGCAACTGATTGTTGGATCTTGTTTACATATCCATTCTGTTAGCCTGTGTCTTTTTATTGGAGAATTAAGTCAATTGATGTTGAGGGAGATTAATGTATGTGTATGTGTTTCATAAAAGTGTATGTTATATGTGTTTGGGATGATTGTGGAGGCTAAAAGAGAATATGATTTCCTCTCTTCATCTATAGTTACAGAAAGTTGTTAACCATTCAACATGGTTCCTAGGAACTGAACTGCATAAAAACTGCATGTTACTGGCATAGAAACAGAATGGTGGATCAATGGAATCGAACAGAAGACCCAGAAATAAACCCACACACTTACGGACACCTGATTTTTGACAAAGATGCCAAAACCATACAATGGAAAAAAGATAGCATCTTCAACAAATGGTGCTGGTCCAACTGGATGTCTACATGTAGAAAAATGAAAATAGATCCATACTGATCACCCTGCACAAAACTGAAGTCCAATTGGATCAAAGACCTCAACATAAAACCAGACATATTAAATCGGCTAGAAAAAAAAAGTGGGGAATACCCTAGAACTCATTGGTACAGGAGAAAACTTCCTGAACAGAACACCAACAGCACAGGCTCTAAGAGCACCAATCAATAAATGGGACCTCATGAAATTGAAAAGCTTCTGTGAAGCAAAGGACACCCTCATAAAAACAAAGCGACTGCCTACACATTGGGAAAGAATCATCACCAACCCTTTATCTGACAGAGGACTCATATCCAATATATATAAAGAACTAAACAAGCTGAAAACCAACAAACCAAGTAAGTAATCCACTTAAAAAATGGGGAACAGAGCTAAAGAGAGAATTCTCTGTAGAGGAATATCAAATGGCAGAGAAGCACTTAAAGAAATGCTCAACCTCATTAGCCATTAGGGAAATGTAAATCAAAACTACCCTGAGATTTCACCTTACACCCATCAGAATGGCCAAGATGAAAAACTCAAGGGACAGCACATGCTGGAGAGGTTGTGGAGAAAGGGGAACCCTCCTCCACTGCTGGTGGGAATGTAAACTGGTACAACCACTCTGGAAATCAATCTGGCGCTTTCTCAGACAACTAGGAATAGTGTTTCCTCAAGATCCAGCCATACCACTCCTAGGCATATACCCAAAAGAGGCGCAAGTACACAAAAAGGACATTTGCTCAACCATGTTTGTAGCAGCTTTATTTGTAATAGCCAGAAGCTGGAAACAACCAAGATGCCCCTCAACTGAAGAATGGATGCAGAAACTGTGGTACATCTATACAATGGAGTATTACTCAGCAATGAAAAATAAGGAAATCATGAAATTTGCAGGTAAATGGTGGGACCTGGAAAGGATCATCCTGAGTGAGTTGTCCCAGAAGCAAAAAGACACACATTGTATATACTCACTCATATAAACATACAATATAGAATAAACCCACTAAAATCTGTACATCTAAACAAACTAAGCAAAAGAGAGGACCCTACATAAAATGTTCAATTCCCATCCTGAAAGGCAAAGAGGATGGACATCAGAAGAAAAAGAAAATAGGAAACAACCTTGGAACCTGCTACAGAGGGCCTCTGAAAGCCAGAAGAAAACAGGAAACAACCTTGAAACCTGCCACAGAGTACCTCTGAAAGCTTCTGCAGTATATAGACTGTCAAAGCAGATGCTGAGCCTGATGGCCAACTGATGGGCAGAGTGAATGGAATTTTATGTAAGAAGTGGGAAATAGTAAGAGCTGGAGGGGATGGGAACTCCACAAGCAGAGCAACAGAACAAGATAATTTGAACACAGGGAACTTCCCAGAGACTCATACTCCAACCAAGGACTATTCATGGAGATAACCTAGAACTCCTGCACAGATGTAGCCCATGGCAGTTCGGTGTCCATGTGGGTTACATAGTAATTGGAAGAGGGACTGCCTCTGACATAATCTGATTGGCCTGCTCGTTGATTACCTCCCCCTGATGGGGGAGCAGCCTTACCAGGCCAAGGTAGAGGACAATGCAGCCAATTTTGATGAGAACTGATAGACTAAGATCAGAAAGGAGAGGAGAACCTCCCCTATCAGTGGACTTGGGGAGTGGCATGCATGCAGAAAGGGGAGGGAGGGTGGGATCGGGAGTGGAGGAGGGAGGGGCTTATGGGGGGATACAAAATGAATAAAGTGTAATTAATAAAAAATTTAAAAAAAAAGAAAAATCCTCTCCTACAAAAAAAAAAAAGAAAAAAGAAAAAAAATCAATCTGTTGCTTTCTCAGAAAACTATGAATAGTGTTTCCTCAAAATCCGGCTATACTACTCCTAGGCATATATCCAAAATAAATATGTGCAACTATACACCAAGGACATTTGCTCAACTATGTTTGTATCAGCTCTATTCATAATGGCCAGAATCTGAAAACCTCCCAGATATCCCTCAACAGAGTAATGGATGCAGAAACTGTGGTACGTTTTCACAGTGGAATACTACTTAGCTATTCAAAACAAGGAATTCATAAAATTTGCAGGCAAATATTGGGAACTCGAAAAGATCATCCTGAGTGAGATAACCCAGAAGCAAAAAGACACACATGGTATATCCTTATTCCTAATTTGTTATTAGACATACAATAGAGTATAAACATACTAAAATCTATACTCCTGAAAAGGGTGAACAACAAGGAATACCCTAGGGAAGATGCTCAATCCTCATTCAGAATGACAAATATGATAGATATTGAAATCAAGAAAAGACAGGGAAGAGGACTGAAACCTATCACAGAGGGCCTCTGAAAGACTCTACTGATGGAGGTATCGAAGCAGAGGCTTAGACTCATAGCCAAACTTTGGACAAAATGCATGGCATTTTATGAAAAAAAAAAGGGAGAGCTAGAAAGACCTGGAGGAGACAGGAGCTCCAAAAGGAGACCAACAGAAAAAAATCCTTAGCCCCAGCTGCCCTTCAGAGACTGATACCCCAACCAAGGACCATGCATGGAGAGGATCTAAAACCCCTGCTCAGATATGGCCCATACACTCAGTCTCCAAGTGAGTTCCCTAGTCAGTGGAGCAGGGACTGTCTCTGGCATGAACTCAGTAGCTGGCTCTCTGATCACCTCCCCCTGGGGGTGCAACCTAACCAGGCCACAGAGGAAAACAATGCAGTCAGTCCTGATGAGACCTGATAGGCTATGGTCATAGCAAAGGGGAGAAGATCCTCAGCTATTAATGGACTAGGGGAGCAGCATAGGTGGAGAAGAGGAAAAGAGGGTGGGATTGGGTGGAGAAGACTGAGGGGCCGCAGCCAGAATACAAAGTGAATAAATTGTAATAAATAATAATAATTAATATTATATATATAATAAAAAAACAAAGTAATGGGTCACTCTCATGACATAGATGTCACTATTACATTGTAGATATGACTATCCAGGTCTATTGTTTTTGTAACTCTCAATGTTACAAAATTCTCAATGTTATCATCATTGATTGATAATTAATTTTTCTGCAGCCTGCAGTAATGACAAATGCTCACATGGATGTGGCAAAAAAGCAAAACTTACTCTCAGATGGTAGGAGTGCAAACTGTTATAGCTACTATGGAAATAAGTGTATTAGATTATCAAAAAGCTAGAAATAAACCTATCACATGATTCAGTTATTTTATTCTTGGAAACTGATGCAAAAAGTTCTATATCCTACTATAGAGATAGATACTCACATATTTTCACTACTATTCTACTTACAGTAGCCATTAAATGCAAAACAACCTAGGTGTCTACCAACTTATGAATAGATAAATAAAATTTGGCAAATTTACAAAATGGAGTATTATTAACCTAATTACTAAGAGGAACATTCTTCCTATCCATAGCTATAAACTTCCTAACAGGGATAGGCATGGAAAACCTTCCGTTAAATCTATGCAATAGATGAGATTTAAACATTCTCCCTAGGGTCAGATGTGTTGGAAGAGAGGAAACTCGATGGGAACCTACTATAGAGGATCCTCTGAAATGATTCACCCAACATTGGCTCAAAGCAGATGCTGAGATTCATGGTCAATCTTTAGATAGAGCGCAGGAATAGAAGTACATGGAGGGGACAGGAGCCCAATATGGAGACTAACAAAACTAAAAGATCTGAGCCCAGGGGGTCCTGCAGAGTCTGAGGCACCTAGGGAAGACCATGCATGGAGAAGACCTAGACCCCCTAAACAGATGTGGCCGATTGGTAGCTCAGTCTCCATGTGAAGACTCTATGTGGCTGCCTCTATCATGAACTCAGTTGACTGTTCTTTGATCACTGGCTCCTGATGATGCAGCCTTGCTAGGCCATAAAGGAAGAGGATCCAGGCAGTCCTGATGAGACATAACAAACTCTGGGCAGATGGCAGAGGAGGAGAACTCCCCCTTTCAGTGACTAGAGGAAGGGGATGGTGGGAAGTGGATGGAGGGTAGGACTAGGGGAGTTGAGGGAGGGGGCTTCAATCGGGATATATAAGAAATATATTCTGAAGAAAAAATTAAAATTAAAATTTAAAAAAGTCTACACAATGGAATATTAAAACAATCATTTTCAGTGAGGCCACCCAAATGTATAAAAAACAAACACTGAATGTTTTTCTCTGATTTGTAGTTATTATCTTTGAATCTTCTGATATGTGTGCTCCCTATGGAATACTCAAAGAGGATTGGGAATTAAAGAGTAATCGGGAGATTCAAGGGAGAAGGGATAGAGCATAGCTTTATAAAGGGTAAAGGAAAGTAATGGAGCAGAATGTATAAAATAGGATTAGCACATAGGGTAAAGGAAGGAATGTAAGGAGGGATAAAGAACACTAAAAATGTTTTATGAAAATCTACTCCTTTAGAAGTTTTCTAAGGTATGTACATATATGTATATAAGAAGAGTTTCAGTTGAGTCATTTTAGAATGGAACGACAAAGCCCCTGTTAGACACCACAAATGCTAACTAAAAAGTCTAGTGCAGAAAATATATTACCTGTTTTGGAGTTCCCAGCCAGTCCCTTAGACTCCCAGACATTATTGGCTCTTGCTAGTGCTCATCGTTATCATATAGAGCACGGTGGTAATACCATATACCTAAAGACACAACATACTTGAGTTATAAAATGTGAAGAAATCAAGCTCATGTTGATCTGAAAGCATGATCACTACAGGCTAGTTTTCACACTGCTGGAAGATGCTATATTTACTTTCTTCACTAAAATCCTTGTGCAACTTTCCTCTGTTACTCAGTAAGGCCCTATTTTTTATGGCATTCAAACTTCTGTATTCTTTAAATCTCAGTTGCTTTTCCTTTTACCTTATGTTTTACTTCGTCATTCCTTTAATTTAGCTTAATTTGCCTTCTTGCAACTTTTTGAACAACCTGTATCAGCATTATTCTTTCCACAATAAATGTCCATTTCCCATTTCTTAGGTCTAAGTCCTCCCAAATTTTCAATGTTTTGCTCATTATATTCTTCTATATTAAGAATTAATTTTTCTGGTCTTCTTTTGGGTACCTTGAACTTTTTAATGTTTGTTTTGCTTTTGATTGATTTTTATATGTTACTATTTCTTACTGATGTAGATATTCATATATTTGTTCTGTTCTATTTTGCTAATAGAATGTAAATGAGTTAGAGAAAACAGGCAAGATTTCATGCATCTTGTTATATTAAACATTTTGTGCTTAAATTTTAATATTGTAGTCCCTAGTTTAATAAGCATACTTAAATAATATCTGTTGTAGATTTTTTTTATGAATTTGTGGCACAGGTGAGATATTTTTGCTTTCTGGGTTGTGGTTTTCTTTCCTAAAAATCTTTTGCAGATGAATAATTTCTACTTTAGGGATTGAAAAAAAGTTTAAGTAGCAAATAAATACTATAAATTTCTTTACTAAAATGTTCTCTACTTTAAACAATATCAATATCTTCTTTTTGGTTTTTAGTTTATTTCCTACAAAATGTTCACCTGAGAATGAGAATCACAATAGTTACATTAATTATAGACACATATTTTCATTTCTATTTAAGAATATGAAGCTTTTACCTATTTGGAGAAGTTGAGTGAAAAATGTGAAAGTTTAATTTTAGCATGTATTGATATACTCTTTCCCCCACTAATGTACATAGCATTGTGTCAATATATGAGGCTGTCATGATCATTAATCATTTCATAATAAGAATACATAGCTTTCTGAGCTTCCAAAGAAAAGAAAATTTTTATTTATGATGTTTTTTTTTTCCTGTCAACTGTGTACAAATATTTTCATAGAAATTCCCTATGGAAGTAAAAACTCCACCTATCATATCTAGTTTGCCTTCACTTCCTTCATTTTTTGCACAGTGAAATTAAACCAAGTCCTCCCCACTTTGCATGTGCTTAATCTTCAGGGCCTATTTACATTTCATTACAATGTGACAGCGGGGGTTGGGGTGTGGGGGAGAGATGCAGCCAGATGTAAAAGGGCTCAGCCACATTGTCAATCAGAAGGTTTGACTCACGTTTTTTAAAATGAGAGAAGAAATGAGAGGAAGAAAGAGAAATGGAAAATAGTTCTTTCTCCTAAAACAAGCAGGATTCTACAAGTTAATATTTTAAAAGAATGGGGTATTTTAGTGTAAATGTTCATCCATCTAAAAGACAGTCTTATTTTAAATTTAAATCCCTCTGAAATCTAGAGCAGTGTGTTTATAATAGGAGAACAGTGGACAGACTTGCCCTTCACTGGAGGGTATGTCATACACTCCTCGCCTTCTCTGCAAAATCATCAGGCTGGCAGTAGTGACAGATGAACAGCTTACCATTAATTTCCCCTTTCATGCCTTCAATCCAAACGGTGAATATTCTCCATGGGGAAGCATCAAGGTCTTTGCCTTTATTTCTCTTGCATACTCACAGTGACTTATAAATCAAGTGCAGATAAGAAAAGAGGGCAAATATCAATCTTTATTTTTTTCTACTGGCCTGTACCCACTGGCATGCTACTGAGCTTTAACTGAAAGGTTCTTCAAATGATCCTGTGATTCATAAGCTAGTGAGCTCTGAGGGAGGACAAAAAAAAAAAAAAGAAATTTGTAAGAGAAATTTTGTATACCTTGGCTTGGAAATGAGAGGTTCTGAACATGCAGTATTTTCTGCATCCATTGTAGAAAAAAATAAGAAAGTCACTTGTATTATTTTAGCTTGGTTTGGAAAGGAGCAATCATTAAAACACTTCTTTTTAGTCTTAATATGAAGAACTAGTTAAAAATAAAACTTAAAAGCATGGTGCAAAGCAGATCCTGTATTATGACTAATTTGTTTTATTTAAATCAATTTAGTTTACATTGCTCTAGTAAGAGAAATATTTCATAGAATATATTTGAAGTTGAGGCTTGGCTCTATTCATCTTATTGTGAACAGTTTTATTACTTTGTCTGTATATATGTACATATATATTCTATTTACACACATACACACACACATATCTCTGAAGCCATATTAGCAGTTCAAGATTTAATTTAATTTAGTGGTCACTTTATGGTTATATTTTTTAAAGATTTGATTTTAAAAATATTCTTTGAAGAAATTATATTACGTTCCCTTAAAAAGGGGAATATTTACAGTTTTGCTAGTGCATTAAAAACTGAATATTTGACAGGGAACAAACTACATTAATATCTTTAAACTTACAACAAATAGTCTTGCAATTCAGTATATTCAAAGCACCAAGTGATATGGTATGATTTTAAGCTGAAAACCCTGATATTATGATTTTTAGCAAATTAAAATATCATTTTCTAGCTAAGCAGGAAGTGTTAATTCTGTTAAATGACTGCAAGTGTTGATGTCCAAGGCTGCCTGCTGGCCTTTTGCAGGTGATGTATCTAGGGATCAGAGCTATTTCATTTTCTATCCTTTTTTTTTTTTTTTAAGGCTTCAGGCCTCAACTATAAATTACAAGTGATGACAAAAGTGGAAGCTAACAGTGGCAAAATTAGGCCCAAAGGCAAAATAATTATATATACAGCCTTCAGCAGTGAGGGAGAGAGACATCAATCAGTCCCCAATTATTCACTAGTTAATCAACTCTGCCCTTCCTTTATTGAAGGGTTACAGTGTAATTAAGTTGGCAGCATCCTTTTAATTCATCAAACATACAACACTTGGCGGTGTTTGCTGCAATTGAGGCACAGCACCTTTGTGAGTTTGACCCCTAGCACTGCTGCTGTAGATGATGAAAACTTCAGAGGTAAGAGAGAGTATTTATGCGACAGCACGGCACCAGGGTGGTAGTGTCTTCATACAAAGCCTTAAGCTTAAAACAACTAACTGAACAGAACATTACTGAACATATCCAAATACATATTCCATGAGGCATGTGGTAAATACTCACAATGCTATCCTTGAATATGTAAATGATATGCATGACTGTGTATATTTATGGATGTGTGTGTAAATGGCACATATAAAAGATGTGATTATAAAGAGGTATTTCTGATTTCTGAAATGCAAATGAGCACTGACACCTTCAGAATAGCAGCTTTAAGGGGATACCCACTTACCCCAGTGTGACTACCACAGCCCATACAATTTTGGAGGCAAGCCTGTAAACTTTCCCTAAGAGCCATTCTTGTGGCACATCAGAAAATGAGACAAGTATCATTACAGTCAGATCTTGTTGGAATGACTTCATTTTAGTTTTGTGTTTGTTGCTGAAAGCGGTGATTTTGTTTGTCCAGTGAATTTCAAAACGCACAGCTATTTAGAATGATTTTAAAAAGTTCAAAAACTATCTGTAATGACTACAATTAGCATGCTGCTGTTCACATGTAGATTCTTTATTAAGGACTGCAAAAATAATAGTTTTTGGATACTTAAGATATAAAGCTGTTTCTCTAATTTGTTTCCATCATTTTTCATATGGTTCAAAAGCTGCATAAACAAAATTTCTAGACAATTTATTCTATATATTTGTGCATAATATGCATTTAAAATTAATATTTTGTAACTGAACAGTGTCATAAGTCTGAAAATTTTAACATGAAAAGATGTGGTTAAATATAAAAAAATGCCATATTTGTACTAAGGATTCAAAAAGCACACCTACCCTCCACATAAATAATATGACAATGCTGAAATTGCTTATTGAATAAACTGCTTGACTCATCATGAACAACGTATGTGATATACTAAAGCTTCCCTATACCTTATTTTGGGATCAATATTTTAGACTATTTTGTTTATGCTCACTTTTGTTTGAATTTGTTGGTTATTGCAATCAGATTACTTATATGTCCTTTCATTAATGACATCTTAAGAAACTATAAAATTTTTTTTGTTAATTACAGTTTATTCACTTTGTATCCCAGCCATAGCCCCCATCTTCATTCCCTCCCAATCTCACCCTCCTTCCCTCATCTCTTCCCATGCCCTTCTCCAAGTCCACTGATAAGGGAGGTCCTCCTCCCCTTCCCTCTGACCCTAGCCTAAAAGGTCTTTAAAAAATGTTTATGAGACCTTTTCCTGACTGTCAGTTGCAAGCATGAGAGCCTGTACATAATAGGGAGCCAAAAACTTCCTTGATGAATGGACATAAATAATGCATGCAAAACTATCAGTACAGCAGCTACTAATAATAACCTAAAGATTTGGTTAGGTCAGTGCTTATGTGGCAGATGTACACAATCTAAAACTAAATTAAAATCAAATATCCACAAAATTACTTAAGGAAAGATAGCACAGAGACCAACTGTTCTTTCTCTTCTAAAACAATAGTCCATCATATTTTGATTCTAAAATTTGTAGCAATCTTGAATTTTAAATACATAAATAAAATAACAAACCTTTTCTCCTAAACAATTTGATATAATAGCATTTACCTTACCTTGGCAAGCAATATCTGCCTTTTTTTTT
>NW_026585687.1:6999763-7001431 GCF_907164565.1 Psammomys obesus
TTTTTTTTTTTTTTTGCATCTTTTACGAGCATCCTAAAAATTTAAATGTACAGATTTACTATTTCTTTGTTTAGGTTTATATCCAAGTATTTTATTTGTGTATGTGTGTTTTGTTAATTAAAATGTTCCACAAATTTATTTTTTTCTGTATGTTTGTCATTGATGTATAAGAAGGTTACTGAGTTTTGTGTTAAATTTTTTATCTTGAAACTTTGCTGAATATGTAAGGGATTGTTGGCTGAGTTTTAGTGTCCCGTATGCGTAGAAACATATCATTTGAAAATACAAATATTTTGTTTTTTTCTGTTCCTATTTATGTATTTCCATTTTATTTTCTATTTTTAACACTATAGCTATGACTTCAGTTACTACATGGAATAGAAGCAGAGAGAGTGTCTTGTTCTTTGCCTTATTCCTTTGATTTAGGTATTTAGAGCTACAAACTTTCCTCTCAGGACTACCTTCACTATAGAGCACAGATTTTGATATACTGTGTTTTAATCTTTATTCAATTTGGAAATTTTTATTTCCTTTTATTTCTTTAACAACCTTTTTATCACTCAATAATATGTATTTTTTGCCATCTACATGACTATATGTTTTCCTGGGCTTCTCTTGTTGCAAATACCTTGCACTTTGTTGTCAGATGAACTACAAACAATTTTTTCAGTTTTCCCATAGTTGTTAAGAAATGTTTTGCTTACCAATATATCGTCAACTTCAGAGAAAGTTCCAAAGACTGATGAGAACAATGTATATTCTCTGGTGTATCAGTAAAACATTTTATGCATATGTTAGGTGTGTTTGATCTATATTGTTGTTTAACTCCCATGTTCTCTCTTTGTCTTTTGTCTAGATGGCCTCCCCATTGGTGACAGTAAGTTACTGAAATTGCCTATTATTAATGCGTTGGGGTGTATATACATTTAGAATTGTGATATCATCTTGATAGATTGTTATCTTTGTCACTTTCACTCTGGGGTCACATATTTTTTGTTCCTGTTTTGGGTTTTTTATTTTCTATTTTTTCCTTTATATTTTTATTTTATAATATGATTATAACATTTCTCCCTTCCCTTTCCTCCTTCAAACCTTTGCCCTTAATCTCTTGATATTCGTGGCCTTTTGCCATTAATTGGTGTGTGTGTGTGTTTGTGTGTGTGTGTGTGTGATCATACATATAATCTAAATATAACCTGTCAATTCATTTAGTACTACTTGTATGTATGATTTCAGGGCTGACCATTTGGAGAAGACTATTTCTCAAGCTCTCCACATTCCTTAGTTGCCTATAATTGTTTGTGGAGGCTTGAAACTCGGTGGTATATCTCCTTTCCACCTTAGCATGTTTACTGGTGTCATCCTTGTTATGCTCATGTTTATGTAGCCATGTTGATGAAATTTTATATGTGTCTCTTCTGACATTACTAGAAAATGCCTTATAGGAAATCCACTGATGCTCTCGCTCTTACAATTTATCTATCCACTCTTCTGTAATATAGCTTGAGCCTTAGTGCAAAATTTGTTTTGAAGATTGGGCTGAGATAGTGGGATTGGGATCTACAACTCATTTTCTTATTATAATGTTTTATTTTTTAATATGTATATGTGTTTTGTTTGAATATATATATATATATATATATATATATATATATATATATATATATA
>NW_026585687.1:7001441-7056856 GCF_907164565.1 Psammomys obesus
ATATATATATATATATATATATATATATATATATATATATATATATATATATATATATACCATGATCCATATCTCATCTCCTCAGAGGCCAGAGGAGGGTGTCAGATACTTTGGAGGCAGAATTACAAATATTTGTGATATGCCATGCAGGTAGTGAAAATGGAATTTTGGGTCCTCCTCAAGAGCAGCAAGTACCAATAACTGATAATCCATCTCTAAAGTACTTGAAATCACAGTCTTAAAATTTTCCGAATAGTTTTGGTTTGAAGTCTTTCTTGTGTTTGTTTGTGTGTTATTTTTTAATTTATTTTTATCTTTATTAATTACAGTTTATTCACTTTGTATCCCTGTTGTAGTCCCCTCCTCTATCCCTTCCCAATCTCACTCTCTGTCCCTCTTCTTCTCTTATGCCAAGTCTAAAGATAGGGGAGTTCTTCCTTCCCTTCCATCTGACCCTAGTCTATAAGATCTCATCAGAACTGGCTTCATTGTCTTCTTCTGTGAACTGGTAAGGCTGCTCCCACCTCAAGTGGAGGTGATCAAAGAGCCAATCACTGAGTTCATGTCAAAGACAGTCCCTGTTCCCATTACTAGGGACCCTCTTGGACACTGAGCTGCCATAGGCTACATCTGTGCAGAGGATCTAGGTTATCTCCATGCATGGTGTTTGTTTAGACTATCAGTCTCACAAAAGACCCCTTGTGCCCAGATTTTTATTTTTGTTCTGTTGCTCTCCTTGTGATCTCCTGTCTCCTCCAGGTCTTTCTATCTCCCTCTTCTTCATAAGATTCCCTGCACTTTTCCCAAAGTTTGGCAATGAGTCTCAGCATATGTGTTGATACCCTGCTGGGTAGAATCTTTCAGAGGCCCTCTGTGGTAGGCTTCTGTCTTGTTCTATGTTTTCTCTTGTGAGATGTGAGAAGAGTGAATTCTGCCATTCGATATTCTTCTATTAAGAATTCTTTGCTTAGCTCTGTACCCCATTTTTTAATTGGATTACTTGGTTTGTCGCTGTTAAGCTTCCTGAATTGTGTGTGTGTATATATATATATATATATATATATATATATATAATTAAATATAAAATATAAATTATATTATATATTATATTAAATATATATTTATATAACATATATAAATAATACATTATATATTAAATATATATTTCATTATATATATATATATTCTATGTCAGATATAGGGTTGGTAAAGATCCTTTCCTATTCTGTAGACTGTCATTTTGTTCTGATGACTGTGTCCTTTGCTTTACAGAAACTTTTCAGTTTCATGAGGGCCCATTTATTGATTGTTGACCTTAGAGCTTGTGCTGTTGTTTTTATGTTCAGAAAGTTGTTCACTGTGCCAATGAGTTCAAGGTTCTTCCTCACTTTTTCTCCTAAGAGGTTCAGTGTGTCTGGTTTTATGCTGAGTTCTTTGATCAACTTGGACTTTAGTTTTGTGCAGGGTGATAAATATGTATCTCTTTGCATTTTTCTACATATAGATATCCAATTATACCAGCACCATTTGTTGAAATACTCTACCCATCAGGGTATTAAAACATATGCTGAGACTCATAGCCATACTTTAGACAGAGTGCAGGGAATCTGATGAAAGAAGATGGAGATAGAAAGACCTGGAGGGGACAGGAGATCCACAAGGAGAGGAACAGATCCAAATAATCTGAACACAGGGGTGTTTTCTGAATCTGATACTCCAACTAAGGACCATGCATGGAGATAACCTAGAACCCTGTCTTTGACATGAAATCAGTGGCTAGCTCTTTGATCACCTGCCCCTGAGGACAGGAGCAGCCTTATCAGGCCACAGAGGAAGACAATGCAGCCAGTGCTGATGAGACCTGATAGGATTGAATGAGATGAAAGGGGAAGAGGACCTCTCCTATCAGTGAACTGGGGTAAGAACAAGGGAGGAGAAAAGGAAAGGAGTGTGGGATTGGGAGGCAATGAGGGTGGGGCTACCGCTAGTATACAAAGTGAATAAATTGTAATTAATAAAAAACAAATTAATTATAAAAAGATGCCAAAAAAGTGACTTCTGCTTCTTTCCTGGTTCTGTGTTTTAGAATATCTTGCATGTCATTTCATTCTAGTAAAATGTCTATCTTTGATATTATGGTAGGTTTATTATATGCAGAAAAAATGATAGTAAAATTTGCTAAAACAATATGAACAACTCTGTCTTTTTATTAGGAAGCTCTGTCCATTGTTATTCTAAGATGCTATTAAAGTGTTGTCACTTTGTACTGTTTCTCTTCTTAGTCCCTTGTTCTAACATAGTTTAATATTTCTTATAACTTCTTAAATATGTTTATTCTTCTCCAGGTCAAAGCATTCTTTTAAGTATCCTCTATAGGATTGGATTGGTTATCATAAATTATTTTAACCTGCTACGATTTTGCGATTATATTATAATTATCAAATTTCTGCTTTCTCTTTCCTCCCTCCAAACATTCTTATATGCCTCTCCTTGTTCTCTTCTAAATTCATGTCCTCTTTTTCATTATTGTTGTTACATGTCTATATGAATATGTATATACATATATACTATGTACATATGTACTGTATACATATATAATATGTATATACATATATACTCTATGAATACATATATACTGTAGAGGTAACTTGACTCATCTATATATTACTTCTATTGAATGCTTTTAGGGCTATTTGGTATTGGATAATCAATTAATGTGCTCTTCCTTGAGAAGGACTATTACTATAGCACTCAGTATTTAATTTTTTGCTTGTCGTTCCTTTGTGGATGAGGGTTGAAATTCTGTGGAATTTCCCTTGTCCACTTTAGCAGTTCTGTTGTCATCCTTGTTCAGCTCATGTTCAGACAATTAATTACATTAGTGAGACTTTATTGGGGTGCAGCTTCTGACATTCCTAGAAGAAACATTCTCACAGCAAAATCTCTGATTTTCTGGCTCTTACAGTCTTTTCATCCTCTCTTCCATAATGTTCCCTGAGCCTTAGGTACAGGACTGTTTTGTAGTAGTATCCATTGGTACTAGGCTCCACAAGTCTCATGAATTTTGATTTGTTGTGTTTTCCTGTAGTGGTATCGATCTGTAGCACAAAGAAGTTTCTTTGAGGAGAGGTGAGGATGACACATATATGATGACATAGGGGCAAGTATTTAGAATGTACTTAGGGATTATGCTACTGCTTTAAAGTGGTAGTTTTAGATCATTTTCCAATATCTATAATTTACTATCATTGAGTCATTAGCTCCAGTATCACACATAGTTTCTCTTCTCAGAGGGTGCTTTTTTTTATTTTTATTTTTAGTTATAATTTGTTAACTCTGTGTCCCAGCTCTATCCCGCTCGCTCATTCCTTCCCCCTCCCCAACTCCCTCCCTGGTCTCCTCCCTGCCCCTTTCCAAGTCCACTGATAGGGGAGGACCTCCTCCCCTTAACAGGATCTCAAGGGCAGGCTCTTTGTCCTCCCCCCCCCAGGGGAGGAGCAGACCTGTTAGGCCACAGAGGGTGCTTTTTAGGGAAGGAAATGGAAGTAAATACAGAAGAAGGAATGAGGAAGGTAATGGAGAATAGCAAGGTACAAGAGACCTGATGGGGTAATGTGAAAGGATGGTTCTTTTGGCTTGTGTGGTGAGAGGAGGTAAATACAGAAAGAGGCAAAGGGTAAAATAACAGTAAGAATATCTGAAACAGAACATAAGGAATCATACTATTAACTATTTACATGAGAAAATACAACACAAGAAATTAAGTGTATGAATATATATATATATATATATATATATATATATATATGTGTGTGTGTGTATAATTTTAAAGAACTTTTGTCATATGGGATCACAATGCTCCCTCCAAGAGCCAAAGAGCATGTAACAAAAATCCAATACCAGATATGAGCAGCGTTCTTTTGAGTTGTTAGTCAGGGATGTTCAAGATACTCCCATATCATATAGCCTGTTGCCCTTCACTGACTCTCAGAGGTGGAAGGTAAGTCCCTATTGCTGAAGATATGGTATACTGTAGAAACAGTGCCGATAGGCCCATGAGCTGGAACTGACCTAAATGCCTTTTCTTTTTTTTTTTTTTTGTATTTTATTTTTTTCTTATCAGTTACATTTTATTAACTCTGTATCCCAGCCGTGTCCCGATCCCTCATTCCCTCCCAGTCCCTCCCTTCTTCCCTCATCTCCACCCTGCCCCTTGCCAAGTCCACTGATAGGGGGGACCTCCTCCCCATTCATCTGATCCTGTTTTATCAGGTATCTTCAGGACTGGCCGCAAAGCTCTCCTCTGTGGCCTAACAGGACTGAGGATTAGCTTTCATGTTATAAAGGCACCAGGCAGTCTTCAAAAGAAGGAACAAATCAACAGTCCTTACCACATTCACAAACAAGATGATACAATAACCATAAGGGTACAGTAAGGGTACAAATTCCTTGTCAGCTACCAACAACTCTCTAATTGAACTAGTCTGTTCTTATCATGGGAAATTTTATTTCTCTTCTAGATATGATGGCTATATTGTAGATAGATATGTTGTGCTGGGTATTGTAGTCTACGTTGACATCTTAGTTCTTTCAGAACCTGAAATACATTTATTATATGTCCTCCTTAAATTTTAAAATTTCCATTAAAAAATGGTCTTTTTTATAGGCCTGCCTTTCTTTGTGTCTTGGCTCTCCTCTCTTCTATCTTTTAATATACTTTATTTTATGTATTTATTGTTTTTTAATTATATAATATAAGAAATTTATTTTCTGGTGCTACCTAGTTTGTCGTCACTATAAGTCTTGTATCTAGCTAAGCAAATCTTTCCCTAGACTTTGGAGATATTTTAGTAAGGTTTTATTAATTATATTTGTTAGTTGGCTCTGTTGTTTTTCTTATGGAGCTCTTGTCACTTCTGGATCCTTTTCTCTTACCTCTCATTATTCCCAAGACTCCCTAGGACAGAGGGAGAGAGGGTGGAAGAGAGAGAAAAGGAAGGAAGAGGCTACAAGGATGTAAAGTGAATAAAATAAATAAATGAGAAAAATATATTTTCTATTTCATTGATCTAAATTTCTTTTCCTTCTCTGACAATAATTCATAAATTTGATCATTTTGTGATGTTTCAACAGTCCTAAACATTTTTTGTTCTGTTTTATTTTGTTTTTTGTTTTTGTTTTTTGAGACAGGGTTTCTCTGTGTACCCTTGGCTGTCCTGACTTAGTTTGTAGGCCAGGATGGCCTTGAACTCACAGAGATTTGCCTGTCTCTGCCTCCCTAAATGCTGGAATTACAAGCATGTGCCACCACACCTGGATATTTATGTTTTTTTTTAATTATTTTTTATATACTGAATAATCTAATACCTTTAATTTGTCTTTGGATTATGATGTTTTGCATTTTAATTAATTAATTAATTAATTAATTACAATTTTTTTCACTTTGTATCCCAGTTATAGTCCCCTCTGTTGTCACCTAATCCCACCCTCTCTCCTTCATCTTCTCCCATTCCCCTCCCCCAGTCCACTGATAGAAGAGGTCCTTTTCACCTTCCATCTGACCCTAGCCTATCAGGTCTCATCAGGAGTGGGTGCATTGTTTTCCTCTGTGGCCTGGTAAAGCTGCTCCTGAGACAGGGGTATGTGATCAAAGAGTTAGCCACTGAGTTTATGTCAAAGATAGCCCCAGTTCCTCTTACTAGGAAACCCACTTGGAAACTGAGCTGCCATGGGCTATCATGGTTGGCCTTTTAATTGATCCATTTAATCGGTGGGACATTTAACTGAAATTTTCATATATAATTCTTTTTTTCATTTTGAGTTTTATTTTGGTTTGTTTTATATTCAGTAATTATGTATATTTATTGAATTCTATTTTCATATCCTGAAGTCTTCCTTATTTCATTGGCTGTTTTTTTATTTACATGGTATTCATTCAATAACTTATTTCCACATTTTAAAATATTTGTTAGAATATTAATATTTTATTATTAAAATATGACTAGTTGATGATATCACTTTAACATATACCTACAATAATGAAATAGTAATGGTAGAAGCTGCTTTATTTAGTAACTTAAACCAAATTTATATTAATATATTTTTAAAAAAACAAATTGGAAAACTGTAAGGACTTTTAAAGAACAGATTTATTCCTAGATTAACAGCTATCTACAAATGTACACAATGTTTTAAAATAGTTCTTATGTAAAAACACTGAAGTACTGTTCATTCATGATTAGTATTTAAAATACTATATAGTCCATGAAACAGTATTTGGTAGGATGCTGATATGTTTTTGATTGTTTGTTTGTTTTGTTGTTTACTATTAATAATGATTATAATTTACTCACTTTGTATTCTAGCTATAGTCCCCTCCCTAATCTTCTCCCAGTCTCACCCTCCCTCATTCCCCCTTATGTCCTTACCCTAATCCAATGATAAAGGAGGTCCTCCTTTCCAATTATCTGACCTTATCCTATCAGATCTGATCAAAACTGTCTGGATCCTCTTTCTCTGTGATCTAGTAAGGCCACTTTATCAAGGGGAGGTGATCAAAGAGCAGGAAACCGAGTTAATGACAGAGAATGCCCCTTCTCCCATTACTAGGGAACCCAAATGGAGATCAGCTGCCTATGAGCTACATCTGAACAGGGTGTCTAAGTCCTCTCCACGCATAGTCCTTGGTTGATTCATCAGTCTCTGCAGGGCCCATGAACCCAGATATTTTGGTTCTGTTGCTCTCCTTGTGGAGCTTCTATGCCTCCAGGTATTTCTATCTACCCCTTTTTCCATAAGATTCCCTGCACTCTGCCCAAAGTTTGGTTATGTGCCTCAGCATCTGTTTCAATACCCTGCTGGGTAAAGTCTTTCAGAGGCCCTCTATGGTAGGCTCTCATCCCGTTCCTTATATTCTCCCACTTCTGATATCTATCCTGTTTGCCCTTCTCACTAAGGTTTAAGAATCTACCCTAGGGTCTTCCTTCTTGTTTAGCTTCTTTAGGAATACAGATTTTACTGTATTTATCCTATATTATATGGATACTATATTCTTATTTTATTTATTTTATATACTACTTAATAAAATTTATTCACTTTGTATTCTGGCTGTAGCCTCCTAGCTCATCTCTTCACAGTCCCACCCTTCCTCTCTCTTCTAGGGCTACCAGCCCCTAGCCCACTGATACAGGAGGATCTTCTCCCCTTCTATCTGACCCTAGCCTATCAGGTCTCATCAGGACTGGCAGCATTGTCTTCCTATGTGGCCTGGCAAGGCTGCACCCTCCAGGGGAAGGTGATCAAAGAGTCAGCCACTGAGTTTATGCCAGAGACAGCTCCTTCTCCGCTTTACCTGGGGACTGAGCTGCCATAAGCTACAATCTGTGCAGGGATTCTAGGTCCTCTCCATGCATGATCCTGGTTGGAGTATTTGTTTCTGCAAAGATCTCTGGACCCAGATTTTTTGGTTCTGTTGCTCTGCTTGTGGAACTCCTGTCCCTTCCAGGTCTTCCTATCTCCCTCTTCTTTCATAAGATTCCCTTCACTCTGCCCAAAGGTTAGCTATGAGTCTCTGCATCTGCTTTGATGCCTCGATCAGTAGAGTCTTTCAGAGGCCCTCTGGGGTAGGCTTTTGTCCTGTACCCTGTTTTCTACTGATTCTGATGTTGAGTCCATTTGCCCTTTGAAGGAGGATTGAGCATCTTCCCTAGGGTCTTCCTTCTTGCTCAGATTCTTTAGGAGTACATATTTTAGTATATTTATCCTGTATTATATGTCTAACATAAACTTTAAGTGAGTATATACCATGTGCGTCTTTCTGCTTCTGGGTTACCCTACTCAGGAAGATCTTTTCTACTTCCATAAATTTGCTTGAAAAATTCATGATTTCTCTCTCTTTTTTTAATTGCTGGGTAGTATTGCATTGTGTAAATATACCACAATTTCTGTATCCATTCCTCAGTTGAGCGACATCTGGGTTGTTTCCAGATTCTGGCTATTAAGAATAAAGTTGTTACGAACATGGTTGAACAAATGTTCTTGTTGTATAGTTGATCATGTTTCGAATATATGCCTAGGAAGGTATAGATGAATCTTGAGGTAGTACAATTCCTAATTTTCTGAGAAAGCACCAGATTGAGTTCCATAGTGGTTATAAAAGTTTACATTACCACGAACAATAGAGGAGGGCTCACTTTTCTCCACGTCCTCTCTAGTATGTGTAGTCACTTGCGTTTTTGCTCTTAGCCATTCTGATAAGTGTAAGGTGAAGTCTCAGGGTCATTTTGATTTGCATTTCCCTGATGACTAAGGATGTTGAGCATTTCTTTAAGCGTCTTTCTGCCATTCATTATTCCTCTGTTAATAATTCTCTGTTTAGCTCTGTACCCCATTTTTAAATTTGATTACTTGGTTTGTTGGTATTTAAGTTCTTGACTTCTTTATGTATGCTGGATATAAGACCTCTGGCAGATATAGGGTTGGTGAAGATCCTTTACGAGTCTGTCATTTTGATCAGTTGACAATGTCCTTTGCTTTACAGAAACTTTCCAGTTTAATGAGGTCTTATTTATTGATTGTTAATCTTAGAACCTGTGCTGTTGGATTTCTTTTCAGGAAAGTGTCTCCTGTGCCTCCTCAATTTTTCTTCTAACAAGTTTAGTGTGTCTGGTTTTATGTGGAGGTCTTTGATCCACTTGGACTTTAGTTTTGTGTAGGGTGATAAGTATAGATCTATTTGCATTTTTCTACATGTAGACATCCAGTTAGAGCAGCACCATTTGTTGAAGATGCTGTCTTTTTTTTCCATTGTATTGTTGTGACTTCTTTGTAAAAAATCCAGTATCTGTAGGTGTGTGGGTTAATTTCTGGGTATTCAGCTTGATTCCAATGATCTACCAGTCTGTTTTTATGTTAGTACCTGCACTTTTTATTACTGCTGCTTTATTTTGCAGCTTGATATCAGAGATGGAGTTACATCCAGAAGATATGTTATTGTAAAGGATGGTTTTTAACAATTCTGGGTGTTTTTTTTGTTTTTCCATATGAAATTGAGAATTGTTCTGTAAAGAACAATTGTATTGTTGGTATTTTTTATAATTTTTATTTTTATGTTAATTACAGGCTATTTACTTTGTGTCCCAGCCCTAGCCCCCTCCTTCATTCCCTCCCAATCCCATCCTCTCTCCCTCATATCCTCCCTGCCCCTTTCCAAGTCCACTGATAAGAGAGGTCCCCCTGTCCTTCTATCTGATCCTAGCTTATCAGGTCTCATCAGGACTGGCTGCAATGTCCTAATCTGTGGCCTAGCAAGGCTACTGTTCCCTCAGGGGTGGGGTGGTTAAAGACCCCACCACTGAGTTCATGTCAGAGACAGTCCCTGTTCCCCTTACTAGTATACCCACTTGGATGCTGAGCTGCCATGGGCTATGTCTGAGCAGGGGTTCTAGGTTATATCCATACATGGTCCTTGGTCAGAGAATCAGTCTCAGAAAAGACCCCTGTGATCATCCTGAGTGAGGTATCCCAGAAGCAGAAATATACTCACTTATAAGTGGATACTAGACCTATAAGATAAGATAAACGTAGTAAAATCTGTACACCTAAAGAAGCTAAACAAGAAGAGGTTCCAGGATAAGATGATCAATTCTCACTTAGAAAGACAAATGGGATAGACATTGGAAGTAGGAGAAAACAAGAAACAGGACAGGAGCTTACCAAAGAGGGCCTCTGAAAGACTCTACCTAGCAGTATATCAAAGCAGATGCTGAGACTCATAACCAAACTTTGGGCAGAGTGCAGGGAATCATATGAAAGAAAGGGGAGTTAGTAAGACCTGGAGAGGACAGGAGAGCCACAAAAACCAAAATATTGAGTTGATATTTTGTTGGGAATTCCACTGAATCTGTAGATTGATTTTGGCAGGATGGCCGTTTTTACTATGTTAATTCTACTGATCCATGAGCATGGGAGATCTATCTTCTGATATCTTCTTAAATTTCTTTCTTCAAAGACTTCAAGTTTTCTTCAAATGGGTCTTTCAGTTGCTTGTTTAGAGTCACACCAAGGTACTTTTTGTTAATTGTGGCTATTGTGAATGGTATTGTTTCCCTAATTTCTTTTTCAGCCTTTTTGTGTTTTGTATATACGTGGGCTACTGATTTTTTTTGAGTTAATTTTGTTTCCAGACACATTGCTGAATGTATTTATCAGCTGAAGAAGTTCTCTGGTAGAAAATTTTTTTTTTGTTCACTCATGTATACTATCATATCATCTACAAAATGGATCTGAGACAGAAACTAAATAGAGGAATATTTTTTTTAGTTTTTTTTTTCTCTTTACATTTTTGTTGTAATTCCATCCCTCTTCTCTTCCCAGTCTATCCCTCCCTCCTTCCCTCTTCCCTTTTCCATTTCTTCTTTGAGTTATTTGAAATGTATATAATATTTCAATTTATCATCTTGTTTATTGTATAATTTGATCTCATTTGGATTTAGCACTTTTTCGAAGAGACATATTATCTGAGTTTTTCTTGGTTTTTGTATTTTTACCATTTAACATGGGCATCAGGAATGAGACTACTAGTTTCATACTTTGGCATGCGATTATGGCTCATATATGTTTTATGGACATTTGGAACTCTGTTTGTTGTTGTCCTAAGCTTACGATGCTTGGGATCAGTTAGGTGATATTCAGAGTTCTGTCCCAGAGCTACTCAGTGTTTACTTGTGAATGTGATAGCTGAGTTAATCTTAGTTCATATAGGGAAAGGCATAGCTTCTGTCCTAATCAGCAGGTAGTTTGTAGTGTGTGTGTGTGTGTGTGTGTGTGTGTGTGTGTGTGTGTGTGTGTTTGTGTTTTCCTTTTTCTATATATGTAGAGGTTAGATTGCCAGAGATCAGGGTTGGTGAAGGCTAACTATAGAGTGAACACCTTCTTCATGCAAGTTCTCATATGTTAAGTTCTGAAAGAAAAGTAGTTTTGGGGGCTACAAACATAGTGAGCATGGTACTCATATGGTGTCATTCAAATCTCAAGTGCATGGAAGGTAGGGGATACCTATGCAGCAAACAGTTCTGTGAAGTTTCTCATATGTTAGTGTTAACGTTCTGTATTGAGAGGGAGGTGAGGGTTATCTATAAAGACAGTATGGTATCGTCATGCTCCATAATGGAAGTGTTCCAGAGTGAAAGCAAATGTGAACCAGTGGAGCAAGAAGGGGCTTGAACAAGCCCTCATGTAGTGCTATTAGGTTCCCAGGAGAAAGGTAGGTGTTACCTGTGAATTGTTTGTATTTCTTTTAATCTTTTCTTTTTCATTTAGATGATAGACTAGTACTTTGTTACTTCTACAGTTTTCCAGAAAAATGTGATAATGACCCCTTATGTCTAAAAACTGTATTAACTTTGTCATCTTGCATGTTTTTAGTAATATGGAAAAAAACTTACAAGTAGAGTAGGCTTATGTGCAAATTTCTTACATGAGAATTATCTGCCTAATTTAAGTATTTTTTCACTCCTGAATACTCAGTTTTATTTTTAAATAAGTCAGAATATCTGTATAGTTTTAAGTTTGTAAAAATTGTATAGTAGACAAACCATATTTTTTGAATAAGATAAAGAAATGAGATGTAATTGGTGATAAACAGAATAATAAGAGATAGAATCTTGAGTACCATTCTTTGAAGTTACAAAGTCTATAAGTTTCATTGACAAAGAAGCATGGCTGCCACATCTTACTAGACTGAAGTTTACTTACTAGACTCATTAACAATGCAGACTTTTCTTAATTTTTAATAGTTTTATATATTATATATAATAGTTCTATGTCCATTGTGAAAAATAATTTGATATCAGGGATAAGAAATAAATATGAAATTCACTCCCAGAAAAAGGTCATAACCCAGAGTAAAAAATTATTAATTTTCAAATTTTTTCCTTCAGTTGTGAAAACATTTGTATATATCCTTTTGCAGAAATGTAATCATATTATGCACACTACTCTGCAAAAGAAGGCTTCCTTTCACATTCTAGTTAAAAGCCAAGCTCCAGTTGACTTTTGTTCTCTGTGTATTCAGTTTCACAGACTGGATACTTAGTAAGATTAGACTGAATAGACAGGGTCACCAAATCAGTTGCTTTTAGTACAAAATACTGTTTTACTATTTATTTTCTCACTGCCAGATCCTTTAGCAGCTTACTATACCAGCTGTGTAATCAACCTATACTATCTAAAAATGAAGTGAATAATATTATTGTGACTCTTTTCATAATGCTTTTGTGTATAGAAATGACAACAATTATACCAGTCATTTATTTTAGATGCAGGAAATTGAAACCTGTCTAAAAACTGCATTAGGGCTTCATGAATGCTTGGCAAGTGCTCTACTACTCAGCCATATCTACAGCTCCAGCAGCCATTGTTTTTTACAATGTTTTAATGTATCTACCATATGATTTACATTGTAATAGATTTTAGAGGATACACACATTGGTAATAATACTTTGTTTATTATTACTATTATTATATTCAACATTATGAACAGATTTTTCTAAGACTCCCAACAACAAATTACATTTTAACATTTCATTTAAATCATTGAATTAATTTAATTTTTATATTATTTCATAAGCACAACTTTAAAAAGAGCCTTTTAAAAATTCTTTATTAATTACACTTTATTCACTTTGTATCCCCCCTGTGGTTCCCTCCCTCCTCCCTTCCCAATCCCTCCCTTCCTCCACCCTATGCATGCATGCCTCTCCACAAGTCCACTGATAGGGGAGGTCTTCTTTTCTTTCCTTCTGACCCTAGTCAATTAGGTCTCATCAGGAGTGGCTGCATTGTCTTCTTCTGTGGCCTGGTAATGCTGCTTCCCCCTCAGGGGGAGGTAATTAAAGAGCAGGTCAATCAGATTATGTCAGAGGCAGTCCCTCTTCCCATTACTATGTAACCCACTTGGACAGTGAACTGCCATGGGCTACATCTGTGCAGGGGTCTTAAGTTATCTCCATACATAGTCTTTGGTTGGAGTATCAGTCTCAGAAAAGAGCCTTTTTTATCTAGAATATTTTTGTAGTTATTCCAGAGCTGGATAGATGTAGCAGTGTAGACTTATTTCTGGATTTTCTACTTCTGTGGTCTATATATCTCTTCTATATCAATCTCACAATAGCCTGGAATAAAATAAAAGTCTTGGGTATCACTAAACCAAGCAAATGAAATAGTTGTATGATTAAAAACTTTGTCTTAGGGGGGATCCAAGATGGCAGCTACCAGCACACACCACACTGTTTCTGAGAGGCGGAGGATCTGAAACTCTGAAATTTTTGAGTGGAGGGGGAACTGAACCCAGAAAATCAATGTTGAGTTTTCCTGAAAGAGAGGGGACATTACAGGAGCAGAGAACATTTAGATTCAGGTCAGTCCTCGACTTCTCTGGAAATGGAGAGGGGTACTTCCCTTTTTCTGTCTTCCTTCCTCCTCAGCGGAGCGAGCTCACAGAGATTCTCACCACAGAACTCACTGCCTTGGGACTGCAACAGCAAAGGCAGGACTCCTAGCTCCCCAGCCACAGCTGCCAGCAGCACTGTCTGCCTAGTCCCAGATCTGAGGTACAATCATTCCTGGGTCCCAAATATGTGAGCGACCAAACAGTACATGCCACCCAACCCCTCAGTGGCAGATAGTCGGTTGTACAGCCACCAAAGTCCAGCAGACATGCAAAACCACCCAGTTACACAAGGTGCGGGACCTTCTAAGTCTGTGGACCACTGTTGTGGCTCCCCAGGACTTCCCAGCACGCACCTGGACACTTCAGTTCCGCAGCAGCAGCAGGAGCAGCTGGACTCCCTACCTCATTATCTACAGCACCATCAAGCTGACTAGGGTCATCCTGCCACATTTGACTCAGCAGATCCAAACCTACCAGTAGAGAACAGGAGGAACCCCTGTGCTTTACCATTTGACTTGCTAGAGAATGAGTGCGCCCTCAAGTGCCTACAGAGACCCAGATCTAGGGTGCTTCTAAGCTAGCAGACAGACAACAGATGCCTCTCATTCACACATCCACAGTAGGAAACAGAGGGTTTCTTGAGACATTGAAGCCCCTGCTCTATGGATCTACCAATGGAGTTTAGACAAATAACTCCTGGAACTCAATTAGAGACGAATACCAGTAGGCTGTAAGCCACTGAAGTATTCAAAGAATTTGCGTCCACATTCAGCACCATTGCTTGTGATAACTTCAGTGCCTGCAACCACATAGGTGCCTGCAAGGCGCCCCTCCCGCACACTGAAGGCCTCTACATTCTTTAGCACCCTGTCCCTCAAGGCACACTTCTATGCACACACACGCTTACACGCATGTCATCATTTTCCTTCTACACTCATGGACTTTCCTCCCACAGGTACAGCTGAAACGCCAACACACATGCTGAAACCACTAGAATTCTCTCGTCTTCCTGAAGAATTATCCAGACACCAGAAAAGGACATTACTAGTCTGAACTGCAGAATCCAAGAACAAACAGTGAAGGTTACAGATAAACAAATGGCCAGAGGTCAGGAAAAATACACGTTGAACAAAAGTCAGGACATCATGGCTTCACCAGAAACCTCCAAATCAATGGATACTCCAATTCTTCAGACACACAGGAAAATGACTTTAAGATATGTTTGTCCAGTTATTAGAGGCATATAAAGAGGAAACAAACAAATCTCTCAAAGAAATTGCCAAACAGAAGGAAGCAAATAAGAAGGAAATGAACAAAGCTCTCAATGAAATATAGGCAAATATAGCCAAACAAATAGAGGCACAATCAGTGGCACATAGAGAGGAAACAAACAAACAAACAAACAAAAATAGAAACCATCATAGAAAGACAGGAATCCACATTCAAACAAATGAAGGAAATGGTGCAAGGCATAAAAAAAGAATTAGAATTAAAAAAAAAAAAACACAAACAGAGAAAACCCTGGAGCTGGAGAACCGAGAGAAAAGATCAGGAACCACAAAGGTAAGCATCACCAACAGAATACAAGAGATGTACGAGAAAATCTCTGGTGCTGAAGATACACTTGCAGAAATTGCTACTTCTCTCAAGAAAAAGTAAAATCAAAAAAGTCCCAAACACAAAACATTGAAGAAACAGGTATGCCATAAAAAGACGAAATCTAAGAATAATAGGAATTGATGAAAAAGAAGATTCCAAGCTCCAAGGTCCAGAAAATATCTTCAAGAAAATCATAGAAGAAAAAATTTGCCAACCTAAAGAAAGGGATGTCCATAAACATACAAGAGGCCTACAAGACACCAAATAGACTAGACCGGAAAAGAACTCATCAAGTCACATCATAGTCAAAGCACTAAATCTACAGAACAAAGAAAAGATATTAAAAGCAGCAAGAGAAAAAGGCCCAGTAACATATAAAGGTAGAACTATCAGAATCATACCAGACTTCTCATCAGAAACTATGAAAGCCAGAAGGGCCTGGGCAGATGTCATGCAGACTTTAAGGGACCATAGATGCCAACCCAGACTACTATACCCAACAAAGTTGCAATCAACATAGATGGAGAAAACAAAATATTCTATGACAAAACTAAATTTAAGCAATTTCTACACAGTAAACCAACCCAAAAGAAGATACTAGAAGGAAAACTCCAATCCAAGTAAAACAACTAAACCCAAGAAAACATAGGATACATATAATGTCCCTACAAAAATTAAAAGAAAACAAACAATGAGTCACAGTAACTCCACCAACTCTACAATAAAAGGAACTAACTTCATTGGTCACTACTATCTATCAACATCAATGGACTCAACTCTACAATAAAAAGACAAAGACTAACAGAATGGGTACAGAAACATGATCCAACATTCTGCTGCATCCAGTAAACACACCTCTGCAACAAAGATAAACACTACCTCAGAGTAAAGGGCTGGAAAAATGTTTTTCAAGCAAAGGGACCCAGAAAACAAGCTGGGGTAGCTATCCTAATATCTAATAAAATATACTTTAAACAAAAATTAATCAAAAAAGATGAGGATGGGCACTACATACTCATCAAAGGAAAAATCCACCAAGAGGACATCACAATTCTGAAAAACAATGCCCAAATACAAGAGTACCTACATTCTTAAATGAAACATTATTAAAGCTTAAATTACACATCAATCTTAATATCTTAATAAGGGGGACATCAACACCCTACTATCACCAAGGGACAAATCATCTAGACAGAAGCCAAATAAGGAAATAAAGGCACTTACAGAGGGCCTAATTCAAATGGACTTAATAGATGTCTACAGGACTTTCACCCAAACTCAAAAGAGTATACCTTCTTTTCAACACCTCAAGGAACCTTCTCCAAAATAGAGCATATACTTGATCACAGAGCAAGCCTCAACAGATACAAGAAGATTGAAGTAATCCCCTATATTCTATCTGACCACCATAGACTAAAGCTTGACATCAACAACAACGAAAATAACAAAAAGCATTACACACACATGGAAACTGAACAACTTGCTACTCAATGACAGCTGGGTTAAGGAAGAAATAAAGAAAGAAATTAAAGACTTCCCAGAATATAATAACAACATACCCAAATTTATGGGACACAATGAAAGGAATGCACAGAGGAAAATTCATAATACTATGTGCCTTCTAGGAGAAATCTAAAACATAGCATACAAGCAAATTAATGGCCCAACTGAAAGCCATAGAAAAAAAGAAAAAAAAAAAAAAGAAGCAGATATACCCAAGAGGAGCAGACGGCTGGAAATAATCAAACTCAGTGCTGAAATCAATCAATGAGAAACAAATAAACAATTCAAAGATTCAATGAAACCAAGAGCTGGTTCTTTGAAAAAAATCAACAAGATAGACAAACACTTAGCCAAACTGACCAAAAGACAGAAAGAAACTATCCAAATCAACAAAATCAGAAATGAAAATGGGGACATAACTACAGACATTGAGGAAATCCAAACAATCATAAGGTCTTACTACAAAATCCTATATGCCAAAAAATTGAACATCTAAAAGAAATGGACAATTTTCTTGATAGATTCCATCTACCAAAATTTCAGGTAGAAAGATTAAATAGCTCTATATCCCCCAAGGAAATTGAAGCAGTTGTCAACATTCCTCCTTCCAAAAAAAGCCCTGGGCCAGATGGTTTCAGCCCAGAATTCTACTAGATCTTCAAAGAAGTGCTAACTCCAATTCTCTTCAAACTATTCCATAAAATAGAAGCAGAAGGAACATTACCAAACTCATTCTATGAAGCCACAGTTACCTTGATACCTAAACCACACAAAGACCCAACAACAACAACAACAAAAAACAGAACTTCAGACCTATCTCTCTTATGAACATTGATAAAAAATTCTCAATAAAATATTTGCAAACTGGATCAAAGAACACATAAAAGATATCACCTACCATGACGAAGTAGGCTTCATCCCAGTCATGCAAGGGTGATTCAATATACTGAAATCCATCAGTATAATCCACTATATAAACAAATGGAAGGAGAAGAACCACATGGTCATCTCCTTAGATGCCAGAAAAGCATTTGATAAAACCCAACACCCATTCATGTATTAAGGCTTGGAGAGACCAGGGATACAAGGCACATACCTAAACATATTAAAGGCAATATACAGCAAGCCTATAGCTAATATCAAACTCAATGGAGAGAAACTTAAATCAATCCCACTGAAATCAGGGACAGGGCAAGGCTGCCCACTCTCTCCATATCTCTTCAACATAGAACTTGAGGTCCTAGCTAGAGCAATTAGATAAGTAAAGGAGATCAAGGGGATATAAACCCGAAAGGAAGATGTCAAAGTATCACTATTTGCAGATTATATGATAGTATACCTGAGTGATCCCAAAAATTCAACCAGAGAACTCCTTTAGCTGATAAACACCTTCAACAAAGTGGCTGGATATGAATTTATTAAAAAAACAAAAAAGAAAACAAAAAAACAAACAGAAGCCTTCCTGTATACCAAAGACAAAAGGGTCAAGAAAGAAATTAGGGAAACAACACTCTTCACAATAGCCACTAATAACATAAAATACCTTAGGGTGATTCTAACCAAGCAAGTGAAAGACCTGTTTGAAAAACAAACAAACAAACAAACAAACAAACAAAAAAAAAAAACAAAACTTCAAGTTTCTGAAGAAAGAATTTGAAGATATCAGAATATGGGAAGATCTCCCATGTTCATGAATCTATAGGATTAGCATAGTGAAAATGGCCATTCTGCCAAAAGCAATCTACAGATTCAATGCAATTCCCATCAAAATACCCATACAATTCTTACAGATCTTGAAAGAAAAATTCTCAACTTCATATGGAGAAACAAATAACCCAGAATTTCCAAAATGATCCTGTACAACAACAGATCATCTGGAGGTATCTCCATCCCTGATCTCACGCTGTACTCCAGAGAAATAGTAATAAAAACTGCATGGTATTGGCATAGAAACAGAAAGGTGGATCAATGGAAATGAATAGAGGAAACAGAAATAAACGCAAACACCTATGAATACTTGATTTTTGACAAAGAAGCCAAAACCATTCAAAGGAAAAAATACAGCATCTTCAACAAATGATGCTGGTCCAACTGGATGTCTACATGCAGAAAAATGAAACTAGATCCATTTTTACCACCTGCACAAAACTAAAGTACAAGTGGATCAAAGACCTCACCATAAAACCAGACACACTATATTGGTTAGAGGAAAAAAATGGGGAAGAGCCTAGAACTCATTGGCACAGAAGATAACTTCCTGAACAGAACACCAACAGTACAGGCTCTAAGAGCAACAATCAATAAATGGGACCTCATGAAACTGAAAGCTTCTGTAAAGCAAAGGACACTGGCATCAGAACAAAACAACAGCGTACAGACTGAGAAAGGATCTTCACCAACCCTATATCTGACAGAGGCCTGATATACAGAATTTATAAAGAACTAAAGAAGTTAAAAAGCAACAAATCAAGCAATCCACTTGCAATCCAATTAAAAAATGGGTACGAAGCTAAAAAGAGAATTCCCTGTGGAAGAATATAGAATGGCAGAGACACACTTAAAGAGATGCTCAATGTCCTTAGCCATCAGAGAGATGCAAAATAAAATGACACTGAGATTTCACCTTACACCTATCAGAAAGACTAAGATCAAAACTCATGTGACAACACATGCTGGAGAGGTTGTGGAGAAAGGGGAACCATCCTCTATTGCTGGTGGGAATGTAAACTTATACAAGCACTTTGTAAATCAATCTGGTGCTTTCTCAGACAATCAGGTATACTGCTTCCTCAAGACCCCGCTATACCACTCCTTGGCATACATCAAAAAGATGCTCAAGTACACAACAAGGACATTTGCTCAACCATGTTTTTAGCAGCTTTATTTGTAATAGCCAGAATCTAGAAACAACCCAGATGTCCATCAAAGGAGCAATGGATACAGAAATTGTGGTACTTTTACATAATGGAATACTACTCAGCAATTGAAACAAGGAAATCTTAAATTTGCATGCGTTTAGGATCAGGTTTTCCATTAAACTTTTTATCTCTTTGATTACTGGACTTGGCTCTATTATGCCTTCTGATGTTCCTTTTCTCCTCAAATGGTAGACTTTTAACCTTCCCTTGGTTAGCTTGCTCCATTTCATTATAGATATGCATAAGAGTAACAATTAATAGCCACATGACTGCGTCAATCCTAGGCTGCCTAAAAATCTCCCCTCTCCCCTGCCAATATTATTAACAGAAACTCTTCAGTTTAGCCTCAGGTACAATTTTTGGAAAGGGTAGAAAGCAGCCACATCTTCTGCCAAAATATCATAAGAAAGGTCTGTAAGCCACTTATTTCAAAATAATTTCCTCCTCTGAAACCTCTTGAGCCAGGACATTACAATCTACATCGCACCTGCCTCTGCCTTTCCTAGTGCTGAGCATGATTTCACATTTTTAAAGGCTGAGTAATACTATGTTGTAAAAATGTACCAGAGTTTCTTTATCCATTCATCTTTTGAAAGACAAGTATGTTGTTTCCAATTTTTGGCCATTATAAATAGGCAGCAATGAACATGATTGAGAAAGTCTCCTTGTGGTAGGATGAAGTGTCCTTTTGATATGTGCCTAAGAATGGTAGAGCTGAACAGTGGGACAGATCAATTCCCATCTTTCTGAGGAAACACCACACTGATTTCCATAGTGGTTGTACAAGTTTGCACTCCTATCAGCAATGTATGAGAATTCTTCTTACTCTACATTCTCACCAGAATGATCTGTCATTTTTTTATTGATCTTAACCATTCTTACAAGTATTAAGATGAAATCTTGAAGTAGCTTTGATTTAGAATTCCCTGACAGTTAAGGATGTTGAACTTTTAAAAGTGTTTCTCAGCCATTTAAGTTTCCTCTTCTGAGAATTCTCTGTTTAGGTCTGTGCTCCATCTTAATTGGGTTGTTTCTGTTGTTGTTGTTGTTTTTTAATATATAGTTCTATTGAGTTCTTTACATATTTCCGATATTAGTCCTCTTTGAAATTCTTGTAGATTTCTGCACTAAAACTCTATGTCCCTGGGAATTTTTTGGTTAGGAGAATTTTAATTAATGCTTCTATTTCACTAGGGGTTTTAAGCCTTTTTAAATTGCTTAACTGATTTTAATTTAACTTTGGATAATGGTATATGGTGAGAAAAAAGATTTCTGTTCAATTTCCCAATTTGGCAGAGGATAGATTTTTTAATTAATTTTTTTAATATTAGTTACAATTTATTAACTTTGTATCCCAGCTGTAGCCCACTCCCTCATTCCCTCCCAATCTGACCCTCCCTTCTTCATCTCCTCCCTGCCCCTTTTCAAGTCCACTGATAGGGGAGGTCCTTCTCCCCTTCCATCTGATCCTAACTTATAGGTATCTTCAGGACTGGCTGTAATATCCTCTTCTGTGGACTAGCAAGACTTTTCCTCCCTTGGGGGAGGTCGAACATCCAGTCATTGAGCTCATGTCAGAAATAGTCCCTGTTCCCCTTACTAGGGTACTCACTTGTATACTGAGCTACCATTGGCTACATCTGAGCAGGGGTTCTAGTTTATATCCATACACGGTCCTTTGTTGGAGATACAGTCTCAGAAAAAAAAAAATCCTGTGCCAAGATGTATTTGGTCTTTGTGGAGCTCAGAGGATATATTTTTAAGGATAGTTTATTTTTCTTTTATAATAATTTGGTTAAGAGTCAACCATTCTTATTGATTTTTTCTCAAAGTACAAATTTTTGGTTCAGAGATTCTTTCTATGGTTTTTGTTGTTTGTTTACCTGTTGGTATTTTATTGATTTTAACCCCAAGTTTGATTATTTCTTGCCATCTCCTCCAATTTGGGTGGTTTTTTTTTGTTTGTTTTTGTTTTTGTTTTTGTTTGTTTGTTTGTTTGTTTTGTCCTAGAGCTTTCAGTTGTGTTGCTAATTTGCTAGAGTGAGATCTCTCTTTATGTAGACACTTATTTCTGTGAGCTTGCTTCTTAAAATCACCTTTACTTTATCATGTAACATACTCTTGGTTTATTCCTCTGGTATTGAATCGCTTTGTTATTTAATGACTAAGACAGTGATTATCACAGCCATGTTAATATTGTATAGATATCAATTTTAAGAGACTCCCTGGTATAAAAATGAAAAACAAGACTTATAAAAAAGTGATGGACAAAAGGAGAAATCCCAACAACACATCTTTCTGAGAGTGAAACAATAGCCCAGACACAAAGAGTAGAGAAATATTTGTCAAGTTTTACTAGTTGCACAGACTCAGGTTAGATTAAGAGGCTCAAATACCACACTGTTTTCATTATTGTACTAAGATTACATAGGAATTCTTGAGAGAATGTTTCTAATTTTAGTGCATGCTAATAAAACCATTTATTTAAACTTATATTGTAATATTCAATTAATTTATTTTATTGTAAAAGGAGATTACTGTGCTTTTTATTCCATCATTCCTAAAAATGTAACTTCCATTTTGTCAGTTTGTTTTCCAGCTAAATATTACCTGACCATATGATTCAGCAGTCACTGACTTAATTATTTATGCAAATAATTTGAAAGCTTTCCCTAAATCAAAAACCTGCATATGAATTTTGAACACAAATTTATTTAATTTCCAACAAATGTCAGCAGCCACATTATTATTCAGTGGATTAATAAACAAACAAATAACAATAATGCCCATAAAATGGACACACCTTCAACAGTTAAAAAAACTTTCAATGTAAATATTTTGATGAATCTTACAAACTTACTCTGAAGTAAAGAATTTAAGAACAAAGTCTTGATACTAAATTACCCAATTGAAAAACTATTTTCACACAGCACTTTGTGACTATATGTAAGCTCAAGCTAGAAAATATCCCAGAGAAAAAGAGATAGGTGGATATGAAGTCCTACTTCCATCTGAGAGATATTGAAATGGTAGCTGCTTATAGAAGAACAATTTTCTTTAAAATTATTGCAACTAATAAGTGGACCATTTTCCAGTGTGAAGACTTCATATCCAAAAATATATGTGCTGGAAAAACTGGACTTGGTGGGTGAAGAAAAGAAGTAGGACACAAACATGGATTGGCAGGGTCTTAGGGTTTCTAATGTTGTGAAAAGGCATTATAACCACAAAAACCCTTGTAAATGAAAATATTTAATTGGGGCTGGCTTACAGTTGAGAGGCTTAGTACATTGTCATTGTGTCAGGAAGCTTGGTGGTATGAAGCTAAAAATGGTACTGGAGAGCTAGCTGAGAGTTCTACCCACCAGGCAGCAGGAAGGAACAAGCCACTAAGCCTGGCTTGAACTTCTGAGACCTCAAAGCCCATCCACACTGACACACTGCTCCCTGCAGTAGCAGACATACTCCAACAAAGCCATACCTCCAAATAGTGTCATTTCCTATAGGCCTATGGGTGTCATTTTTATTCAAATCACCACAGACAGGGAAGGGAATGTGTATCCTGGAGAACTAGGTAGGGGATGAATATCATTAAAACACATTGCATGTAATTCTCACAAAAAGCTAATAAAAAAGAATAATAAATAAATCAGGGAAGAGCCTGTAGTGTCTGCTTATGATACCACACATTGACAAAACAAAGGAAAAGCAAGCTGTGAGTAAGAGAAGAAAGCTGCGAGTAATGCTTCTTCCCAAAAATCTGATTTGAAATAGGTGAGCCCTGTTTACAGGAGGAAGAGCTAGCAGATTAAAGTAACACTCCAGAATTGAAACTTAGTACTATATAAGCAACACTTAAAAGACATACTTAGCAATAGACCCATTCTGCTAGCCTAAGCATTGAGTCATTAGAACCACTTTAGGCCATGTGACTGATTACCTCCATAAGCTCACTTCAACCTCAGGAGAAGAGTGGAAGCATTCCACACAATGAAAAGGTAAATACAAAAGCTGTAAAGGGTCCTTTCAAAATGTCCAATGTCAGGGCTTTTCTGCCCAAGTCAAGCACTTGATAGAAACATACAACACCAAAAGCAGGTCAGACTTTATAGACAAAGCTTCAAGACAAGTCCTAACATTAAGCTCAGAGTAGTAAGACACTTCAGTTCATGATCATCAATTTGAGCCCTGAAATGGACCTGTGAATTATTTTTCTGGTGTATAAAAATATTCATGGTTTTGGGGATTTAGCTCAGTGTTAGAGCACTTGCCTAGCAAGTGCAAGGCCTTGGGCTTGATCCTTAGCTCTGGAAAAAATAAAAGACAAAATAATAAAAATGTTCATTCCTCTGTGAGTAGGTGACTCAGTTGTCACTCATTTATCACCATTCTGTGAACAAGGAACTATCTTTACCATGAACTACCCAGTCCTGGGTAGTACAACTGTATCCAGTGATCAAAACCATGACTGTAGAATGACCTTGAATGAGGTGTAATCTTGTAGCAAGATGGGATGGGCATATCCTTTAATCCACATGAATGCAGACTTCAGGATGTGTTTCGTTGTACCATAATACTTGATCTATGAGATTCAAGCATTTTTCAGGTAGCTAAGGGTCTTCCTTAAACAATAGTACCCCAACTTTGGACAGCGTACTGCAATACTCCATTTGATGTAAAATGGGGCACCAAGAGTGTAAATTCACCCTTAGAATATCTCTAATAACAAGCAAAGACAGGTGTCTCTGGATACTTGTCACTTCTATCTCAGCTAATAACACCAGTGGCAGCTATAAATTGTCTTGAGACAGAATATCATCTAAGAAATAGGTTGTCCATAAAAAATGTGTACTGTACCTTTGACCTATTCCAGTGTGTGCTAATTTTGCTGGCCTGAGAAGTAAGAATGTGTTGGCTTGAGGGTGTTGACTGTTATAAGTGCGGCAAATGAGACTGGTAATAGCGCAGACATGATGTATTAGTTATTTTTCTTATCGTACAAAAAACATAAGGCACAGCAAGTTTAAAAGAATGAAGATTTCTTCTGGCTCACAGTTTCAGAGGATTCTGTTCATTGTGGCAGAAAACACTCACATCACATGAGTTTGGACCAGGACACAGAGAAGGGAGAAGACTCCCTTTTCCCATAATCTCCCATTTCCCTTTTCCCCATTCATTATATACAGATTCCAAGCCCATTACAAGGCTGCTCATATTCAAAGTTGATCCTCCCCTTTTGTTAGTTGTCACTAGAAACACTCTCACAAATATATTAAGAAACATGTCTATTAATAACACAAGTGATTCTAAATATAGCCAAATTTTCAATGAATATTAATTATCATTCATGATAACACTTTTTGATTTGTTGTAATTAACCATAAATCAAAACAGTATATCAGGGTCTATCCTGACCCCATGGAGAGACTTGTGAACATGTTTCTAAGAATTCCTCTCTTTGCTTATGAACAACATCCTAATACAATATTCAGAAAAAAATTTAATCTTATATTGACCTCTTTCTCTTTTTTAATTTAAATATATTTAAATTAAATATATTTAAATTAAACTTTACATCCAAATTGTAGCCTCATCCCTCATTTCTTCCAGGTCCGACTCTCCCTCTCTCTCATCCTCCTTCCCCCTCTCTTAGTCCTCAGAATCAGGGAGCCCTCCTCCCCTACCAACTGACCGCAAACTATCAAGTCTCATCAGTACTGGCTGCATCTTCTTCCTCTATGGCCTGGAAAGGCTGCCTCTCCAGGGGTAAGTGATCAAAGAGCTGGCAACAGAGTCCATGTCACAGACAGCCCCTGATATCCCCTTACTAGGAAATCCACACGGAGACTGAGCTGCCTATTGGTTACATCTGAGCAAGGGGCCAAGGTCATATTCATAAATGTTCTTAAAGCTTCTGTAAGGCAAAGGACACTGTCAACAAAACAAAATAACAGCCTACAAACTGGAAAAAGATCTTCACCAACCCTACATCTAACAGAGGGCTAATATCCAGAATATATAAATAACTCAAGAAACTAAACACCAACAAAACAAATAATCCTATTAAAAATGGTGTACAGAGCTAAACAGAGAATTTTCAACAATGGAATATTGAGGCACTTAAGTTACCAGGGAAATGGAAATCAAAATGATTCTGAAATTCCATCTTACACCCATCAAAATAGCTAAGATCAAAAATACAAAGAGCACATGCTTATGAGGTTGTGGAGAATGGGGAGCACTCCACCATTGTTGGTGGGAATGCAAACTTGTAAAACCACTTTAAAAATCAATCTGGTGCTTTATGAGAAAATTTGGACATGAAGACCCAGTTATACCACTCCTGGGCAAGTACCCAAAAGATGTTCCACCATACAACAGGGACACTTGTTCAACTATATTCGTAGTGGCTTTATTAGTAATAGCCAGAAACTGGAAACAACCCAGATACCCTCAATTAAAGAATGGATAAAGAAACTGTGGCACATCTACACAATGGAATACTACTCAGCTATTAATTTGCCCTCTTTTACTACATGAGTAACAATAGAACAGCAGAGGTTGACTACTAGTAAAGACCTATGCACCATCTGTTAGGACAACAGAAGAAGGAGAAAACAAGGAACAGGACAGGAGCCTGCCACAGAAGACCTCTGAAAGGCTCTACCCCAAGGATATCAAAGCAGATGCTGAGACTTATAGCCAACCTTTGGGCAGAGTGAGGGAATCTTATGAAAGAAGTGGGAAATAGGAGCTCCACAAGGAGAGCAACAGGAACTCCACAAGAAAAGCAACAAATCCAAAAAATCTGGGCACAGGTGTCTTTTCTGAGACTGATACTCCAACCAAGGACCATTGATGGAGGTAACCTAGAACCCCTGCACAGATGTAGCCCATAGAAGTGCAGTGTCCAAGTGAGCTCCACAATAATGGGAACAGGGACTGTCTCTAACATGAACTCAGTGGCTGGTTCTTTGATTACCTCCCCCTGAGAGGGGAGCAGCCTTACCAGGACACAGAGGAAGACAATGCAGCCACTCCGTATAAGATCTGATAAACTAGGATCAGAAGGAAGGAGAAGAGGACCTCCCCTATCAGTGGACTTGGGGAGGGGAATGCATAGAGAAGGGGGCTGGATGGTGGGATTGGGAGGGTGCTATGGGGGAATACATAGTTAATAAAATGTAATTAATAAAAATTAAAATAAAAATATATTTTAAAGATAAATGAAGGTGATAAAGAGTATAAAACTCTTGTCTCATGAAAACCCATTAAAGATGAAGCAAATGGAAAGAAAAGCTCAAGTGTCTAACATAAATGTAATGAAAATTAAAACTAGAGAATGAGGAAAGGGAAGAGAGAAATTGTATATGTATATGTGTATATGTATGTATAAGTATACACACAAAAAAATATATGTGTATGTATGTATATACAGCTTCTCCAGGTCGACCCACAAAATCAATTTTATTTTCCCTTCACAAGGAGATTCATGTGTTTCCCCCTAGATGCCTCCTCTTTACATAACTTCTCTGGGTCTACAGATTATAGTTTGGTTATCATTTACTTATAGGCTAATATCCATTTCTAAGTGAAAATATACTATGTTTGTCTTTCTGGGCTGGAGTTGCCTCATTTGGGATGATATTTTTCTATTCTCTCCATTTGCCCAACATTGATTGTATAGACAGAAACTTGAGACTGGATAGCCTAGAGATCTAGCGTATAACCAAACATGACTGGTTAAAAAGATCAATTACTTGATTTCTAATGATATTCTGCTGTACTCATAAATTGGTGTCTTGTCCAGTCATCATCAGAGAGGCTTGCTCCAGCAAAAGATGGGAGTGGATGCAGAGACCCTAGCCAGACAATATGCAGAAAGTGTCTAATCATAGGTCTACATCAGACCTCTTCTCTGGGAGCTCAAGGAATCTAGAGTTTCTGCTTTGGGGTTGAGGGGTACAAATGATAAAACAAACCATCAAACAACTAAACAGAGGCAGTGAACCCAGCAGAGCTGAGCTAGCTAGTCCAATTGTCTGCCTCATAGAGGAAGACTGTGAGGCAATGGAGCAGCTCTAAGCTCTGAGATCTTTCTACCTTCACCCCTGTTGCCTGGCCTACCTTAGTCACAAACAGTGATAGAGGAGAGACAATGAAGTCAGGTGAGGTGAGCTGGTGCCAAGACCAAAGCCCCATTTTCCTCCATACTGAGGGGGCCTTTGGGGTGCTGGAGCAGCTCTAGGCTCAAAGATCTTTCGGTCTGCTCCCCAGCTTCCTGCCAACCTGGGTCAGAAACAGTGGGTCCATCAGAAAGAGTATATCCAGCAGAGTACCCTTCCTTCCTTCGATTCCTGCATCTGAATCTCTAGCACACACTCTTTTTGTTTGTTTGTTTGAAGTTCCAGTATATGTTTTGAATCTTTACTCTTTTTTAATATTTTTTATTATTATTAATTACACTTTATTCATTTTGTACCCCCCCATAAGCCCTTCCTTCCTCCCCTCCCGATCCCACACTTCCTCCCCTTTCTGCATGCATGCCCCTCCCCAAGTCCACTGATAGGGGAGGTCTTCCTCTCCTTTCTGATCTTAGACTATCAGTTCTCATCAGAAGTGGCTGCATTGTCATCTTCTGTGTCCTGGTAAGGCTGCTCCCCCCTCAGGGGGAGGTGATCAAAGAGCAGGCCAATCAGATTATGTCAGAGGCAGTCCCTCTTCCCATTACTATGTAACCCACTTGGAAACTGAACTGCCATGGGCTACATCTGTGCAGGACTTCTAGGTTATCTCCATGAATAGTCCTTGGTTGGAGTATGAGTCTCTGGGAAGTTCCCTGTGTTCAAATTTTCTTGTTCTGTTGCTCTCCTTGTGGAGTTCCTGTCCTCTCCAGCTCTTGCTATTTCCCACTTCTTACATAAAATTCCATTCACTCTGCCCAACAATTGGCCATCAGGCTCAGCATCTGCTTTGATAGTCTGCAGGGCAGAGGCTTTCAGAGGCCCTCTGTGGCAGGTTCCTAGGTTGTTTCCTGTTTTCTTCTTCTGGCTTTCAGAGGTCCTCTGTAGCAGGTTCCTAGGTTGTTTCCTGTTTTCTTCTTCTGATGTCCATCCTCTTTGCCTTTCAGGATGTGGATTGAGCATTTTAGTTAGGGTCCTCTCTTTTGCTTAGTTTGTTTAGATGTACCGATTTTAGTGGGTTTATTCTATGTTGTATGTTTATATGAGTGAGTATATACCATGTGTGTCTTTTTGCTTCTGGGACAACTCACTCAGGATGATCCTTTCCAGGTACCACCATTTACCTGCATACTCTTGAGCCCCAGAATATCTTTCATCTTCCTGTACACTACTCCAGACTCCAGAGACAGGCAGAATCAGTTTGCAGTACAGGATCCATGAACCAAAAGTCAAGGCAACAGACAACCAGATGGCTAGAGGTTGGCATAAGAACACAGTCAACAAAAACCAGGATATCATAGCTTCACCGGAATATCAATACCAATAACAACTATATTCACATACAAAACAATGGACAATATCACCTTCCCCTAATATATTTCAAACTCTCCTACATATCCATCCACACTCTTTTTCAAATTTATTTCTTCCTTTCTCATCAAATGTATTTACATAGATGCATGTCTATAAGTACACACACACATGTTGCCAGCATGAGTAAGCACACATGCACGAGGAAAGGAGAGGAATTGCCAAAGGACATTTCAGATTTTGCAGGTCTCTTCATCAATGTACATGCAAAATAGGCTCATTAAGAAAATAATAAAGGTATTAGAAAAATGGTTTAGCAGTTAAGATCATCTACTCTTCTCAATGAGGATCTGAGTTTGGTTTCCAGCACTCATGTTGGATATCTCTGTATTGTATCTACCTTCAATTTCAGGGAATACAATGTTTTTTTCTGGCCTCCTCAACACTGCATTCACGAGAACATACCCCAACATAGACACACACATATGTATGTATGTGATTATATATATGTGTATATGTGTGTGTGTGTGTGTGTGTGTGTGTGTGTTTAATACAGTGAATGCAAGCATTAAATGCACTTCCAGAGGACACGGTTTAATTCCTAGCTCCACAGCTCCCACATAGTGGCTCACATAAGCTTTACTTCCAGTTTCAGAGGATATGGCATCTTTTTCTGCCTTCCATAGGCAACTGGCGTGTAGTGATACACATACATGCAGGCAAAATGCTCATATAAAGGGAAAAAAAGGATTTTTAATTATTTTGGTTTTTTGTTATTATTTTTGGTTGTTTTGGGTTTTTGTTGGGTGTTGTTTTTCTTACTTTGATTTGGTTTGGTTTTGGTCTTTCAAGACAGAGTTTCTTTCTGTCGTCTTGGCTGTTCTGGAGCTTACTCTGTAGATCAGGTTGGTCTCGATATTTTTTGTTTTTGTTTTTGTTATTTTAAGCGTTTCAAATATCACAGCCTAATTGGTTTCACATTAGCAATGCAAGATTGGCTACCATATGCAAATCATTAAATGGAAAACACCATGCTAATAGACTTAAATCACATCATCATCATTATGGAAGAATAAGAACATTTGCTCATTTTCTTGGTGCTTAGGTTTTGAGTTCTTTGTATAGTCTAAATACAAACCCGCTGTTAAATATATGGCTGGTGAAAGATTTTTCTATAATTCAGGCTGTTTCTTTACTTATCTGATGGTATATTTTGATGTACAGAATGCTTTTTCGCTTCATGAGTTCCCATTTATTAATTACTGATCTTAATATTTGTACTATCAGGATCTTATACAGAAAGTATACATAGCCACACAGACACACAAATACACAAAGAAACAAACAAGAAACAATGAATAAACTAAGAAACAAAAAAATAAGGAAAATTGATAGGAGACTACTCTATTATATAGAATCCATGATTTTGAACTGACAGAATTAATATTGTGAAACTATTAACATATATTATTAATATATAATGTTTTATTATATTTTAAATATTAAGATATAGTATATAATATTATATGCATTAATATAATATATTACATAAAATACATATAATACCAAATGCAATGCTAAAAATAATATTAGTCCTAAAATTCATGTGGAAATTCAAAATATCACATATAGACAAAGCAATTCTAAGCAGAAAGAAGACAGCCAAAGGCAGTCTATTAACCAACCTCAAATTATACTATAGAGTCATAGTAATAACAAAAGCATGTTACTGGCCCAGAAACAGTCATATAGACCAGTGGAATATAAGACCTGAAAATGAATCTATATAGAATAGTAATTAACTTTTCACAAAGGTAAAAAAAGATGCAATACAATAGATGGTACTGACAAAATTGGATATCCACCTGCAGTAGAATTATAATAAATTAAATTCATATGTCTCCCCATGCACAAAAAGCAATTCAAAGCAGATCAAAGACTTTACCTTAAATCTGAAAGCACTAAAACTAATTAAAAAAAACACACTAGGAAATATATTTAGCTAACAAATTTCTGAATAAAACACTGATACCACTAGAAACAGACTTTTTTTTTAAACCAGAAGAAAAATGTGATATGACATATTACTAGAATGCGAGACAAGAATCATAGTATTGTCATTTTAATTTATGGCAGAAGAGAATTTTATAAAATTCAACATTTTTTTTATTATTTTATTTTTCTTTTTAGTTACATTTTGTTAACTCTGTGTCCCAGCTGTATCCCGCTCCCTCATTCCCTCCCCAACCCCACACTCCCTCCCTGGTCTCCTCCCTGCCCCTTTCCTAGTCCCCTGATAGGGGAGGACCTCCTCCCCTTTCATCTGACCCTGTTTTATCAGGTATCTTCAGGGATGGCTGCAAAGTCCTCCTCTGTGGCCTAACAGACTGCTCCTCCCCTGGGGGGGGGGTGTCAAACAGCCTACCCTTGAGATCCTGTTAGAAATAGTCCTTGTTCCCCTTACTTTGGAAAACTACTTGGTTACTGAGCTACCACAGGCCACATCCGAGCAGAAGTTCTAGGTTATATCCATAGATGGTCCTTGGTTGAGTGTCAGTCTCGGAAAAGACCCTGTGCCCAGATATATTTGGTCCTTGTAGAGCTCCTATCCTTTCCATATCATACTAACTTCCCTTCTTTCATATGATTCCCTGCACTCTGCCGAGGGTTTGGTTATGAGTCTTAGTGTCTGCTTTGAAACACTGCTAGGTAGAGTCTTTCAGATGCCTTTTGTGGTAGACTACTGTCATAAGTTCAATGCACATCCCATTTGTCTTTCTAAATGAGGATTAATCACCTTCGCCTGTGTCCACTTTCTTGATTATCTTCTTTAGGTGTGTAGATTTCATTATGTTTATCATGTCTTGTAGGTCTATATAAGCAAGTATATACCAAGTTTGTCTTTCTCCTTCTGGGATACTTCACTCAGAATGATCTTTTCTAGATCCCACCACTTGCCTGCAAATTTCATGATTTCCTCCTTTTTGATTGCTGAGTAGTATTCCATTGTGTAAAACTACCACAATTTCTGTATCCATTCCTCCGTTGATGGACATCTGGGTTGTTTCCAAGTTCTGGCTATTACAAATAAAGCTGCTATGAACATGGTTGAACAAATGTCCTTGTTGTGTACTTGAGCAAATTTTGGGTATATACCTAGGAGTGGTATAGCTGGGTCTTGAGGTAGCACTATTCCTAGTTGTCTGAGAAAGCACCAGATTGACTTCCAGAGTGGTTGAACCAGTTTACATTCCCACCAGCAATGGAGGAGGGTTCCCTTTTCTCCACAACCTCTCCAGCATGTGCTATCACTTGAGTTTTTCATCTTGGCCATTCTGATGGGTGTAAGGTGATATCTCAGGGTCGGTTTGATTTGCATTTCCCTAATGGCTAATGAGGTTGAGCATTTCTTTAAGTGTTTCTCTGCCATTCGATGTTCCTCTTTCAAGAATTCTCTGTTCAGCTCTGTTCCCCATTTTTTAAGTGGATTACTTGGTTTGTTGCTTTTCTGCTTCTTTAGTTCTTTATATATACTGGATATTAGCCCTCTGTCAGATAAAGGGTTGGTGAAGATTCTTTCTCAATCTGTAGGCTGTCTATTTGTTTTGATGACAGTGACTTTTGCTTTACAGAAGCTTTTCAGTTTCATGAGGTCCCATTTATTGATTGTTGCTCTTAGAGCCTGTGCTGTTGGTGTTCTGTTCAGGAAGTTGTCTCCTGTGCCAATGAGTTCTAGGCTGTTTCCCACTTTTTTTTTCCAGCTGATTTAGAGTATCTGGTTTTATGTTGAGGTCCTTGATCCACTTGGACTTTAGTTTTGTGCAGGGTGATAAATATGGATCTATTTTCATTTTTCTGCATGTAGACATCCAGTTGGTCCAGCACCATTTGTTGAAGATGCTATCATTTTTCCATTGAATGGATTTGGCTTCTTTGTCAAATATTGAGTATTCATAGGTGTGTGGGTTTATTTCTGGGTCTTCTATGCGATTCCATTGATCCTCCTTTCTGTTTCTATGCCAATACCATGCAGTTTTTATTACTGTTGCCCTGTAGTACAGCTTGAGATCGGGAATGCAGATACCTCCAGATGATCTGTTGTTGTACAGAATCGTTTTGGAGATTCTGGGTGTTTTGTTTCTCCATATGAAGCTGAGAATCTTTTTTTCAAGGTCTGTAAAGAATTGAGTTGGTATTTTGATGGGAATTGCATTGAATCTGTAGATTGCTTTTGGCAGGATGGCCATTTTCACAATGTTAATCCTACCAATCCATGAGCACGGGAGATCTTTCCATCTTCTGAGATCTTCTTCAATTTCTTTCTTCAGAGACTTGAAGTTTTTCTCAAACAGGTCTTTCACTTGCTTGGTTAGAGTCACCCCAAGGTACTTTATGTGGTTAGTGGCTATTGTGAAGGGTGTTGTTTCCCTAATTTCTTTCTCAGCCTTTTTTTCTTTGGTATACAAGAGGGCTTCTGATTTTTTTGAGTTGATTTTGTATCCTGCCACTTTGCTGAAAGTGTTTATCAGCCGAAGAAGTTCTCTGGTTGAATCTTTGGGTTCGCTCATGTATACTATCATATCATCTGCAAATAGTGACACTTTGACCTCTTCCTTTCCGATTTGTATCCCCTTGATCTCCTTTAGTTGTCTTATTGCTCTGGCTAGGACTTCAAGTACAATGTTAAAGAGATATGGAGAGAGTGGGCAGCCTTGTCTTGTCCCTGATTTCAGTGGGATTGATTTAAGTTTCTCTCCATTGAGTTTGATGTTGGCTATAGGCTTGCTGTATATTGCCTTTACTATCTTTAGGTATGTGCCTTGTATCCCTGATCTCTCCAAGACTTTAAACATAAATGGGTGCTGGACTTTGTCAAATGCTTTTTCAGCATCTAAGGAGATGATCATGTGGTTTTTCTCCTTCATTTTGTTTATGTGGTGGATTACATTCATGGATTTCCGTATGTTGAACCACCCTTGCATTCCTGGGATGAAGCCTACTTGGTCATGGTGGATGATATCTTTGATGTGTTCTTGGATTCGGTTTGCAAGTATTTTATTGAGTATTTTTGCATCAATGTTCATAAGAGAGATAGGTCTGAAGTTCTCTTTTTTTGTTGGATCTTTGTGTGGTTTAGGTATCAAAGTGACTGTGGCTTCATAGAATGAGTTTGGTAGTGTTCCTTCTGTTTCTATTTTATGGAATAGTTTGAGGAGAATTGGTGTTAGTACGTCTTTGAAGGTCTTGTAGAATTCTGCGCTGAAGCCATCTGGTCCAGGGCTTTTTTTGGAGGGGAGACTGTTAATGACTGTTTCAATTTCCTTGGGAGATATAGGACTATTCAGTCTTTCTACCTGATCTTGACTTAATTTTGGTAGATGGAATCTGTCAAGAAAGTTGTCCATTTCATTTAGATTTTCAAATTTTGTGCCATATAGGCTTTTGTAGTATGACCTAATAATCGTTTGGATTTCCTCAGTGTCTGTAGTTATGTCCCCATTTTCCTTTCTGATTTTGCTGATTTGTATGGTTTCTCTCTGCTTTTTAGTTAGTTTGGCTAAGGGTTTGTCTATCTTGTTGATTTTCTCAAAGAACCAGCTTTTTGTTTCATTGATTCTTTGGATAATTTTATTTGTTTCTAATTGATTGATTTCTGCCCTTAGTTTGATTATTTCCAGCCGTCTGCTCCTCTTGGGTGTATCTGATTCTTTTTTTTCTAGGTTTTTCAGTTGGGCCATTAAGTTGTTTGTATGAGATGTTACGGATTTCTTCTTGTAGGCACTTAGTGCTATAAATTTTCCTCTGAGCACTGCTTTCAATGTGTCCCATAAATTTGGGTATGTTGTGCCTTCATTTTCATTGAATTCTAGAAAGTCTTTAATTTCTTTCTTTATTTCTTCCTTGACCCAGCTGTAATTGAGTAGTAAGTTGTTCAGTTTCCATGTGCGTGTCTACTTTTTGTTGTTTCTGTTGTTGTTGATGTCCAGCTTTAGTCCATGGTGGTCAGATAGTATACAAGGGATTATTTCAATCCTTTTGTATCTGTTGAGGCTTGCTTTGTGACCAACTATATGGTCTATTTTGGAGAAGGTTCCATGTGGTGCTGAAAAGAAGGTGTACTCTTTTGAGTTTGGGTGAAAAGATCTGTAGACATCTATTAGGTCCATTTGATTTAGGGATTCTGTGAGTGCTTTCATTTCCCTATTTGGTGTCTGTCTGGTTGATCTGTCCCTTGATGAGAGTGGGGTGTTGAAGTCTCCCACTATTAAGGTATTAGGATCAATGTATGATTTAAGCTTTAATATTGTTTCATTTACGAATGTAGGTGCTCTTGTATTTGGGGCATAGATATTCAAAATTGTGATGTCCTCTTGTTGGATTTTTCCTTTGATGAGAATATAGTGGCCCTCCTTATCTTTTTTGATTAACTTGGGTTGAAAGTCTATTTTATTAGATATTAGGATGGCTACTCCAGCTTGTTTTCTGGAACCATTTGCTTGAAAAACATTTTTCCAGCCCTTTACTCTGAGGTAGTGTTTATCTTTGTTGCATAGGTGTGTTTCTTGGATGCAACAGAATGTTGGGTCCTGTTTCCGTAACCATTCTGTTAGCCTGTGTCTTTTTATTGGTGAGTTGAGTCCATTAATATTGATAGATAATATTGACCAATGCATATTAGTTCCTTTTGTAATGGAGTCGATGATCTTACCTTGTTTCATTGCTTGTTTTCTTTTCATTTTTGTTGGGACATTATCTGTATGCCCTGTTTTCTTGGGTGAATTCGTTTTCGTTGGATTGGAGTTTTCCTTCTAGTATCTTCTGTAGGGTTGGTTTGCTGTATAGATATTGCGTAAATTTAGTTTTGTCATGGAATATTTTGTTTTCTCCATCTATGTTGATTGAAAGCTTTGCAGGGTATAGTAGTCTGGGTTGACATTTGTGATCTCTTAGAGTCTCCATGATGCTTGCCCAGGCCCTTCTGGCTTTCATAGTTTCTGATGAGAAGTCTGGTGTGATTCTGATAGGTCTACCTTCATATGTTACTTGGCCTTTTTCCCTTGCTGCTTTTAATATCTTTTCTTTGTTCTGTAGATTTAGTGTTTTGACTATGATGTGACATGATGTGTTTCTTTTCTGGTCTAGTCTATTTGGTGTTCTGTAGGCCTCTTATATATTTATGGACATCTCTTTCTTTAAGTTGGGAAAATTTTCTTCTATGATTTTTTTGAAAATATTTTCTGGACCTTGGAGCCTGGAGTCTTCTTTTTCATCAATTCCTATTATTCTTAGATTTTGTCTTTTCATAGCATCCTTGATTTCTTGGATATTTTGTGATTGGAATTTTTCTGATTTTACTTTTTCTTTGAGAGAAGTATCAATTTCTGCAAGTGTGTCTTCAGCTCCAGAGATTCTCCCTTCCATCTCTTGTATTCTGTTGGTGATGCTTACTTTTGTGGTTCCTGATCTTTTCTCCAAGTTCTCCAGCTCAAGAGTTTTCTCATTTTGTGTTTTCTTTATTGATTCTAATTCTGTTTTCATGCCTTGCACCATTTCTTTTATGTGTTTGAATTTGGATTCCTGTCTCTCTACGATGGTCTCTATTTCTTTGTTCATTTCCTTTTTGTATGCCACTAATTTTTTCTCTACTTATGCCTCTATTTGTTTGGCTATGTTTGCCTGTGTTTCTTTAAGGGTTTTGTCTATTTCTTCTTTCTTTACCTCCAATTGACTGGCCAACTCTTTGAAAGATTTGTTCATTTCCTCCTTATGAGCCTCAAATAATTGAGCAAGCATGGCTTTAAGGTCATTTTCCTGTGCTTCTGATGAATTGGAGCATCCATCGATTTTGGGGTTTGCTGGTGAAGTCATGATGTCCTGATTTATGTTGGAAGTGTTCTTTCGCCTACCCCTGGCCATTGGCTTATCTGAGACCTTCCCTGTTTGTTTTTGGATTCTGCCGATCAGACTGGTACTGTCTCTCTCTCGAGTCTGGAGAATTCTTCAGGAAGTTGAGAGAGGTCCCGTGTCCTTAGCGTGTGCTGAGGACTAGCTGTACCTGTGGGAGGAAAGTACGCAGGCGCAAACAGAGGCAAATGCAAGCGTGCATGCGTGCGTGTGTATATGTGTGTGTGTGTGTAAGTGGGTGTGGGCGTGTGTCTCGAGGGACAGAGTGATGGCTAATGTTGAACCCTTGAGTGTGTGGGAGGGGCTCTGCAATGTATATGTCGCAGGCGCTAGTGATGATCGCAGCACAATTTCTGGCATTAACTGCCTTAACTCTTCAATTAGACCCACAGAGCAGGAACTTCAATGTTCCAAGTGCCCCTCTGTTTCCCAAAGTGGGTATATGGGTGGGAGGGGGTTCGATGCCTGGCTTCTGTTTTAGAAGAACCCAGGATCAGTGGAGCTGCAGATTCTCAAGGGTGCACTCACTTACAGGCAGGACACTTGGCAGAGATCAGCGTATCTGGGCTCTCTGCTCTCTGGTTTGTCCCTGCTTCTTTGATGTGCTTCGCCAGTTCCGTGCTGCTGTCACTGCCAGGTTATGAGGTCTTGCTGCAGCTGGAGATTTCAGGGTGGTCACGTCAGTGGGAATCGGGGTAACCAGCCTTTCTGTTCTCTGGTTTGGCCCTGGTTAGTCTTAAACTGGAGGGCTGATGTGCCCAGCCAGCTCAGTGCTGCTCCGACGCCAGGTTAGAATGTCCCGCTGTAACTGGAGACTGGGTTGCTAGTCCAGATGCTTTCTGGGAAGTCCTGGGGTCTCTTTACTGTGCTCTCCAAGCTTCGGAGGCCCAGCGCCTGGTGTGTCTAGCTTGTATGGCGTTTCTGTCTGGTTTTGTTGAGTATATAGCGTATTCTCTGTCACTGTGGGATTGGGCGGGCCGTACCGTCAGTGATGGCGCTCTTGCGGAGCTAGTATGGCGTCTAGCAGACTCGGGCCCTGGGAGGATGGTGCAGCCGCCGCGCGAATCTGGGGCTCCTAGACACAGTACTGCTGGCCTTTGCCGATAAAGGGCTTGGGGCTCCGCCTCAGTGGCTGCAGGCCCCAGGCAGTTAGGTCTGCGCTGAGAAAGGCGAGTCCGCTGTGCCGCTGTGCCGAGGAGGAGGGAGGTCTGGGGGAGGGAAGTGCCGAGAGATCAAAGGATCGTTTCTCACCTTCCCCAAACAAGTCCCTGGGTGACCCGAGACCAAGGTTTTCACCTCCTGCGATGTTCCCTGTTGTTTAGAAAGTCTCTCCGTTGTTTCCCTGGCTTCAGCCACTCATCAACTCAGAACTTTATCTCTTCCACAGCTCGGAAACTGTGTGTGCTAGTCGCCATCTTGGCTCCGCCCCTTTCAAAATTCAACATTTTGTAATAAAAATAATAATCATATAGGAATATGAAGATACGGCTGAAAGTAATAGAAGCTAACAATAAACAATGAATAGGGAAAAGCTGAAATCCTATTTAAGATCTTGAAAAAAGAAGAAGAAGAAGAAGAAGAAGAAGAAGAAGAAGAAGAAGAAGAAGAAGAATAAGAAGAAGAAGAATGAACATGGTCACGTCACCACTTCTTTTTAGCAATGTTCTAAAAACCCAAGGCAGAGAAATCAGCTATTAGGAAAAAAAAAAGAATAAAAGATATCTGTCTGAAGGTTTCTAATGCTGTAAAGAGACACCATGACCACAGCAACTTTTATAAAGGAAAACACTAAATTGGGGCTGGCTTACAGTTAAGAGGTTTAGTCCATTATTATCAAGATAGTAAACATATTTGCACACTGGCAGACATGGTACTGGAGAAGTAGGTGAGAATTCTACATCTGGATTGGCAGGCAACAGGATGTGAAAATGAGGCTAGACCTGTCTTTAGCATTTGAGACTGCAAAGACTGCCCTCTAGTGACACACCTCCTCCAAAAAAGTCACATGTAGTCCACTGAGGCCACACCTCCTAATAGTGACACTCTCTAAGGATTTGGGAGGCCATTTTTATTTATACTACCACATACTCAAATTAGAAAATAATTCAAAATGTTACAGTTTGAAGAAATTATCTTGTATATAGAAAATTCCTGATAAACTGAAACAAAGAACTAAGAAAATAAATGCACTACAATTCCAGTTTTTTTAAGTGTAAAAAATTAAAACTGCACTATGCTAGTAAGAAATTACTTAAGATAAACGAATCTTTAATTGTATCATTCTCCAATTTGTGTATGTGTGTGTGTTTTGTTGTGTGTATATGTACATGTGGTATATAGAGGCTGATGTCAAATTACTCCCTCTACCACTATCCACATTGTCTTTTATTGAACCTGTGGCTGGCCATTTCAGGCACACTATGTGACCAGAAAGTGTCCTGGATCTTCCCGTCTTCCCAACTTCAGGACTTGGGTTATGATCGCATACTACAGGATCCAGTATTTTCATGGATACTAAAAATACAAACTCATTTCCTTATACTGTACAGCAAAGGCTTTCATCATGGAGCTATTGCCCAGCTCCAGCTCCAGAAAGATTAAGTAGTGTATGATCTTACACATATGTAAAATTACCATGGTGATCTCATAGAAGCTGGAAATAGAATGCTGGAACCACAGAGTGAGGACATTAGTTGTAGAAATGGGAAAGGTTAATCTATGGCTAACATATGGTTAATAATATAGAGTTAGATAAGAGAAAGAGGCTATAGATATTCTTTCATGGCACGGTGACTGCAGACAACAGGTAGAGATGATTTGGGCAAATTTGAAAAAAGGATTTTGAAAAATTTCAAGACAAAATTTACATTAAAAATGAGCACAGAAGAGATTAAAATATCAAAACTCACAATATAAGATAACTGAAACACACATATGGTGACATAGTGTTTTGTTTCCAGTATATGGGATGCTGAGGCTAGCCTAAGCTTCACAGTGAGTTTGAGGCCAGATTAGGTATATAATGAAATCATGATTCAACAATATAAATGAATAGATTCATAAAAGCATAAACAAGTTTTCTCAATGAATAGAATTATAAATAGTATTACTATAAATACCGTTTTGTTTGGTAATTATGTTACAGTAGACTTAACTTATAATTATCAATTTATCCATTCATTTGTTAATGAATTACTACACTGGTTCCAACTTTCAGCTGTTGCGAAAAGTACTGCAAAAATAGAAGCTTGTTTATTTTTATATTATATCATTATTACCTGTGTTTCTTTGTTTCCTATAAAGAAAATCTTTGCTTGTACTAACTAATCTCTACGCCCCCTACACAGATGTAGCTAATGGGCAGTTTGGTTCTCATATAGGTTCCTTATTAAGGGAAATGGGCTGACTCTAACATGGACTCTGTTGCCTGCTTTTTGATCACTTTCCTCACCAGGCCACAGGGAAAGAGGATGTGCTCAGACCCCATGAGACTTGATAAGCCGGAGTGGGTGGGATAGGCCTTCCCTTCTCTACAGACTAGGGAAGGATAATAGGGGAAGCAGCTAGACAGGGTGGGAGCAGATGATAGGAGGCTATGACCAGGATGTAAAATAAATAAAAATATTTTTTTAAAAAAGAAATGTACTATAAAAGACTTGTAAATCAATTGTTTTACTCATATTGAGAATACTAAATAAAAGTCAAATAATTCAGGTTTGGGGAGACAGGAAGATCCAGGACGCTTTCTGGTCACATAGTGTGCCTGAAATGGCCAGCCACAGGTTCAATAAGAGACAATGTGGAGAGTGGTAGAGGAAGTCATTTGGCATCAGCCTCTATATACCACATGTACACATACACACAACAAAACACACATACATACACAAATTGGAGAATTATATAATTAGAGATTTGTTTATCTTAAGTAATTTCTTACTAGCATAGTGCAGTTTTATTTTTATACCCTTTGAAAAACTGGAATTGTAGTGCATTTATTTTCCTAGCTCTTTCATTCAATTTATAGGGAATTTTCTATATACAAGATAATTTCTTCTGCAAACTGTGACAATTTTGAATGTTTTGTGTTACCTCCAAAATCTTTATTAAAATATAATCCCCAATGCAACAGTAATAATAGTTGGTAAATTTAGGAGGTGATTAGACCATGAGCGCTCTCCCTCCTCTATAGGATTAGTAGTTCATAAAAAGCTGAAGGAAACCAGATGGGTCCTTTTTAGAATTACCTTTCTATCTCTTCTGCCATTTGAAGATAGGGTTCAAAACACTCTTTCAGAAACAAAAGTAGATCCTTACTATAGACTGGGACCACTGTCAACTTGATGTGACACTTCTAAGTATTCAGAACTGTGACAAACTTATTTCTACCATTTATTTTTTTGAACTTGTTTCTTTATTTTTAATTTTTTTACAATTTATTCATTATATATCCTGATTGAAGCCCCTCCTTCAACTCATCCCTGTCCCACCATCCATTCTTCTTCACCCTATCCCTTTCTCCTAGTCCACTGAAAGGTGAAGTTCTCTTATTCTGTTATCTGCATATAACTTATTAAGTCTCATCAGGACTGCATGGATGCTCTTCCTCTGTGGCCTGGTAAGGCTACTGAATGTTAAATATGTTCATAAGACATCCTAAATATACTAAAAGAAAATTTACATTTGCTATATCCTATCTGCATAATCTTAAAGAGTCTATAGAACTTAAATTATAATAATTTTATAGTTTTAACAAAGATACATTATAATGTTCAATAAAAATTGAGTAAAGACATTCATTTAAAATATTAATTTGTAAAGGGTTAAGAAGCACATAATAAACATTGAAATCTCTGTTGTTATTGTCTGTTATTATGATCATCATATGGCCAGATAATTAAGATATTCTAATAAAAAGCATGGTAAAAATCAAATAGTTTTTAATTGATAAAAATATAGCAAAAAGTAACGTTATTTAAAAATAACAAAAAGAAATGAACAGTGTTATATATCCAAAATTAGTTTATCATTCTGTATGTCACAGCCATCTACATTTTAAATTTAAAATACTAATGAACAATACTAATGAACACTGGATGTTTATATTTTGGAGATTTGATGTAAGCTGATATACTTTAACTTTAAAAATATCTCAGCAGTAGTAATCTATTTATTCATAAAATGTATAATACTTATTTTAACCATCTTTTATTTTACTTAGGTAGGTACAAGAAAAATTAAAGTGGTTAATTATATTTTAAGTGCTATGTTGTAGAAAAACATTAGCGTGATCAAACTTTAAAAATGACAGTATACACTAAGTTATTCTTGCATAGGAGTACATCATAAGTCTAGAGCTTTTTTTTTTTTAAGCTATGGCTTAGAATTACAGACACTGGCAACAAACAGTTAACTTACATTCCATGACTTTGTCTATCAGATACAGCTAACATAAGCACAATTATGTTGTGATTGTCTGTCTCTGGATGACTTATTTCACTTAGCATATGGCAATAGGCATATGAAAAAAAATGTTCACTATCACATAGTCATAATGGAAGCCTAAAACGAAACTACAATTACATATCAGCTTGACTCTGACAAGTGACTGTCAACAAAATAATTTTAAAATAAGTATCATACTGAAGATATGGAAAACTGGTGTTTTGTTTTGTTTTTTACTGTTGGTAGAAGAGCAAAATGGTGAAATCATTCCAGAATACAATATGGAGGTCATTTAAATATGATTTATAATTTAATATTAGTCACTTCTTAGTATAATAATCAAATCTATTTTATTGGAGATTACATTTAATATAATATGTTACTAATAAAAGTGAATGTGATTGGGTAAAAAAGAAAAAGAATTTTCTTATGTTAATCACAAGTTTTATAAACAGAAACTACATAAAGAGTAAGAATATAATAAATTCAAAGTTGCTTCCACAAGACATAACTTTTGCCAATCTCTTCTGTTTGCATGTTAGTACTTGGAAGTATATGTTTTCTGTTTATATTTTGATGAAATTATATTCACATTCTCAGTATCTTTCACACAGTATTCTGAAACATTTTATACCACGATACTGAGATAGCATATACTTTTAAAAATAATTCTGTTCAAATGATTTTCTACAGATGGATCAAATTACATTTTAGTTTATTTAGCATATCACACGCAACAGTTGAACTGTGTACAGATCAAAAACATGTTGTCGTTAAAGAATATATTAATACTAAGAAACTTCAATTTGAAAAATGTCCTATATATCATTAACTTCATATACAAGTGTTATAAACATCAATGTAACAAGAAAATTGTGTCTTAAAAGCTGTTATATTTAACTCCAGGCAGGCATGATGACATATATCTTTAGTGCCAGCCTTAGGATACACAATGAGATCATGCCTCATAAATATCAAAAATGTGTTAATAAGTTTAAGAAAGTACTTAATTTATGAATAAAGATAAATCTTCTTCTGTGTAAAGCAAACAGTAAAGTATTCAAAGTATGCAACTGTTATCAATATTATTGTAAATTTTATTTGTTAAGTAATTTACAGACCAGGTTACATATAGTAGAATTAATGCCATTCAATTTAAGTGACACACAATTTCTGAATCACTTTTATGTTTTACCTAATATTTGCTGACATGGTTTCTTTTCTGATTCTTCCACATTATTATATTACAAAAATGCAACTTAATATATCAGAGTTGAACAGTGTGTCAGGTACTTTGCTATGACAGACTCAATAACTTGAAACAGTCTGAAACTCCAAAGAGTATTCTCAGATAATGACTGCTGGGATCCAAACTTTCAGCTGGACATGATTTAGCATGAATGGATGCAAAAATGTTTTCACATAGCTTTCTTATGGCTACAGCTTTTCATAAGCATCAGCTAATGTAAGTGCCTCCTTAAAAAATCATGCATATCTATGCTCATAAAACTGGCTAACTGTCTACTTCGTTGAGAAAGAAGCATATGACTAATCTAAGCTTCTTGCTGACAATGACAATTACCATGAAGTCGGGGTGGGAAGCTGTCACTGCAAATGCAGAGGGAACAGAGATCTGAAGAACTTCCCTTGATGGCAAAATACATGCAGCCTGTGCCTGCAGCATAAAGGATGCTGTCAGCCCTTCAAAAGCTCAACTTGCTACAATTTTCTGAGATCCGCAGTGCAGATGTGTCAGGCAGAACTTGACCCACAGGGTTTGGATTAGCAGTAAATCTACTAATCCAACCTAATATCCAAATGGCTATTGTTAGGTCTGGGGGTCATAAATTTACACCAATCTTCATCATTCTAAGCCCCAGATGGCCTTAAATGGGCATAAAGAATAATGAGGTCTAGGAAAACATTATTATATTCTTAGGTCAAAATTCACAGCACAATCTCTTTTTTCTTTTTTTCTTTTCCTTTTTTTTTATTTCAGGCTAGAAAGGATGACTTCCTTGAAGTGCTAATATCCACCGTTGATTGACTCTACAGACTACTTTCAAAGTTCACGGTATTTACTTTAGATATAAATAGTATTATTGATAGCCAGAAGCCTAGAACAAGGATATCTATTCATGTGGCAATTTACTGAGGTTATTGCATCAAGGATAATGTATACTTTTGCTTGGATTTACACTTACAGCCTTGTAAAAGTATTATTTTAGCAAAGGAAAGATAAAATATGAAGTTTACCATAATTCCCACTCTGTGCTGTCTACGCATTCTTAAGCTTATAATTTCATAAATGGCTCTTTTGAAACTGGAAAGTTTTAAGAAAGCAAAGTACTACAAAGCTTGAAATGTGTGCTTGTTTAAAACCCCTTCCACCATCTCTGGCTGAGAATACAGGTGGCCAAGCACAAGAGTTCCTGCCAATTTCTAAAGTTACACTTTTATCCACTAAACAAGCATCCTGATCCGAGTTACCAAACATGGCACTCAACAGGAGCCCTTGGGCGTGCATATTAAATATCACTTACGCCTCTGTCTGGACTATCCACTTTGGGAAGGCTTGATCTCATTTTTTTTTTCTGTGCTCCCTGGCTTTGGGTAATGAAATTTCCCTAGAGCCTTTTTGCAGAAAGGATCTTCACGTAGAAAAGTTCATGCACATGCTTCTATTTTAAAAGCCACATGTTCAGCACATTTTGCTTTTGTGAAATGGAATATGGTTTAAGTTTGTTTCAACCAAAAAAAAAAAAAAGTTGGCTGGAAGGACTTATGTTAAAGTGCAAAAGGTTTTATTTATTTTTGACTCAACTGATTTATTGCAACTCATATCAAGAAACCAGTCCTAGCCTCTACTGTGAAACTTAATATGTATTCACAGTAAACAGTTCGATTGTATCTGCCAGTATCCAGGGAATTCTACTTTTAAACACTTTCTCTGAATCACTATTCATATTTAAAGAAGTGTGCTTCTTAACATGCAAAACTTCAACTTAGAAGGTAGTTGACAAAAGTAAAAAAGAAAATAAATGAAGAATTATTTTGAAACCAATCATTAAATTGAAGACAATTACAACTTAGAAACCCTTGCATCTGGTGTTAAAAAGGCAATGTTTTTGTTACTCAATGCCAGTTTGAGGGTAAAAAGCTTGGAAAATTCTTCTGATGAGAAGACAATTTACCCTTTGAAGATCAAGCATCCAATAATTTCTATTTATAAATATGCTTGTTCCATTCTAATCTTATTTTCACCTATCAATGACTTACGCATATTTAAAACCATATCAACATGTTATGTGTTCATGATATGTCTTCCAATGATGTTAATATGGGTTTATTGGCTTATTCAAAAGCCATTCAAAGCATAGTAGTATAATCTATGGGAGTGACACTGAGGACATATATTTCACATAGATTTTTTTTTACATACTAGTTAAGAAAATAAGGTGAACACACAGAAGACGTTAGAAGTTAAAAATTAATTTAAAACAGGAACTAAACAAAGGGTTTAGGAGTTGAGAACCCTGCTTCAGTACACAGCATACACATGGAGGCTCACAACCATCTGTCACTCTATTTCCAGGAGATTGGCCTCCAGAGGTTTACATGCACCTGGTTTACTTGCATACACATAGGTAAAAAAATCCTACACATTTACTAAATATTAAATCTTTAAAAAGTATTTTTTAAAAATTGCTTATTAAATGTGCTTATGTAGAGACCCAGAGACTATCAATTACAGTAGAATTGTTGGTGTTTTCTAGGTGTAAATTTATTAGACATTTATTGAATACATTTTGAGCTGCAGACCTTGTTACTACAACTGTCCTTTAGGTAATCTAAACTTTTTAATGAAGAATCAGTGAAAGGATGTGCTCATTTGCATAAACTTGTAGATGTTATAATTAGGTTCCAAAGCAATGAATAAGTTTAAGTCATTTATACTTTACTAGCCACAATTAGTTTCTAAACGAAACCAATGCCTCATAAACTTTTCAGAAGGTATCACTGTAATCTACATATTATTCTATGCTGGTGCTGCTTTTTATATTATGCTTCATTTATTAAATTAATCTATTCGAATTTCAGTGGTTGTGTTTGATTAGTGTGAGCTTAATTCTATTAAACCCAAACTTCAATTGAATTGAAATGGATATGATTATTATCGTTTGAGAGAAAAACAACTGGGAATGAACTTGTTGAGAGCAGGCCTCCCCTTCTCTGAGAAGAAGAGGAGGTAGGATGGGGAAGTCGGGTAGGAGGGTGAGACTGGGAGGAGAGGAGAGAGTTGGGGATTTGATCAGAATGTTAAGTGAATAAACTTTTTTACTGTTTAATCGTTTAAAATTTATTTATTACTTATTACAGCTTATTCACTTTATATCCCTGCTGTAGTCCCCTCCCTCATCTCTTACCAGTCTCACCCACCCCCTTCTTTTTCCCCTATGTCCCTTCACTAGTCCACTGATGGGGGCGGTCCTCATCCCCTTCCATCTGACCCTATACTATCAGGTCTCATTAGGACTGGCTGCATTGTCTTCCTCTGTGGCCTGTCAAAGCTGCAACCTCCGGGGGGGGGGGGAGGTGCTTTAAGAGCTGGCCATTAAGTTCACTTCAGAGATAGCCTCTGCTCCCGTCACTAGGGAATCCACTTGAAAACTGAGTAGCCTTTGGGCTTCATCTAAGCAGGGGGTCTAGGTCCTTCTCATGCATGGTCCTTGATTAGAGTATTGGTCTTTGGAGGACACCCAGGGCCCAGGTTTTTGGCTCTGTTGGTCTCCTTGTCTTGTCTCCTTGTCCCCTCCAGGTCTTTCTATCTTCCCTTTCTTCCATAAGATTCCCTGCACTCTGTCCAAAGTTTGGCTTAGTCCCAGCATCTGCTTTAATATCCTACTCAGTAGAGGCTTTCAGAGGTCCACTGTGGATGGCTCCTGTAGTGTTCCCTGTTTTCTCCTACTTCTGATGTCTGTCTTGTTTGCCCTTCTGAATCAGGATTAAACTTCTTCCCTAGGGTACTCCTTGTTGTTTAGCATCTTCAGTACTATAGATTTTAATATGTTTGTTCTCTGTTACATGTCTAGTATCCACTTATAAGTGAGTGCATATTATATATGTCTTTCTGCTTCTGAGTTACGTCACTCAAGATGATCTTTTCTAGTTCCCTCCTTTTGACTGAAAATTTCATGATTTCTTTTTTTTTAATAGCTGAGTAGTATTCCATTGTGTAAATGTACCATAACTTCTGTATCCATTCTTTAGTTGAGATATATCTACAATGTTTCCAGATTCTGCTATTATGAATAAAGTTGCTATGAACATAGTTGAGCAAATGTCCTTGTCGTATGGTTTAACATCTTTTATACATATGCTCAGGAATGGTATAGCTGGATGTTAAGATAGCATTATTCTTAATTTTCTAAGAAAGTACCAGATTGATTCCAAAGTGGTTGTATAAATTTACATTTCCACTAGCAATGGAGGGAAGGTACTCTACAACCTCTACAGCATGTATCATCCCTTGATTTTTCTTATATCTTAATCCATTCTGATGGGTATGACATGGAATCTCAGGATAGTTTTGATTTGCATTTCCCAGATGACTAAGGACATTGAAAAACATTTCTTTAAGTATTTCTTCACCTTTCGTTATTCTTATTTTGAGAATTCTGTTCAGTACTGTCACTCATTTTTTAATTGGATTACATGGTTTGTTGGTGTTTAACTTCTTGAATTCTTTATATATTATGGATATTAGCGTTCTGTCAGATATAAGGTTGTTGAAGATCCTTTCCCAGTCTGTAGACTGTCATTTTGTTCTGTTGATGGTGTCCTTTGATTTACAGAAGCTTTTCAGTTTAATGAAGTCTCATTTATTGATGTTGATCTTAGAGTCTGTGCTCTTGGTGTTCTATTCAGAAAATTTTCTCCTGTGTCTAATAGGTAGTGATGACCACACAGGGTATCTGAACAGCAGCTCAGCAGTGAGAGAAGGGTGACTGGCAGGCCATACTGTGGACTCCAAAACACAGATGTTTGTGTGTCTCAGTTAAGTGAATAAATTAATAAATTAATAGAAAAACCCCAAAGCAATACAATAAGATAGAAAGCTTTAAAAGAGAAGTAATGTTTCCCCTGAGAGCTTATCTCTAAATCACTCCATAATTATACAAAACACTAGAGAGTGCACTGTTACATACAAAATACAAAACTCTAATGGTGGTCAGTTAATATGCTAAAAGCATGTGGATTATTGTTGGAAATAATCACTCCACTTTTAAGTTTCTTTTTCCGTGTCCTATTAAACACCTCTAGTAGAGTCAGGTGGCTGAGATTTCAAACTGTCTTTGGGAAGAGAGCCCAATTACTTTAGGGATATGTGGGTGATATAGCTGCGACCTCTGTCGACTTTAATTATTGCCAGGAATATAGAGCCAATTTAGTTGTTGAGATGTCCCTTGGTTTCAGTTTTATCAACAGTGTTTCTTGGTAACTTGATATTACTTCTTTGTAAAATAAAGGAAATCAACTAGAGGACCTCCATCTACATTTCCTAATGACTTTCCCACACAGTGTTAAAAAATGCAGGGCCCTTTATGATTCTTATAGAAATTGGTAAAATTTTCTCTTTTCTATCTATAATGTTTTCAAAATGTATAAATACAGGTAACAAATTGTGCCCATCTATGCTAAGGAAGGAAAGATTGATAAATGTAATCAAATTCAGTTTCATTCTTATCAGATTTAGAACAAACTGTGATCCTAAAGTGTTTTATAGCTCATTATTTTTGCATTTGTAGAAGTATAATAGTTTTAGCTTTCTGAAATGGTACCAGATAATCATGAAATAAAATTTACATAGATACTGTGAAAAGCATCAAAAACATTCATTTAAAAAAAAAAGCACATATACAAGTTTGAAAATAAACCTGTGAACCTTTCCTAAAAAAAAAAAAAAAAAGAACTATGGGTGCTTCTGTTAAATAATGTGATTTTCCTGATCTACAAGTTCTACTGTTAAATTATGGGTGTTTGGGCTTGGAGATTGCTTAATAACTATCCTTAGGCCACTCACTAAATAATAAGCTGTAATGTGTTTAGCAACATGGTTCCTTTGCATTTTTTATGCATGAGCATGTGTGTATAAAGAAATATTATGTGTCTAATATTCTATAGACTTTTCTCTCTATGTAGAAACATAAATGCACATAAATAAACAAGTTGTAGAACACTGAAAGCAATTTGTGAACAACTGAAGTCTGTACTGAACTCTAATTTTAGTAACTGGTTTTGTAAACTGTTTCCTCTACACACTGCTGAGATTCCCATATAAGTAAGTAGACAAGAGTAAGTTAACAAGACTCAAAATCCGGGTAACATGGTGAATGAATGAAATACATGGCTAGAGAGATGGCTCAGCAGGTAAAAATGCCTACCACCTAGCATGAAAGGCAATATCAGTAAAATCCTCCCCGGGGCCCACATGCTGGAAAGAGAGAACTAGCTCTAGAAACTTGCCTTTTGACCTTCACAGGGACACATTCACTCACATGAGCACAAAGTGAATAAGTAAAATGTGATCTTTTTTATTTTTATATTAATTACAGTTTATTTACTTTGTGTCCCAGCCTTAGCCCCTCTCTCATTACCTCCCAATCCCACTCTCCCTCCCTCATCTCCTCCTTGCTCCTCTCTAAGTCCACTTATAGGGGAGGTCCTCCTCCCCTTCCATCTGACTCTGGCTTATCAGGTCTCACCAGGGTTGGCTGCAAAGTCCTCCTCTGTGGCCTAGCTAGGTTGTTCCTCCCACAATGGGCTGGGAAGATCTAAGAGCTAGCCATAAAGTTCATGCCAGAGAAAGTCCCTGTTCCCCTTACTAGGGTAGTCACTTGGATACTGAGCTGCCATGGGCTATGTCCGAACAGGAGTTCTAGGTTATATCCATGCATGGTCCCTGGTAGGAGAATCAGACTCAGACAAGCCCTTGTGCCTTGTGGAGCTCCTGTTCTCTCCAAGTCTTACTAACTCTCTCTTCTTTCATATAGATTCCCTGCACTCTGCCCAAAGTTTGGTTATGAGTCTTAGCATCTGCTATAGAAACAGAATAGTGGATCAATGGAACCGAATAGAAGACCCAGAAATAAACCCACACACCTATGGATACTTGATTTTTGACAAAGAAGCCAAAATCATTCAATGGAAAAAAAGACATCATCTTCAACAAATGGTGCTGGTCCAACTGGATGTCTGCATGCAGAAAAATGAAAGTAGATCCATATTTGTGATCTTTTTTTTAATGAAAACTTTCATAATAAAAGTCAACTAAGCTTATTCTACATAGTTTAAATTTTTAATTCATGTGTATATGCAGTTTTATTGTCATTTAAAATACATTTATTTGCGTGTGTGCATGTAGGTGTATGTTTATCACATGATAAGCATGTGCAGGTAGGATTAAGCAATGATGCACTTGTAGAAGTCAGAAAACAACTTGCATGTGTAAGTTCTCTTCTTCCAATATTTGGTTCCCAGAGACTGAACTTGAGTCAATTGGGTTGACAGAAGCTACCTTTACCCACTGAGCCACCTTAACATTTTGTATTGAAAATTTTAATTGCATAGACACTAATTTATGTTAATGCAAAGATAACCCGTATCTAGTAAAGTTTATAAAATTTAAGCTTCTTGAAATATTAGGCATTTTGAGAAGAACTTACATTTAATCCTTACTTGTTCATTTTTTTTTTACTTGTTTTAGGTTTCTATTATTGTGACCAAACATAACTTGGGGATAATAGAGTTTAATTCATATAGAAGTACATAGTCCATACAAGGCACATACTTAAACATAGTAAAGACAATATACAGCAAGCCTATAGCCAACATCAAACTAAATAGTGAGAAACTTAAATCAATCCAACTGAAATCAGAGACAAGGCAAGGCTGCCCACTCTCTCTGAATATCTTCAACATAGTACTTGAAGTCCTAACTAGAGCAATAGGACAACTAAAGGAGATCAAGGTTGAAACAACTCTGAAAGGAATAAATCAAAGTATCATCATTCACAGATGATATGCTAGTATAAATGAGTGACCCCAAAAATTCAACCAGAGAACTCCTTCAGCTAATAAACACCTTCAGCAAAGTGGCTGGATACAAAATTAACTCAAAAAAAAAAATCATAAGCCGTCCTGTATTACAAAGACAAAAGGGCTGAGAAAAAAATTAGGGAAACAACACCCTCACAATAGCCACTAATAGCGTAAAGTACCTTGGTGTGACTCTAACAAAGGAAATGAAAGACCTATTTGAAAAAAACTTCAAGTCTCCGAAAAAAGAAGTTGAAGAAGATATCAGATGATGGAAAGATCTCCCGTGCTCATGGATGGGTAGGATTAACATGGTGAAAATGGCCATCCTGCCAAAAACAATCTACAGATTCAATGCAACTCTCATCAAAATACTAACAAAATGATTTACAGACCTTGGAAGAAAATGTCCTTGTTGTATACAAACATCTTTGGATATATACCAAGGAGTGGTATAGCTGGATCTTGAGGTAGCACTATTCCTAGTTGTCTGAGAAAGCAACAGATCGATTTCCATAGTGGTTATACCAGTTTACATTCCCACCAGCAATGGGGGAGGTTTCCCCTTTCTCCACAGCCTCTCCAGCATGTGCTGTCTCTTGAGTTTTTGATCTTAGATATTCTGATGGGTGTAAGGTGAAATCTCAGGGTCGTTTTGATTTGTATCTCTGTGATGGCTAGGGATGTTGAACATCTCCTTATTTGTTTCTCTGCCATTCTATATTCTTCTACAGAGAATTCTTTATTTAGCTCCATATCCCATTTTTTAATTGGGTTGCTTGGATTATTTCCTTTTAACTTCTGTAGTTCTTTATATATTCCAGATATCAGCCCTCTGTCAGATGTTGGGTTGGTGAAGATCCTTTCCCAATCTGTAGGCTGTCGTTTTGTCCTGATGACAGTGTCTTTTGCTTTACAGAAGCTTTTCAGTTTCATGAGGTCCCATTTATTGACTGTTGTTCTTAGGGCCTGTGCTGATGGTGTTCTGTTCACTGATGGTGTGTCCTGATGTTCCTGTGCCAATGAGTTCTAGGGACTTCCCCATTTTTTTCTTCTAACCGATTTAGAGTATCTGGTTTTATACTGAGGTCTTTGATCTACCTGGACTTTAGTTTTGTGCAGGGTGATAAATATGGATCTATTTTCATTTTTCTGCATGTAGACATCCAGTTGGACCAGCACCATTTGTTGAAGATGCTGTCTATTTTCCATTGAATAGTTTTGGTTTCTTTGTCAAACATCAAGTATTCATAGGTATGTGGGCCTATTTCTGGGTCTTCTATTCAGTTCAATTGATCCACCTTTCTGTTTCTATGCCAGTACCAAGCAGTTTTTATTACTATTCCTCTGTAGGACAACTTGAAATCAGGGATGGAGATACCTCCAGATGATCTGTTGTTGTACAGGATTGTTTTGGAAATTCTGTTTTTTGTTTTTCCATATGAAGTTGAGGATTTTTCTTTCAAGGTCTATTAAGCATTGTGTTGGTATTTTGATGGGAATTGCATTGAATCTGTATATTGCTTTTGGCAGGATGGCTATTTTCACTATGTTAATCCTACTGATCCATTAGCATGGGAGGTCTTTCCATCTTCTGATGTCTTCTTCAATTTGTCCATCAGTGGAGGAATGGATCCAGAAATTGTGGTACTTTTACACAATGGAATACTACTCAGCAATTAAAAACAAGGAAATCATGAATTTTGCAGGCAAATGGTGGGATTTAGAAAAAATCATCCTGAGTGAGATATCCCAGGAGCAGAAAGAGACAGATAGTATATACTCACTTATAAGTGGGTACTAGACCTATAAGATAAGATAAACATACTAAAATAAGTACACCTAAAGAAGATAAACAAGAAAGAGGTCCAGGGGTAAGATGATAAATATTCATATAGAAAGACAAAGGGGATGGACATTGGAAATAGGAGAAAACAAGTAACAGGACAGTACCCTACCACAGAAGGCACCTGAAAGACTCAACTTACCAGTGTATCAAAGCACATGCTGAGATCCATAACCAAGCCTTCAGTAAAGTATAGGGAATCATATGAAGGAAGGAGGGATGAATATAATCTAGAGGGGACAGGAAGCCCCACAAGGTCCAAATATATCTGAGCACAGGTGTTTTCTCTGAGCCTGTTTATTCAACAAAGGACCATGCATGGACATAACCTACAACCCTGGTTCAGACATAGCCCATGGTACCTCAGTATCCAAGTGGGTTCCCTAGTAAGGGGGACAGGAATTGTTTCTGACATGAAATCAATGTCTGGCTCATTGAGTTTCCCCCCTTCCAAGGGAGGAGCAGCTTTGCTAGACCACAGATAAGGGCATTGCAACCATCCCAAAGATAAATGATAAGCTAGGGCCAGATGGAAGGAGAGGAGGACATATATATATATATATATATATATATATATATATATATATATATATAAATGCTCAATGTCCTTAGCCATCAGGGCTTTGTAAATGAAAATGACCCTGAGATTTCACCTTACATACATCAGAATGGCTAAGATAAAAAACTCAAATGACTAATAAAAAAACAACCTGAAAAAAATAATAAAGTCACAGCAACTTTCAAGGATGAAAAAAAAATCTCAAGTGACAGTACATGCTGGAAAGGTTGTGGAGAAAGGGGAATCCTCCTCCGCTGCTGGTGGGAATGTAAAGTGGTACAACCACTTTGGAAACCAATCTGGCGCTTTCTTGGACAATTAGGAATAGTGCTACCTCAAAATCCAGCTATACCACTCCTGGGCATATATCTAAAATATGCTCTCAAGTACAACAAGGACATTTGTTCAAACATGTTCATAGCAGCTTTATTCGTAATAGCCAGAACCTGGAAACAATCCAGATTTCCATCAAGGAAGGAATGGATACAGAAATTGTGGTATATTTGCACGGTGTAATACTACTCAGCATTAAAAACAAGGAAATCATGAAAATTGCAGGCAAATGGTGGGATCTAGGAAAAATCATTCTCAGTGTGGTATCTCAGAAGCAGAAAGACACACATGGTATATACTCACTTATAAGTGGAGACTAGACCTATAAGATAGGATAAACATACTAAAATCTGTACACCTAAAGAAGCTAAGCAAGAAGGAGGACCCTAGATAAGATGGTCTGTCCTCACTCAGAAAGACAAATGGGATGGATATTGGAAGAGGGAGAAAACAGGAAACAGGACAGAAGCCTACCACAGAGGGCCTCTGAAAGACTCTACCTAGCAGGTTATCAAAGCAGATGCTGAGACTCTTAACCGAACTTTGGGCAGAGTGCAGGGAATCATATGAAAGAAGGGGAAGTTAGTAAGACCTGGAGAGGATGGGAGAGCAACAGAACCAAAATGTCTCGGCCCAGGGCTCTTTTCTGAGACTGATACTCCAACCAAGGTCCATTCGTGGATATAACCTAGAACCCCTGCTCAGATGTAGCCCATGGCAGCTCATTATCCAAGTTGGTCCCTAGTAAGGGGAACAGGGACTCTCTCTGACATTAACTTAGTGGCTGGCTCTTTGACCACTCCCCCATGAGTGGGGAGCAGCCTTGCCAGGCCACAGAGGACATTGCAGCCAATCCTGAGGAGACCTGATAAACTAGGGTCAGATGTAAGGGAGGGAGGACCTCCCTCCCCTCTCTGTGGACTTAGAGAGGGTCATTGGAGGAATTGAGAAAGGTAGGGAGGGGATTGGGAAGGAATGAGGGAGGGGGCTATGGCTGGGATACAAAATAAATAAAATGTAATTAATGTAAAAAAATAAGAACTTGAGAAAGAAAGAAAGAAAGAAAGAAAGAAAGAAAGAAAGAAAGAAAGAAAGAAAGAAAGAAAGAAAGAAAATGAAAGAAAAGATATAGGAGAAAAGTTGTCTCCATGGTTTTATTGCTGGCTCTGTTCTCTTAGCCAAACATTTAATTAAAGGGTTTCAGGATCTTCAGAAGAAGCAGAAGCAGAAGCAGAAGCAGAAGCAGAAGCAGAAGCAGAAGCAGAAG